>NC_079317.1:103970837-104293247 GCF_029931775.1 Euleptes europaea | reverse complement strand
CTTTCCAAGGCCGGAACTGGCAAGAGGGAGTGAATCAAAGCATAGCCGGGCAACACAGCAGGGGAGGCACTCGTGAGACATACCAGCCAGGGCCTGACAGATATGGCGTCTGAAGGCCAAATGGTCAGAACTGCTTTTACGAGTTCAGGTGGAGGGGGGGGGGAAATTATGGAAAGACAGTATACAAAGACACAAAGACATACAGATCCTCACAACTGGTCTATAATACTTTCTCATTATCAAGTCATACATATTCCAGTCAAGTGACTGGAAAGAAGTTATTTTTAGTGAGGAAACAGCCTTAAGTACCAACATATGCATAGAAACATCTTTTTCTAAATTAGCTAACATACCTGCAGTGTTGGGAATGATTCTCTGCTTCCAGAATCTGTAAGTATGGGAAGAGATTTTAAAAGCTACTTGATTCCATGTGGGACATTATCCTTACGTATCTGAATTCCCCAAATCCCAGAAATAATAAACTTTATTGTACACAAGAACAATAAATGACATGTAGTTCTTACAATTAAACTTGGGTACTGTTGCATGTACACACATTCTGGACTTACTTTGTCATGCATATGTAGAGTTCTATCTGCATATTTGCCTCCAGGGCCCTCATCAATAATAGTGAGTAGCGTCAAAAGACCCTATAGGCAAGGTCTTTTGGGATGGTGCAGAACAAAACAAAACCCACAACCACTGAAGTATGAGTCCTCATGCTTCAGTAGGCAGCCTGCCACCAGTCCCTTTTACTACCCAGCTACCCAGAGACTAAGGGACAAGCCTTTGACCCTCCGGGGACTAAGATCAAGAAAGTTACCCTTGCAAGGTGGGACGTGCACAAGGCGAGTTTCAGAAACTATTAATCAGGTAGCTGTAGTCAATGAAGGCCAAAATACTGGATTCAGAGTGAAGCCTCTTCAAAGACACCATAAAATATAATTAAAATGCAAGCATATCCATAAATAAGCAGTGAACAATGAGGATAAAATACTTGTGTCAATAAGACCCACTCAAGTATAAGAAAAGGAAAGCTTGTCAGAGGTTTACACAAGAATGAAGTTTGGAGGAAGCTCAGAACTAGAATAAAAGATCTTTGCTATATGCCCCACACCTGTGTTAGCCTGATTCAAGTTAATCAATTAAAGGTTGGACCAATGAGGTTATTTTGACCAATGAAATGTTCTTCCTGTTCCTGTTTCAAAATCAGAGTGCCTACATGCCCCAAAGCACCTTGGAGAAACTAATAAACAACAGCCCCACTAACACTTAACCCATTACAAACTACATTATAAAGCCACTAAAATAAACCAACCTCCCAAACATACATCAGTAAAACAACTTTTATAAGAGTTAAAATACAGAATTAAATCGATACAAAACAGTTAAAATACGTACAAAACATAACAATATTGGTTAGGATGGAGGGATCATTGAAGGAATGCCAAATGAAACAAACAAAAAGATTTCACCCACTGGTGGAAGACAGCAACAGAAGGGGACAGATGGATCTCTCTGGGGAGAAAGGTCTAGAGTTTTGGTGCCATGAACGGGAAAGTCCTCTCCCAGGTTGTCACCCACCTAATCTCAAAAGGCGGGTGTACCCAAAGCAAGGCCTTCGAAGAGGACCATAAAAGTTGGGCAGGTTCATAAGATATTGGACAGTCGTTCAGATATATTGGTCCCATAGGGCTTTGAAAGTCAAGACCAGCACCTTGAATTGTACCCCAAACAAACTGGAAGCCAGGTGGGCCAAGACTGGAGGCGATATGGTTCCTACAACCCACTTCAGTCAATGTCCTGCTCTGTACCAGTTGAGATTTTCAAATACTTTTCAAGGGCGGCCCCAGATAGAGTAATTTGCAGTAATCTAATCTGGATGTAACCAGGACAAGTATCACAGTGGCCAGATCTTTTCTGCCCAGGAAAGGCCACATCTGGCTAACCACTCAAAGCTGGTAAAAGGCACTCCTGGCCACAACTACCACCTGCTTATCAAGCAGTAGGCCTGGGTCCATGAACACCTCTTCCTTCAAGGGGAGTGCATCCCCATCCAGAATGGGGGACACCTTAAATCTCGGCTCAGACCTTCTGTCCACCAGTAGCATTTCTGTCTTGTCATGATTAAGCTTCAGTTTATTAGCCCACATCCAATCCAAAACAGTATCTATTCACTGGTTCAGGGTTGCGACAGTCTCCCTGGGATCAGCAGGAAATACAAGATAGAGCTGGGTGTCACTGGCATATTGTGGGCAACTCAGCCCAAATCTTCAGATGATCTCATCCAGCTCTTTCATGTAGATGTTAAAGACCATAGGGAACAAGATTGAACCTTGTGGGACCTCATAGGCCAATGACCAAGAGACTGAACAACATTCCCCCAGCACTACCTTCTGAAATGCATCCTGCAGGTAGGACTGGAACTATTGCAGAATGATGTCTCCCAATCCCAGCCCAGATAGGCAGTTCAGAAGGATACCATGATCAATGGTATCGAAGGCCACTGAGAGGTTTAGGAGAACCAATAGAGTTGCACTTTGTCTGTCCATCTCCCAGCGCAAATCATCCACTAGAATGACCAAGGCTGTTTCAGGCCCATAACTAGGCCTGAAACCAGACTGGAAGGGATGTAAACAGTTTGCCTCATCCAGGAAGGCTTGGAGTGGTTTACCCATTCAATCACCTTGCTCAAGAATGGAACCCTTGAGACTGGTTGATAATTATTGAGATCTCCTGCGTAAGCTTCTTTAGAAGTGGATGCTTAAAATAGGCTGGGGTGGCACACCTGCAAAGTGCTGAGCAAAATTATCTTCTCTACATGCACCTTTCCAGATCTCAGTTATCTAAATAGACATTAAGGTAAAAGGACTTATCCAAAACCAGGTACTACAGTAAAAATATTTTAAAGCACAATCAGACCATGATGTGCTGCTGATTCCCTTATTCAGACTGGAAAAGGAGAGAAAAGGATTTGGTCAAAAACCAGACCATTCGTCTGTGGCTCTTTGAAACAAAACCAAAGAAAGACACCAGTGACATAAATAGAAGGGAGCATTTTTTCAGGAGTACTTTTACTCATAATATTACTCTGAGACTCTTTTCTGGAAATGTGAATACATCAAACAATGTTTCTGTTGTGAGTCAGCCTGAGTTTTCCTCTTCTGAGGATGAAGAAATAATAGAGCAAGGCCCCACACCCTCTGAGTACTCACCAGAAGAACAGGGCCGGGACTTTGAGCCAGCAAGAACAGCAGCAAGGGAAGACTGTCTCTCCAAGCCAAAAGAGCAGGAACAGAGAAAGGGAAACTTATCATCCCCAGAATCCCCTCAGCCAGTGGAACAAAGAAAATTAAAAGCTTGGCTGGCATTGCAGGAAAAGAGGCGCTCCGTGAGGCGTAAGTTGTCACAGGAGGAGTTAAAGCTGTCAGGTGATATGGAACAGCTGGAGGATGAAGACGGCAATAAAAGCGAGGCTGGCCATTAGGCTTCCCTTGGGAGCAACATTGTTGAATTCCTGCCGGCTCTGATATCCTTGTCAGAGACTTCTTCCTGATAACCTCTGTGTTTTGGGAAGGGTACCTCTTTAGGTTCCGGTTTCCAGCCTCGTGCACCTGAACTTTGGAGAAGATCCATGGCCTGCAGCCAAGACTTTGAGGGCAAGGAACTCGTGTCAGTGAGTGACCTGGTTCCTTTACTGTGGTGTATTTGCTTCGTGCTTATCCGTGTGTTGCCGGCCGCTCCTGGCAAGAACAAACTCTGCTCAGGCTCTGCTCAATCCAGTACCTCTATTGCTGTGATTGACAGCAGAGACTCAGCCCTGCCTGTATGCAACAGTTTCAGTATATGTATAGAATGTATCTTTCCAGTAAATGACCACAATCAGTATCTATTTATCTGAGACTAAGAAAAGAAAGAGCCAACATGGAGTAGTGGTTAAGGTGTCAGACTAGGAACTGGGAAACCCAGGTTTGAATCTCCACTCTGCCATGGAAACTTGCCGGGTGACCTTGGGCCACTTGTTATGCCAAGCACAGGGGGTCTCCGTTTATTGGAGGAAATTAGATGGAGACTAGATAGAGCTTTGCAAGAGACTGGCATTGGGGGTCTTTTAACAAATTCTGCTCCAGGTGAGCGAACAACCCAATATTGAGGAGGCTTTTATGAGTTTTAAGGATTATATTAAAAGTAATCAAATTTGTTGCACACATACACGCAGCTTGAATTGTACCCTGAACAAACTGGAACACACACACAATTCCCAACACATACAAAACTCAGAAAATAAAGGTTTAAGAGTCCCAAGCGGGTTTATAGTTACCTTGCTGAACAGTGAGGTCCAGAATCCCAAAGGCAAAGAAAGCAAGTACTGGCCAGCAATACTTAGCAAGGAAAATGATACACACAAGTATCGTGATTCACACTTTGGATCCAGTAAGTGGTAGTAATTTTACTGCAGCCAATGGGGTGATACTTATACCCCCAAATGTAGCTGGAGGCTATGACAGGTAAAGGCTAGATTGCTCGAGATAGGATTAATGGGGTGCAGAGAATAAGAACATCAGAAAATGATGGCTGGGACACTTGGGATTAAGTGTCTAAGCATTGAGTGATAGACTTGGAGATTAAGGTGGGGTCTGGAAGGTGAGTCAGTGAGGACTTGGCTAGTGACAGGATGGAATTAAGGGTACATCTGAATAGGGTGAAAACGTAAGGCAGGATACTTGCGTTCTACTATAGGAAGGCTATGGAGACCCCTTTTGTCTCTGGCTACACAGCACTGTTCTATCCTTTGCACCCTAGCTCTAGTCGTGTACACCATGCGGGGTGTCCCAGGCTTGCTCAGGGTCTGTTCAGGTAACATAACACACACTCTCAGCCTTGACTCTGTCAAATATTTGGATGGCAGACCTCCAAGGAATTCCAGGAGTGTGACATGGAAGCAGGCAATGACAAACCACCTGCAAATGTCTCTTGCCTTGAAAACCCTACAGGGTCACCATAAGTCAGATGTGACTTGAAGTAAAAAACAAACAAACAAATAAATAAAGCATCATGACAATTCAATCATTTATTTTACGGTCATTTGACCAAAAAAAGAACAGATCTAATCAGGAGTAACATAAATTTACAATAAAAACAGTATCAATCAGTCAAAGAATCCACAAAGTAAAATATATCAATAAAACCCCATATCTAAAGAGGTAAATATGCTAGCTTCTAAAATGTTTATCAATCAGATTTTATCTATTTATAAATTGCATCCTTTCGGGCCTTATATACAGCAACACAAAATTTGGCCACACATCTGGAAATTTGTGGGTTACTATCCTCCAGTAGTCGTTGGATGCAAATTTTATCAGGTAGTCCTGTATTATTTCTTAAAATTTCTTGGATAGTCTTAGCTCTTGACTCGTGATGGAGAGGGCAGTATAAGAAGACATGTTCGCAAGTCTCAATTTCTTCACCATTACACGGGCAGACTCTCTCAGAAAAAGGAATTTTTTTTATATCTGCCTTCTAAGAAGGCCGACAGCAAAGCTCCACATCTGGCTAACATGAAAGCCCTTCTAAATTTGTTCACCTCCAGTGTCATGAGATATGGGGCTGCCATCATCAGGTGTCTGAACTTCTGTGAGGCTATGAAACCAGGCGACCTTGCAAGGTCATGCTGTCTCTCAGTGTCTTCCACTCTCTGCCTTACTACTTTTTTAAACCCATTTTGCTTCTTGAAACTTAGAAAATAGAGCAATAATTCAAAGAGTTTATTACAGCAATTTTAATTTCTTGGACTACATGGGAGTTAAAAATTTAGGATATAGGATAATTTTGTGGCCTGAATAACTATCAGTTTTCTGATGTCAACCAACAACATTAATTAACCACACTGGATGAAACTTTCTAGAAGAGAGTCAAGGGAGAATCTATGACTTTAAAAGTAATAATTGCTCACTTGTCTAAAATTGATATCCATGGAAAATCAGTGAAGATAGTTTGCTCCCAAATTATCTTATGAATTTGAAGCATTATCTTTTTGACATGCCCTGTCTCATCCAGTGTTCTATTATCTATCTGCTCCAAGCTTGTCCAGTTATGAGACTCAGAATTATCAATGAGCAAATATTTTAGTATCTATTGCTTTCCATAATGCATCTTTTACATCTTTGTTCCTCAGGCTGTAGATCAGGGGATTCAGCACAGGGACAAAGATAGTGTAGAAAACAGAGATGTATTTGTCAGAGGTGGGAGAGTACCAGGAGCTGGGGCGGGAATAGATGAAGAGGAGAGTTCCCTCATAGATGATGACAGAGGTCAGGTGAGAGGCACAGGTGGAGAATGTCTTGCGCCTTGCTGCTGCAGACCTTATCGTCAAAACAGAAGTGACAATGAGGATATAGGAGATGATGATAATAATTGAAGACATGATTTCCACAGAACTACCATAGGTGTAGAGTAGGAGTTCATTGAGGGAGGTGTCTGAGCATGAGAGCTTGAGGAGCAGTGGAAGGTCACAGAAGAAGTGATTGATGACATTAGGACCACAGAAGGACAGTCTGAAGGCAAAGCAAGTATGGACCAAAGCACTTAATGTACCACCAAGGTAAGAGAGTGCAACCAGCAAGATACAAATTTTGGGGGACATCATGGCAGTATAAAGAAGTGGGTTACATATGGCTACATAACGATCATATGCCATAGAGGCTAGGATGAAAGACTCTGTGTCAGCAAAAGTGCAAAAGAAGTAGAACTGCAGTCCACAGCCAGCATATGAAATCACCTTTTTCTCTGCCAAGAAGTTTACAAGCATCTTTGGGACAATCACTGAGCAATAGCAGAGATCAACAAAAGACAAATTGCTGAGGAAGAAGTACATAGGGGTGTGGAGTTGGGGGCTGGTTCTTATTAAAATCATCAGCCCAATATTTCCCAGCAGAACCATGCTGTAGAGCATCAGAAATGTCAGAAAGAGGATAACTTGAATGGTTGGGCTGCTGGGAAACCCTAAGAGAACAAAGTGGGTCACCGTTGTTTCATTACCAACTAGCATGTCTTCACAACACACTATTTCCTGGAGGGATACATAAATTGGACTGCAGAGCTCAGAGTGCTCAGACAGAGAAAGGCAAATGAGGTTTTAATAATGCAGGCACAATCAGCAAAAAATAAAAATAAAGCAACTACATATGCAAATGCTGTTGTGCAGTGTAGTAGGTACCTTTGGGAACTCATGGGATCTAATGTTCAGCTACTACAAATCACTTAAGTTCTACCACCCATCATATATCAGGGAACACTCTGGGCCATTGTTTCTGTATGTTTCTTTCATTAATACATTTTTACCCACAAAAAGTAACGTATAAACTATGCCCTGTTAATGCTTCTCTTGTGCACCCCCCCCCCCCCACTGCAGGTAGTCAGGTCGTAAGGCCAATATCTGAAGCAGTCAATGTGGAGTCCACTTGCTTCTAAACTTTATTTATCTCAGCTATTTCTTCACCTGAAGTTCCAATAGAACTCTTAAATATTGTCAAGTGCAAATCATTCTCTCTTCCAAACCGTTCTGTCTCTTCTTTTATCTGAAATGAGAATTTAATACAAATGGCATGTAAAAAGATAAGTTAATGTAGTGCAGACATCACATAGTGAAAAGGTAAGAAAATGAGAATGTGGTCATGAAGATACCCTCTAGTGATTTAAGGTGTTTGACAAGAGAGATGGGTATTTGGGAAGCTCAGAGGTAAAGCACATGCTTTACATGGAGAAGGTCCTTGGTTCTATTACTAACATTTTCAGTTAAAGGATCTCTGGTAGCAAAATAGCATTCAGATAAAGACCCTCCTCTGCCTGGAGAGTTTATTAAGGATAGACTAAAATTTGCAGCTAGATACATCAACATCTTATTGTGTTTTTATGTTTTATTTTCATTGTAAGCTGTCTTAAGTTTGGTAAGGGAAAAAGGTGGGTAATAAATGTTTTAAACAAACAAGCAAGCAAGCAAGCAAGCAGACAAAGCAGCTCTATCTATCTATCTATCTATCTATCTATCTATCTATCTATCTATCTATCTATCTATCTATCTATCTATCTATCCATCCATCCATCCATCCATCCATCCATAAGAACTTCTGTTTACCCTTCTGCTTATTATGAGAGTGACACCCCAAATCATGTGTATTCAGAAGTACATTTCCCTGAGTTCAGTGTGGCTTAAGTAAATGTGTATAGGATTGCATACTTAGTCAGCCAGCAAAGAAGTTTTACAAACTATGGAAATTCTTGCAATGAAATATAGCATTGGTTGGAGTTCTGGTTGGGTTTCAAAATATGACTATTATTTCAAGACAGCAATCTTAAGGTCGTTAGCCAAGACAGGTATGTATTTTCAGGTCTGGGACATGCTCATCTCTTACAGAACTGGAAACTGGGAGTGTGTAGTAGGTATTGTTATCCTGTGCTTGACTGAAATTGCATTTTCCCTCCTGCTAACCTGCCTTATATTTCTGACCCAGGTAGACTGTGTTGTGTTCTGCTGCTGCTGAGAAAAGCAATATGCCTCCACTACTCCAAACCACCGTTCATAATCACTACACCATGCTGGCTCCCAGTGCACAAATACTACTATCATTTCTAAAAAGATGTCCATTTTTAACTCATTGAGTTATAAATTTTATTCCTTTGAGCCAAAATGTAAACTTACCCAGCATATCTTTGGTGCAGTGACCTGAATTCACAAGCTACTGATCTGTGGAGAAGGGGTTATATATGGAGCTTCTAGACTTTGGGAATAGCATCTCAAGGATGTGGCAACACAAGGTCTCAAGAGTACCATCAGATAAGCAATTAATCCCTGAGTTAGTTTTCTGTATTTTCCATTGTTATTTTCAGGGGATTTTAAATGGAGCTGTATAGATTTCAAAATAAAACATAAAACATCACAAAACTCATTAATTAAATCCAAGGATTAAAAAACTCAGGCAGAGAATAATACAACATAAAACACAGTACAATTTAAAATGAGTCAAATATTTCTCAGGCTAAAAATGAATCATAAAAAGATGTGTCATCAAATTGAACCCTTAATTAAAAGCCTGGGTAAACAAATATTTTGGCTTGCTGCCTAAAAGAGAGAAATATAGGAGCAAGGTGAGCATCAAGGGAAAAGGTATTCCATAAGTGAGATACCATCCCTAAAGAAACTCTAACTCTGGTTGCCACCTGCCTTACCTCTGAAGGTGGGGATACAGAGAGCAGGGCTTTTGAGGGGGAGTAGATTCAGGACCAGACAAAAGGAAATACTTCTTTACTCAATGAATAATTAAAATGTGGAATTCACTGCCAGATCATATAGTGATGGCCACAGCACAGAAGGCTTGAAAAGGGGATTAGACAGATTCATGGAGGATAGGTCTATCAATGATTACTAGCCTTGGTGACTAAAGGGAACCTGCACATTCAAGGGCAGTAAACCTCTGAATTCCAGTGACAGGCAACAACATTTAAGGCAAAGTCTTGGCCTCTATGCGCTCCAAAATAATTAGTTGGCCACTGGGTGAGATAGGATGCTGGAATAGATGGACCCCTGGTCCTATCCAGCAGGGCTTTTCTTATGTTTCTATGAGTGTCAGGCATGGTCTGAGAGAGGAATGTTGTGGTTTCTCCAGATGCTGGCCAAGGCCAGCTCTAGCCCTGCAAACAACGTGTTTAGACTGAACTCTGTGGGAATGCCAGTAGAAGCCTACCTCCCTGACAGCTCCTGGGAGGGGGGTTGCCATGGCATCCAGATCTACCCCGATTTGCCCTATGCTCTTCCATATATGCCCTGTACTGTGCTTGTAGTTTTCATTAGTGTCCATTTGACTCTTAGCTTCTGTAAACCTGTGGATTTTCCAATAAATCAACTCTCTTTGGACTGCTGGTCTGTGGATGTCTGTTTATGGGATTATCATGGGACTAGAGTTTACAATGAGCTGCTGAGCTAGACTCTATGTGAGGAGTTGGTTCTTCAAGTAGCATGGTCACAAGCATTTAGGGCCTTGATGTTTAAAAACACCTCATAACTTTGAAGTGTACCTGGAAACAGATGGGTAGCCAGTGCAGATCTTTCAACACTTGGGAGATACAACCTCTGTATTCCACCCCTGACAATACCTTGGATGCTACATTTTGACTACAGCTTGGCTGCCCCTCTACAATCTGGGTGGGGACAGATACAATGCATTGAAAAAGGGAGAGTTCATTTCTCTCCACCCCCTTTCAAGCTGGGCAGGAACAGATTATCTTCTAAAATGCAGATGTTTAAAGCCCAGCTTGGCCTTGCCCAGCTTGGATGGGATGGGCGCGGGGGGGGGGGGGATGGAGTCTTTTTACCTGAGCTCTATCAATCCCTTTGGTAATGCAGATGTCAAAAGCATTGCTTCTGTCCCTGCCCAACTTGGATGGAAGACTTACTTTTTTTAACCTCACTATGTAGTTATTTTGCCTAGGGGTCAGAGTAGATAAGAACTCTCAGCTGATTGGGCGATCAATGGTGAGTGGGCTTTTTCTCCCCCACTCTTATTAGCTATTTTGCTGAGGGGGTGAGTGGATAAGAACTTGACTCCCACCTGATTCTCCCAACATCTGGGAGTTGGCAGCTGCAAACTTGTTCAGCTGCTGTCAAAAAGGGCAAGAGTCCAGTAGCACCTTAAAGACTAACAAAAATATTTTCTGGAAGGGTATGAGCTTTCATGAGCCACAGCTCACTTCTTCAGATACAGCTAGAATGTGAATCCATCGGTCTTTAAGTATGAATTATTTCACTGTGAATTATTGTTCAGCTGCTGTTTGAGCTGTTTAATGAAATCCAAAGACATCTCTGATCAGCTCACAGTCTGATTGTGAGTACTGAACAAGGTAAGTTTGACTACTGAACAGGTTTGCTGAAAAATTCATGACAGCTTCCATGCATACCCACAACTTTTTCAGCACTTAACACTGGTCAAACATGAGTATCATCAACTTCATTCAGTACCACATACTTTCCTGTGTCCCTTTAATTCATCTTTAACCTTTGGATCCTGGCCACTGCCTCCACAGAGGACAAACCATCACCAAATTGCCAGGACCTAAGGGTTGTTATGAGGGTAATAAAATTAACAAAGATACTATACTAGACCGCTCACCTATCATATTCACCAAAATATGCCCATAGAGGATGGTGCAGAGCTGTTTTCTGTTGCCCCAGAAGGTCGGACCAGAACCAATAGGTTTTAATTAATTAAATCAAGAGTTTTCAGATAAACATTAGGAAGACCTTTCTGATAGAGCAGTTCCTCACTAGGGCTTCCATGGGAGGTGGTGGGCTCTCCTTCCCTGGAGGTTTTTAAACAGAGGCTAGATGGTCATCTGTCAGCAATGCTGATTCTGTGAACTTAGGCAGATCATGAGAAGGAGAGCAGGAAGGGTTTTGTCACTGCTTAGCTGTTGTGGCCCTTTCTTACATCCCCAGGGTATTGCCACTTTGGGATCAGGAAGCAATTTTCCTCCAGGCCAGATTGGCCAGGGAGCCTGGAAGATTTTTTTTGTTATCTTCTTGGCATGGAGTAGGGGTCACTGGGGATGTGGCATTGTACTGTAGAGACAGTGCAGACAACAGTGTTTGCATAAGAAAGAGCTGACAGTTTGGACAGAAACACACACACAGTCATCACTAGGGATGAAACCTCTTTTAAACATGTTTTTATCAGACTGGCTTTTAGAAAAAATATTAAATTTGTTAAACCTGAGTGTTTCAATACTGTCTTATGCCTTGTTGGGGATCCTGAAGGCAAGGAGTATGTCTAGATCAGTGGTTCCCAACCTTTTTTTGACCAGGGACCACTAGGACTTTTTTGTTCGGTGCAGGGACCCCAAGGTTCAAAATAAAAATTCTGAGAATTTGAAAATAAACTTTAATCATAACTGTTAGTTAAACATTAAACTTAGAATAATATTTGAATATATATTTTTATAATAGATAACTTTTAATTGAAAATATTAATTTATTATGGGTTTATAACTTTGTTTCGCGGACCTTAATTTAGTTCTCGCGGACCCCTGGGGGTCCATGGACCCCTGGTTGGGAACCAGTGGTCTAGATCATTGGTTTAATGTTTGTATTCTAACAGCCCATTCTTGAGCTGGCGGCATACGGGGACAGCAGGGAAGAAGTGCAGCGGCGCCTCTTCCTAAGCTGACTCTCATATGCCGTAAAACAAAAAATAGCTGTCTCATGGCTTTTTCTTGTTTTACCGGGGCCTTTCACCCCATAGGAAATAGTGAGGCTGTGCCTGCTAAAAAGCAGGCGCAGCACTGCCATTCCTGACGCTGGCGTAACCGGCCGGCCGGGGATAGGAGGCCACCTAACCGGCGGCTCCTCCCCCCGCCCCACCCCCAGAACGCCCCCTGCACTGGCTCAGCCTCTCTATGCCTCGGCCACCGGCGGGACTGGCCTCCCTGCCAGTGTGTTAATGCACTGTTTATGTTTCTCCTTCCTCAGGAATGCATTGTAAAAGAGCAAGAAATCTGCATTCCAATAACCAATAATACATATGCCATACATAAAGTCCAGATCTGACATTTATGTCATTTATTTGAGAGACATCTTTATACTCTCACTCCAGAATGAACACACACAATACAAAGAGTATAGGTTAAACCAGGTTTTATTCTTGGCTGGTCTACATCGTTATCAATAACCATTAGCTCTGTTTGAGTGTGGTTGCTGTGGGTGTCAGGTGTATTGGGCCAATACACCTGACAAACCCATTCTTTTGGAGGTGTTTTAACAGTGCTTAGACTAACAAAACCAGTTCTCTAATGATCTCATGACTTCAATAAGAATCACCCTATTGAAATAGAATTGTCTTTTGATAATTTACTTCAATATTGCCCCCCAAACACACCCATGTTTGGATCCCTAAACCCAGGTCAGGCCATGCATATATGAAGGCCAAGCTTATATTGTATTCCTCCACTCTAATCTATCATGTTGGTAAGGTGAATGTGAAAAAACAGGAATATAAAACACAATGCTAAGACCATTTATTTAACCCATTTTCATTTTTTGAAACCCTAACTTAGAAAATAGGGCATGGACTGATGTGAGTACTTGGCCTAACAAGAACCACAAACCACAACAGGAGACAAAATTGTCCAAAGAAGCTGGTTTTACTGGTCATATAGGTTAGCAGAGCACAGAGAAACTAAGACAGCAATGGAGCAAATTGGCTTGCACTTGATAATATAAAAGCATTGAAAAAAAGGCATTCAACAGCACAGTACAGCTTCAAGAGATTACAGATTACAAACAGCACAAAGGCGCCGTGGTTCACACAGGTTACTGTCGGCTTCAAAGAGTCCAAAAATGCAAAACAAACCTTGAAGGCTACTTGGTGGGAAAACGAAACTAACTGAGACACAGACCTGACACTGAAATACATACATCTTTTAATTTCTTGGAGTACATGCGAATCAAGAAGACAGGAGATAAAAGCTTGGTAACATTTTCTGATGGCAACCAAGCACATCAATTAACCCACTGGACGGCATTTTTCTGAAAGTGATCCAATGGCAGAAGCTATGACTTAAAAAACAACAACTGCACATCTGTCTAACTATGATATCCCTGAAAAATCAATGCACTGTTGCATAAAAACAGGGGTTCGTGGAGGAGACCTGAGACCATTTGTTGAGAAAACAGTTTTATTGCAGCTGCAGCTCAGCCCGCATTAACAAGCACAAAGACTGAGCCCCACTGTACTGGGGAATGAACTTTTATCCTAGTTTCATGCTAAGACGTGACACGTCAACATTTGATGCTTATCTGGTAGTTTCACAGAGTCAGGAGCACAGGAGCACAGCGGTTCCATCCAGTCCCCTTTATCATTCACCATGACTTTTCCCCCACTGACTCAACACACAGCAGACTGCAGCAGACTTTCCGCTGCTGTCTCAGCACTATTCCCATATTTTCCTTTGAAGCAGCGGTTGTTGTTTTTTTGGCATAGTATATCAACTTGTGTGTTATTTTCAACCCTCTTTGACCTTATGTGTATTAATGAGCTAACACTTTAGTGTCTATGACTTTCCAAAAAGCAGCTTTCACATCTTTGTTCCTCAGGCTGTAGACTAAGGGATTCAGCACAGGGACAATGATAGTATAGAAGACAGCAATGTATTTGTCTGAGGTAGGGGAGTACCAGGAGCTGGGTCGTGAATAGATGAAGAGGATAGTTCCCTGATAGATGATGACAGAGATCATGTGAGAGGCGCAGGTGGAGAATGTCTTGCGCATTACCGCAGCAGAGCGCATCTTCAGAACAGAAAACACAATGAGAATATAGGAGATGATGATGATGCTTGAAGACAAGATTTCCATTGACGTACCATAGGTGAAGAGTAGGAGTTCATTGAGGGAGGTGTCTGAGCATGAGAGCTTGAGGAGCAGTGGAAGGTCACAGAAGAAGTGGTTGATGACATTGGGGCCACAATAGGACAGTCTGAAAGCAAAGGAAGTGTGGACCAAGCCACTCATTGTACCACCAAAGTAAGAGAGTGTAACCAGTAGGATACAGATTTTTGGAGACATCATGGCACTATATAGTAGTGGGTTACAAATAGCTACATATCGGTCATATGCCATAGAGGCTAGGATGTAAGACTCAGTGTCAGCAAAAGCACAGAAGAAGTGGAACTGCAGTCCACAACCAACATATGAAATTACCTTTTTCTCTGACAAAAAGTTGACAAGCATTTGTGGCACAATCACAGAGGAATAGCAGAGATCAACAAGTGACAAATTGCAAAGGAAAAAGTACATAGGGGTGTGCAGTTGGGGGCTGATTCTGATTAGAATTATCAGTCCTGTGTTCCCCAGCAGAATCATGCTGTAGAGCAACAGAAATATCATAAAGAGGACAACCTGAGTGGTCGGGCTGCCCGGAAACCCTAAGAGAATGAAGTGGGTCACAGTGGTTTCGTTATCACCTGACATCTCTTCACAATATGGTATTTTCTGGAGAGAGGCAGAAGCTGGATTGCAGAGTTTAGTGTGCTTTGGGAAAGAAAGGCAACAGAGCTCAGCAACAGCAAGCACCAACAATTACAGTGAATCAACCACAGATACACATTGTAGTGAGCAATTAGAAACAGGCACCTTTGGGGAGGCATGTTAACAAACTTTCAACTAGCACAAACCACTCACTGAAGTTAAATTTGCCATCCTATTTCATGGAACGTTATGTGCTATGATTTCCATACTTTTCTTTCAACAATACATTTTTAACCCTCAAAAGTAATTTATGATTTATTTCCATTTTAAACTACCTGTTTCAACTCTACAGTAAATCCAAGCCTCTACGACAGTATCTGAAGCCTTCAATGTGGAGTACACTTTCTTTTTAACCTTTATTCATTTCAGCAATTTTTCTCCTCAAGCTCTAAATGGAATTGTTATACATTGTAAAGTGCAGATCATTTCCCCTCTAATAATTATCTCTCTTATTTTATCTGAAATAGGAATGAAAGACAGCACATGTCAAAAGAGGTATAATATAGATCAAGCATCACATTGTGGAAGGGTGAAGAAACAGAGATGAGAATGTGGTTATAATATCCTCTGCATCTTATTTTGGTGTGCTTTGCACCAGTTTGCTTGTCTACCTTGAAAGGATAAGGATTTGGGAGGCTCAGTGGTAGAACACATGCTTTTTATGCAGAAAATCCCAGGTTCAGTCAATGGCATCTGTATTGAAAAGATCTCAGGTAACAGAGAAGCATTGGGGTGGGGGTGGGGGAAGATTCTCTCCTGAGTCCCAAGAGAGCTTAGTAAGGGTAGACTAAAATGTTCACTTAGATATTTCGTTATCTTGGTATGTAATAAAAATAAAGCCGGTGTTGGGGTATTGTAAATTTCTTTTATAGTAAAGGTTGAAAATATATTCCAGGAGTGATTCAAGTTTTTAATTTAAAAGTTTTTCTATTGTTCTTTTTGGTGCTACTATTTGGATACATTCAGTCAGTGAAATGATAGATCGTCCTCTCCTTCAGTTTTTATGAAGGTTGCTAAATGTTCCATGGTCCATTACAGGTTTTGTTCTCTGTGCCGAGTTTGGTCAAATGTCTCTTGAAACTAGGGCATGGTTGTTTGCTTTTAAGATATGGCTTAAGTTGTTCTTTGGGGATATTTAGCTCTTTTGAAGCAAGATTCGTATAGGAGCTCCTGGCAAAAAGCTCTTAATGAGAAATTTTCATTGACTGGTTTATCATCAGATGTGATTAGTGAACTCAGGAATTTTGAGGCTTTTACCATAATAAAAAAATAATGAGACTGATTATGCTAGCAAGGTGACTTGAGTTTGTCATGCTTGCTCATCTCAGTTTTTTTGGTATTCCTCCCCCAAGATGTTTGCCATCATATGCTTATTTTTTGACAATCCCATTTTAAGAGCTTTTTTTCTTGCCAGTAGTTCTGTGGTTATGAAAGGTAGGTATATTTAGTTACCGTATTCAGAAAGGACCTAGTTCGACTGTTTCTCTAGCACATATGTTATTGGAATGTCCCTTTTATGAGTTTCTTAGACTGGATTACATTACTCCTCTTTTAAATGATTGGCCTAGATTATCTGTGTCTGAGGTAATATCCTTTTTATTGAGTGATAGGAATCCTAAAGTTACACGGGCAGTTGCATAATTTATTTCAGTCCTTATGTTCCTAAAACAATTGGTTTAAACAATTCCACTGTTCAAAATATGTGTATCAAGGAGCATCTAAAGGATAAAGGAAAGGAAAGGAGTAAATTCCACTGAGTTCAATGTGGCTTCTTCTTTAGTAAGTGTCTGTAGGACTATAGCCTTATTTGTCACCAAAGAACTTATACAATTATTCTGTGGGAAATTCTGCCTAGGAATATACTGTTGGCTACTAATCTGACTTGATTTTAAATGTATGACTACGTAGATAAATGGATGAAGGCAATTGTTAGACAGGCATGTAAGATGGGCATGTATCTTCAGTTATGGGCATTCCTAAATCTTAGATGACTGGAAATTAGAGAATGAATACAAGGTAATTGTAGTTATTCCATGCTCTGAAATACTTTTTTCCTCCTGCTACCTGCCATATAGTTCTGACCCTGGCAGACTGTGGTATAGTGCATTACTCCAAAGGCTTGAAGGAAGGAGAAAAAATTCTCCTTCACCTGATAGAAGTGCTTTTCCTCCACCTGCAACAAGGCCTTTATTTTCAATGTCATCTAAAATCTCAATTTTTATGCAAACTGCATTAATGGACATGTTGCAAAGAGACTACAAGTTACGTTAACACTTTGATTAGTAGTCACATAGTGCATGAATATGAGGTGATGCATAAAAGCTGCTGCTGTTTCTGACAAGGTGGGCTATTTAACTCATTAAGCAGGATAATAAAATTGTTCTAATCCCGTGAACAAAAATGTAAACTCACCTTTGGTGCAGTGACCTCCCTTTTGTGAATTCACAGGATACTACTCTGCAGAGAAGAGATTATATATTCAGCTTCTAACCTTTGAGACATAACTTCTCAAGGGTGTGGCAACACACAAGATCTCAGGAGTACAATTTGTCAGGCAATTAAGCCATGACTTAATTTTGTTCATTTTTGCTTCATTCGGTTAATTAACATGGAGCTCCTTTTTTCAAATTTCTAGAACATGGAAAACATCAAAAAACTACCAGCTGAAGTCCTTTGGGAATCCCTTTTCATGCTAGGACAGTCTGTCATGAAATAAAGAAGTGACATTATGACATTTGTGTGACATTGGTCACTCCCCCCATTCCCTTGCATTTCTCCCCTGTCACCCAACTGAGAGGCAGTGGGCAGAGGGGCTATGGAGCGGGAGGTGAAGCAGGAGACCTGGTCCATGTATTAACATAAAGCAGGCAAAAGAAAAGATGCAAATTTGAGGAGACCAATAAAATTCCTGCTACATTTGCGGGTTAAGACTATGCTCATGTGACTTCCTGTAGAGCGTTTGGTCCGAGCGCCATTGTTTCTTGGGGGCTCCCTGGAGACACCAAGAGTCGTTTAGATTTGGAGTGCAGAAAGCACCCCAACTCGGTCCTAAACAGTGGATTGAGAAGCAGGAAATTCCCCTGCAGCCTTCAAGAGCGGTTGGACTCCCATATTCTCTGAGAGAGCCTTTATTAAGCCTCTCGGAGTTTTGGAAGTTGTCCCCGCCGGCACATAGGGGCTACCATTGCCACGGACGACTCGTTGGATTTAGGCTTTGACCTCCTCTATACATTAACATCAAAGAATCTATGAAAAGAACAAGTAGCCTCACCTTTGGAAGTCAGTGTGAGTAAAAAGACACTTTTTGCCTTTATCTTGATTGAGAAGACCTGAATGACGATAAAAACACCTACGTAAACCGGTGACTCCCTGCCCAGCGTAATGAGACTTTTAAAATAAACAAATGCCATTAAATGAACCGACTAAGACCTTTATCAACTTGATCAGTGAGTAGACGCAATAAAAGGGACTTTTGAATGACTTTACAACTACCAATTAAATGTTTTGAGGGGAGGGAGGGAGACGAAAACCTTCCCCCCCCACTTCCGGTTCTCTTTGATTCAATCAATCCAGCCACGTCGCCTCTTAAGACCGGAAGATAACAAGAAGGGCTTTGTTACCATCGAAAAGACAGGGCAGATTGGAAGACTTGAAGTGAATCTCCCCGGTGTAACCATCAGATCGTTCCTACCACTTAACCACCGAGAGGAGACGACGCAGGGTCTATGATACTGCAGTTTCCTGTCTACTTCCTTTTCTTTATCTGTGCCCCTTTGAAGCATAATTGAGGATATCTTGAAAATTACAAAGCCTGCTTCTATATAAGAATACAAGCAGATATGTCAAACAAGAGGATGGAAGAGATGTTACTCAAACAAATGGACATGTTTGCAGTGCAACAAGATTTAGTCTTTGAAAAACAACAAGCGCTCTCACATCAAGTATTTCAACTAGCTGAGATGATGAATATCCTATTTAAAACAATTAATGGAATTAATGGAAAACTGAACACAATTATTGAGGAGATCCACGATATGAAGACCCAAGATACGACAACAATTATGTCAATGGAAATAGAAGGTTCTACTAAGGAGATGACTATTGAATGCTATGTGGAAATGGTGATAAAATCTGGAAATAATGACAATGAATTAGAACAATTTATTCTTAAAGAGGTAGCTGCAAATGACCAGCTGGCAATGAGAGAGAGCAACATGAGAGATATTGTCGAAGGCTTTCACGGTCAGAGTTCATTGGTTCTTGTAGGTTATCCGGGCTGTGTAACCGTGGTCTTGGAATTTTCTTTCCTGACGTTTCGCCAGCAACTGTGGCAGGCATCTTCAGAGTAGTAACACTGAAGGACAGTGTCTCTCAGTGTCAAGGGTGTAGGAAGAGTAATATATAGTCAGAAAGGGGTTGGGTTTGAGCTGAGTATTGTCCTGCAAAAGTATTGTCCTGTAAGTATCAAGATAATGTGCTAATGAGGGTATGGTATGTTAATATGGAACCATTGTATCCTGAAGTGATCTGTTAATGTGTGTAATCCAAAGCTAATCTGTATGGCTATTGTTGAATGTTGTCTTTGTCTGGAGGTTTTTCAGGGCAGGAAGCCAAGCCTTATTCATTCTTAAACTCTCCTCTTTTCTGTTAAAGTTGTGCTGATGTTTATGAATTTCAATGGCTTCTCTGTGCAATCTGACAAAATAGTTGGTAGAACTGTCCAGTCTTTCAGTGTCTTGGACACAAACAGGACACAGGGTCTTATTCCAAGACACTGAAAGACTGGACAGTTCTACCAACTATTTTGTCAGATTGCACAGAGAAGCCATTGAAATTCATAAACATCAGCACAACTTTAACAGAAAAGAGGAGAGTTTAAGAATGAATAAGGCTTGGCTTCCTGCCCTGAAAAACCTCCAGACAAAGACAGCATTCAACAATAGCCATACAGATTAGCTTTGGATTACACACATTAACAGATCACTTCAGGATACAATGGTTCCATATTAACATACCATACCCTCATTAGCACATTATCTTGATACTTACAGGACAATACTTTTGCAGGACAATACTCAGCTCAAACCCAACCCCTTTCTGACTATATATTACTCTTCCTACACCCTTGACACTGAGAGACACTGTCCTTCAGTGTTACTACTC
This sequence comes from Euleptes europaea, assembly GCF_029931775.1. Classification (NCBI taxonomy): domain Eukaryota; kingdom Metazoa; phylum Chordata; class Lepidosauria; order Squamata; family Sphaerodactylidae; genus Euleptes; species Euleptes europaea. The sequence continues at coordinate 104,273,014 of NC_079317.1, read as the reverse complement.
TGAAGATGCCTGCCACAGTTGCTGGCGAAACGTCAGGAAAGAAAATTCCAAGACCACGGTTACACAGCCCGGATAACCTACAAGAACCAACATGAGAGAATTCAATACCTCTACAATCTACTTGTCTGAGTTACTGCTGACAGGAGGAACATTATTATCCCAAGAAAACACTCCCTGGCAGCCAGCGATGGAGGGAGACATGACGAAGGATCTTACCAAGAAGCTGCTGGAAATTTTAACAAGAAGCCAATGGATACAATCACTGGGATCTTCTTTTACATTTTCAGAGGCCAGAATTGCAGCTACTATACTGAAAAATGGGGGCTGGAGATTGGGAAATAAAGAAGGACTGGTAGATCCCCTCCCAAAACAAGATAATGGCTAAGATGATGCTTATTTTTGGGGTGTAAGGGAGGCACGGTGGATTTACTTTGATGAATTTTTAAATGGAAAAATTTGTTTATGTATTGATCTAATCCCTTCATTATAGAATAATAGAATGTTATATAGAGACAATGATGATAATATAACTATGTAGGACTTGAAATTGCTTATAGAAGTAGTATAGATAGCTTAAAGCAAGTCTGTATGAGAGAAAATAAGGATTAGAAATCAATTTGAAATGCAAAAGTGTTAACCAGTAGAATTAGTGACTGAAGAAGATGCGGGGAAGTCATATATAGCAGATAGCATTGAGTACTATAGATAACATATTCTCAGTAATAGCAATGAGCTTTTTTTTGTTACAAGTAGTTACAACTGAATATATTGTTGAGATATGTTTATTTTTGTTGAATTGTAGAAAATAATAAAAATAATTAAAAAAAAGACTATTCTCATGTTTCGAGATCAGGTGAAGTATTACCTTCCTCTAAGTCCCATTGTCTTCCCCTCCCTCCCTCCCTCCCATCATTCTCTTTGTCTCTGCCTTGGCTGAGGCAGCCATTCTTATAACTGAATTTTTGCTTCCTTTTCCTCCTTGCTAAAGTCTCCCCAGATAAGGAGGTCAACTCTAGGGTTGTGCATATTGACTCAGCAGAAATCATGCTATAACATATCCTACATTACAAATGGCAACCCAATGGGAGGTTTTAACTTTTCTAATTTATTTTGTACTATCTGGCATTTCTGTTCATTAAAGCAGCGGATACGAATACTAGGCTTGAAGTGCCATCCTATATAGGGTTACACCCTTCTAAGCCCATTGACTTAAGCCAATGTAAGGGTGCAACTGTGCTTATGATGTCAATGTGAGATGGTTTCCATTTGAAATGCTGGGTTGGATCCCATCCAAAATTTCTGTGAACACAGGGAAGTGGAACTTCCCCGCCTCCCTACTCCAATTGCAATCTGAAATATTCTATGAAATGCTGCAGCTATGGGATGTGGACCCCTAGGAATAGCTGGGGAGCTCAGAGGTTGGCTACAAGAGGGGAGAATTAACAAAAAATCACCCTCTTGCATTCACAAAAATTAGAACTTATATTTATAACCTTTAACTGATCTTGCAGATATGGTTTGGAAGCAGCATGGTTTATCTTTTACAGTTTTACCTTTTACAGTTGTTGTGCCAAGATTTGGTTGTGGTTTTTGACCTGCAAGTTAGTATTTTAATATTATAATACCTATACTCTGGAAGAAATGGTGTTGAGACTGGTATTTGCAATTAGATTGTTTATTAACTAATTTTGAGGCTAGAATTTTGTGTTTTCTCTCTCTTTCCAAAAATAGTTTTTAAATATAGGAATATGTCATATTTTGGACCTATTGGATCCCTCAGAGATGAATTGATGGTGGAACTTTAAGAGCTTATTCCATCTGACTCATTGTACTTCATTAATGAATGTGATGTGCAAGTGTGTCAAAAGTAACCGTTTTTGGCAGGAAGGTTGCCAAAGTAGTTCCATATATTCTAGCTATCTAAGCCTAGCACCAAGGTACCTAAAGGACCGTCCAAATGATGCACGTATCCATTTATTAATTAATTTAAAATTATTCCCTCCTTTAAGTGCACCCAACTTTAGAAAAACAATTAGAAAATATTACAAATAACATCTCATAATGTGACAGAACAACAGCCCAGATAAATACAATCAATACACAGTTAGGAAGCAAAGAGCATAAGAAGCAATGGCTCCTGCTCACCTGGAGGTTTTACGGGCCAGTGCCACCGCGCCTGAGGTCTGAGCCCATAGCGTTGTCAGGGTGGTGGGGGGAGAGAGAGCAATGGCAGCCACTGCGGCGTGCCTCTTTCCCTTGGCTCCCAGCAGCCCTGCTAAGCTCCCGTGGGGCTTGCTGAGGCAGCAGATCGGGAGCAGCCCCCTGGGCTCCACTTGGGAGTGCAGCCTGGAGAAAATGGCGGTGTGCTGGGTCTAGGCTCTTCCCCCTTTTGAATGGGCCAATCAGGGCCCTGTAGAGCTGTTTCTTCCTTGGCTGGCCAGGTATTTATATTCTAGTTATCCACCCAACTCAGCTCAGTTCTCTGCTGACTTTGTAAGCACTGGCTGGGCGGAATCACTTCCTTTAGAAGGCAGATATGTTAGCAAAGGCCGTCTAAAGGGATATCGAGATGACTCACTGGGGGAAAGGGCTGGCTTTCCGGCACCCTGTTCCCTACTCCTTTAATGGCTGGTTGGTTAGCTCAGGCCATTTAAAGGAGCTATGAGCTCTTTCACCAGGGAACGGGCTGGTTTCTGGCCACCTATTCCCCCTAATGCTGAAATCACTCAGGGCTTGGCAGCTGTAGGAGTGGGAGACCGGAGCAGGTGGTACCATGCCACCCAAACAAAGCAGCAAGGACCTTCATAAGGCGCAGCAAGGGGCCTCACCTCCCCGCACTATGGGACAGGCTAGGGGCAACAGGAGATCATGGAGTGCCTTGGCACCAGGTGCCCACTCGGTGGCAGGGGAGGCTCAGCCTCCAAGATAGGGGAAGCATTCAACAACAACCCCCTGGCCTGGTGCATTAACCCCCATGGTCAGCCTGCCATCCCGCGGCTCACGAGGATGATGGAGCAGCTAGTGGAGGATGTGGCAGGCTTAAAGGCGGTGAGGGACAGCCTTTAAGCCTGCAGCTATACTGTGTGTGTCTACTGCCACTATATTACTATACTACTATATAAACAGCATATCCCTCATGAAACCCGAGGTTTCAGAGGGTAGGAGCACCAGGTCAGGGAAGCAAGAGCCCAAGAAGAAAATGGTCAATCCCAGGGACCAAACATTTGATAACTGGCTAGCAGGATTTGGGGTCTATATGGCAGTAAAAGCACCACCTACCCCCAAAAGGCATGGCACCTCCTCACCACAACTGTGTTCTGAAAGCTCAGGCCCTGGTGGGGGACGCAGCAGCATTAGAATATGATGAGAAGTTTTGAAAAAGGGCCTCCCATAACAAGCAATGGCACTGGGACCACAGAGATAACCACCTCTGGTCCATGTTAGTCAACCCCTTACATCAAGGGGAGGCCGGATTCTGTGAAAGCTCAGGAGAATATGGTCAGGGCCACTGCAATTGTGCTAAATGCAAATTCAAGCACATTTGCGAGACTGTCAGGCCTAGCCTGGGCGATGTGCAGAGAATGCCAGGGATAGTCTGACAGAGAATGTTGTGCTTTCACCAGGTGCTGCCCAAGGTCAGCATCACCAACGGTCAACTGCCAACTATGTATTTTGACTCTGAACTTCGTGGGAACTTATTCCGGTGGGAGGGGGGTTGCCATGGTTTTCCTGTGTTATTCTGTGTTGTTTCATTTATACCCAGCACCAAGCGTTTAGTTCTCATAACGTCTTGATTCCTAGCTACTGTTAACCTGTGGATTCTCCAATAAATCAACTCTCTTTTGGACTACTTGTCTGTGGATGTTGTTTATGGGATTGTCACGGGGCAAGTGCTCACAGAGACCTGCTCTAGCAGTCACCCCAAGACCAATTGCCCCAGAGGACAACAGCCCTTGCAAGGAGGCTGGCCCCCCTACCCGGAAGGATGGGGGAGCCAGGGGTGCTATGGCAGGGGGGAAGTGATTCCCCCTTCCCGGAGAGTATTCGCCATGACACCCATCAGCTTAAGGTCCTTTGACTGTGGCTGTTACCTCACTAGGTATTAAGAGTTTGAAAATGTTATAAAAAATACTGTTCGCACTTTCTGTGTATTCCCATCGATGTATTAAGAGTTTGAAACTGTTATAAAAAATACTGTTCGCACTTTGTTTGGCCCCTTTTGCTGTGAAGACATTTTCCAGCCATTTTTTTAGCTGGGGCATCCAAAAACCCTATTAAAGCGATGTTTTTTATAACATTTTCAAACTCTTAATACATCGCTGGGAATACCTAGTGCGGTAACAGTCTGTGTCTGGCAAGATACCCTAACTGCAAAATTCTTGGGGAGGGGTTTTCCATGGGCTTTAGTATACTGTTTGTAGGCCCCAGAGTTGCCATGGATTCCAGTAAAGTTGGCCAAGGAACTACCTGACAATGTGGTGAGTAAAATAGCCAAGAAGCGCTTGGCCTGGAGGGTGATGGGCCCTTTCAGTTCACCTCCACTGCACAATCTTTGGGTCTTTCCTTTGGGAGTGGTCCCTAAGAAAGCCCCAGGTGAGTTCTGCCTCATCCACCACCTATCATATCCCAAGGGGGGCATCTGTCAATGAGGCCCTCTCCCCTGAGCTTTCCCTGTCTGGTATGCCTCATTCAACTGTGCGGTTAAATTAACTCAGGTGTGAAGCCACGGTGCTTTATTGGCTAAATGTGATATACAATTGTCCTTCAGGCTTCTGCCTGTGCACCCAAATGATTTCTGTCTCCTTAGGTTCCATCTTTTGGGTTCCTGGTATGTTGATAAGGCCATTCCTATGGGGTGCTCTGTACCCTGTGCGTCATGCAAAACGTTTAGCACTTTCTTGGAGTGGGCTGTTATTGATAAGGCCGGTTCCCCCCGGTTCCCCACTACCTAGATGACTTCTTATTTCTGGGCGCAGCTGGCACCAAGGAATGCTTGGGCTTATTTCATACATTCCAAACTCTTGCCGGTGAACTCGGTGTCCACCTGGCCCAGGAAAAAACTGAAGGCCCTGCCACCAAGCTGGTTTACTTGGGAATAGAATTAGATACTGTAGCAGGGACATCCCACCTCCCCGAGGACAAGCAGTTAGCCATGCAGGCCCTCCTTTCCTTGTTCCAGGCCCAAAAGAAGTGTACTCTGAAGCAGCTACAGTCCCTGGTGGGGCATCTTAATTTTGCATGGAGGATGGTGTCCCCTGGGAGGGCTTTCTGTGCATGATTAGCTAGGGCCAAAGCCTTGACGTCCCATCCACTCCATCAGATCAGGCTCACCAGGGGCATGAATGTAGATCTGTGGGTCTGGCAGCCCTTCCTTGCCAACTATAATGGAGTTTCGCTATGGCAAGAACCCCTGGAGGTGGGGGGTGCACTGCAAGTACAAGCCAATGCTGCTTGGGGGAATTGGGTTTGGGGTTTATTTTGAGGATTGCTAGTGCACTCAGCGATGGCCACCTCATTGGCTGGGTTGGGCATCACCTGTGACCTCACATTTCTGGAATTTCCCCCCATACTAGTCACCATCTGGATGAAGTTGTTTGAAAATAAACGGGTCAGGTTTTGGTGCGACAACGAAGCTGTAGCTTGGATCATCAATAGGCAATCTTGTAGGTCAGAGAGGGTGATGCGGCTGGTACGGAAATCTGTTTTAACCTGCCTGTTGGCCAATATTACCTTCTCGGCCAGACATGTCACTGGGGTGGACAAAAACCTTGCAGATGCTTTGTAGGGTATCCCTAGACAAACCAAATAGTTGTAATTTGTTGTCGATTTCTTGCATCCAACAGGTGCTGTAGTGATCTTGTTTTAGTTCATCGATAAGGCCATCCTTCACCATTGCAAATATAATTTTTAGGCGATGTTTAAAGGCTTGCAGCCATGCTCTGGCTTCTATAGACCCTTGGCCTAACTCTAATCTTAGGCTAACTCCAGCTATACATCTCAGTGCTCCTGTAATACACCGCAGAAATTGACACAATAGGAGATCAATATTCTCCTTGATGTCTAGAATCCAGACTGAGCTTCCATATAATTATCGAGGGCTGATTTTCATATTGAATGCATAGAACCCCCCAGGTATATATTTGCCACCTTTATAAAACAGAAAGAGTTCAGTTGCTGCCACCAAAGGTTTAATTTTCCTTGTTATGTAGTTAATGTGAGGTTTCCAACTTAAATTAGAACTAAAAGTCACACCCAAGTATGAAAAACTAAAGACTAGCTCTAAGTTGATGTTATCGATTTTCCAAATCACAGGAATATGTCTCTCGGTTTTGGAAAATATCAGAACTTTAGATTTTGAATAGTTAATTTTAAGTCCTTCAGTTTTGCAATAGGTTGAAAATTGGGATAATAATCTTTTTCCACCCACCTAGACAAAAGTACTGCATCATCTGCATATGAGAGCAGATTTAAAGCTTTTGAAGATAGATAAGGGGGATGGTAATCTGTTGAGGAGAGGTTGATAGAAAGGCCGTTTAAATATAAGTTGAAAAGTAAGGGGGCCAGAAGGCAACCATGTTTCACTCCTCTATTCAAATAGAAACTCTCCGAGTGTTCTCCCTTTTCGCCACAGCATACTTGGGCCACACAAGAGGTGTACAGGTTTTTAATTAGCCAGAGTAATCTTCTATCAATATAAGTGAGTTCAAGTTTTTCCCACAGCCTATTTCTGGATAGATAGATAGATAGATAGTTTATTTGCGGACCTTGGCCAGATAAAACAAGATACATGGACTAAAATGGTCTTACCAACAAAGGTTTACAGTCCGAGTCTTAAGTCACTTAAAAAAAAAAAATAATAAAAAATAACATCCAAGTTACATCTGCCATTTGGACTAAGAGACTATTCTGTGGCAACGAATTGTCATTGCAGCCGTACAAAATTTTGCTACCTGAGAGGTGATTGAAGGATTATCTCCTTGTAGGAGCTTTTCTATTTTTTCTCTTTCCCTGACGGGTCCCATTCTCAGTATGAGGGGCTCAGTAAACTTAGAACGGGGTATAGTGTAATAGTTACAGTTCAGGAGAACATGTTCAGTGGTTTCTAAATCCCCGGATTTGCAGGGGCATAGTCTCTCTGCCCTGGGTATCTTCTTGAATTTCCCCTCTAACATAGCAGAGGGTAAGGCTGCGCACCTAGCCAAGATAAAAGCCCTCTGTAAGCTCTAGTCCTGCGGCAAACCCAAAAACAGATTCCAGCAGACGGCAAGTCGACGAAAGCAGTTTTATTGATTAAGCATGATAGGTTACAGAAGCCATATTCAAGATGTTATCAGTGAGGGGCTAAGGGAAAGCAGTTGGCATATATAGAAAGCAATAAGAGATAACCAGTAACCCTGGCAACCCCCCTCCCAGTGGCAGGAAGGAGTACTTGGCAGTTCCCAGACTGAAGGAATCTATGAAGTCTAAACACGGGGCACAGACTGGTGATCTAATCTGGCCTTGGAGAGAACTGCAAAACAACACCTGGGAGCGCAACCATGAACTGCCTTCATGGCCTGGACCTGACACCCTCCTATATTTGTTTATCTCTAAGTAACGGAGATAGGCTGCCGGTGCAAGGATAAATTTGGAGTGAGGGGGAGCCATAAATAGGGGCACTCTTGCTACATCTACTTGTTGCTCGATATCTTTAACTCTTTGGTTTATAGTTGACTTAGCTTGATCCCACCCTAACTGAAGTAGTGCTAGGGGGGTAAAACCCAGGTTATTTACTTTGTTTTCAATGGCTATTATCCACTTTGACCTAAAGGTATCACAAAGAATCAGTGGAAGAAGACCCTTGGGGTTGAAATTAATTTTCAGCCAGAGATAAAGCGAGGACAAGACAACCCTTGCCTCCACCATCATCATGCCAGTTTCTAAACGGATCATAGCATTTGATACACATCTTGGCAATTGCAGGGCAGCTCTAAGAAACTTGGATTGCACTCGTTCCATGGGAATAAGACATGAGGGTGGAGAGTCAAGTTGTGTTCCATATAACATTTGTGCTAGAGTTTTCGCCTGAAAATGTTTAAGGGCTGCTGGAATATAGTGTGCCCCTTTGGTCCGGAGAAAATTTATTATTGAACGGGCTGATCTTTCCCCTAAATTGGCAACATAGGTATTATGGGCCACCTTGGAGCCAGATGCCTGGATTGTCGTTCCAAGATATTTGAATTGGGTTACCTGTTCCAACCTATGCTCCACCTCCTATAATTAGGGCGATTACCAAAAGCCATTACTTTTGTTTTGTCATAATTAATAGTCAGGCGTTGTCAGCAAGGGCATCCATTTGGGCCCCGGATAAGCAAGCTCCGTGTTCTTCCCCCCCCCCCCCGGGCTTGTTCTTTCACTCGCTCGGCATTAGTGTTTCAATAGACATCCGCTGTGAGCTAGCTGGAGCCGCAGGACTTTGCCTGGGAGCCCGAGAGATCGCCCAGTCGTTTACTAGTAAATTTCACCAGTATGTCTCTTAATGGGTAATCACCGGCAAATACTTCCCTAATGTAAACTTGTATCCTTTCCCATTCAAGATAGCTCTGCTGCACCTCATCCTTTTGTGTTCTGCCATTATGTGTAATCAATTCTATTGTATGATCCCTATAAAGATGACCAGTATTTCCCCCATCTGTATTCTGACCTTAAGTTTGTATGGACCTACTGAACTCGTTTTGCTTTCTTAATAAAACTTTTAACTCGCTGCAACGTCTGGAGTGAAGTTTACCATTACTGGTATGCAACGAGATACTGAAGTCCTGACAGGCGTTCCTTCTCATAGAACGTTCCCACTCTCACTAGCGCCCTCCTTAGGCCAACTGGGTTCTTGAAAGAAGTACTGTGTCATCGGCATAGAGCAGAATATGAATATGCCTGTCCGCTAGTTTAGGTGGATGTAAATCTGGTGTGTTCAAGGAACTGACTATGTTATTTATATAATAGGCAAATAGCAGGGGGGCAAGTAAACAGCCCTGCCTAACTCCTCTATAGGTGTTTATGGGGATGGTAAGATGTCCTCTTCTATTGCACCTGACTCTCAGTGCTGTCCGTTCATGTAGGGTTCGCAGCAGCAACAGGAGCCTTTTATCTACATTTGAGGCTTCGAGCTTGTCCCAGAGTAAAGGTCTGGAAATCGAATCAAATGCTGCCCTAAAATCAATGAATGCCACATATAAAGAGGGTTGTCCCTTATTAGAATATTTCTCTAATGTTGCAGGACAAGGCAGTGCTCTATCGTTGCTCTCCCTTCCCTAAAGCCTGCCTGCTCGATTGCCAAAATATCCTCTTGATTGAGCCAAAGGGTTAATTTATCTAGCAGGTGCCTATTTCTGGGTATGGTATCAAATGCTCATTCCAAGTCCATAAATGTGGCATATAGTTTGCCATTTGAAGGGAAGAGTATTTTTTCCACCAAAAGGGCCCAGACATTCAACAAGATTGCGAACCTCTGCCCTACAGGATGCACCCACACTGATTAAAGAAGAGCTAGTGACAGGAAACATGATGGACTTCCTTTAAGACTATTGAGAAGACTGTAGAAGCCAGCTCATTTCATCTGCCTACCTCTTATCTTCCTCCTCTTACTAGTTAAGGTTCCAAGGACTAGCCTTACATTCAGACTGCAGTTACTGATAATATTAGAATCTGGCTCTTATTCTATCAATAATTTGCAATATTTGCTCCTGGCTTGTAATGTCTTCCTCTGCTCAGAAAAGTTCCAAGCCTTCCAAGGGCCACTTAAATTGGAGGAAGGCTTCATAGTTTAGAATAAAGCTTCAAACTTTGTGGAGTTGAATGGCAGGATTAAAGCCAATATTTTTCATGTTCTCTAAAAATGTTAGTATGGAATGCAGACATCTTCATGTCTTGTGTCAGTTCAAATAGAGCTAGATTATAATTTTAAAAGGATTGTGTTTAATCTATTTTGAGGGTTGTGCCCTCAATTCAGTAATCTTCTTCCACTAATCCCAAATATAGCTATTTTCTTAGGAAATGTTACCTTCTATATGAACTTCATGTGAACAGCATGAGTTTTACAAAGTCAGCAAGGTAAGATTTTTAAAAAACCAACCCAACTCTAAATATTGTCGAAGGCTTTCACGGTCAGAGTTCATTGGTTCTTGTAGGTTATCCGGGCTGTGTAACCGCGGTCTTGGTATTTTCTTTCCTGACGTTTCGCCAGCAGCTGTAGCAGGCATCTTCAGAGGAGTAACACTGTCCTTCAGTGTTACTCCTCTGAAGATGCCTGCCACAGCTGCTGGTGAAACGTCAGGAAAGAAAATACCAAGACCACGGTTACACAGCCCGGATACACAGCCCGGATACACACGGTTACACAGCCCGGATAACCTACAAGAACTGTGAGGATCCGTCCCGTGGGCCCGGCCTCTATCCCTCCCCGCCCGGCCGTTTGTCCCTCCGAGGGCTTCGCGGGCGGCGGAACAGCCGGTTCCACCCCCCCAACCACGGCCAGCTGGCCTTCCCACCCAGTAAGTGCGCCGCCGAGTAGTCCCGCTGCCGGGGCTTGCCCGGGCGCGGGACAAGAACCAATCAACCCAACTCTGTTCTATATATTAATTTATCCTGGAAGATGTGTTCAATTACTTGAATATTGGATGCAGTATAGCACACAAGCAAATACATTTCAGTCTCCTGTGTCTCGGTTTCCTAGTGCCTTCAACATACTTAACAGCACATCAGTTCGTAACATTCAACAAAATGATTTCCATTGACAAATATTTATAACTTCCTCATGCCCCTCAAGAAAGCTACCTCACGTGTTTGAATTCTTCTCAAGACGTTTTTCACTTCCTTGTTCCTCAAACTGTAGATCAGGGGATTCAGCATGGGGATCACCACAGTATAAAACACGGAGGCCCACTTGTCCTGGTCCAGGGAGTAGCTAGAACTTGGACGTAAGTACATGAAGACTGTTGTTCCATAGAAGATGGTTACAGCCATTAAGTGTGAGGCGCATGTTGAAAAGGCCTTTTGTTTTCCCTCAAGTGAGCGAATCCGCAAGATTGCAGACAGGATGAATGTATATGAGACCAAAATTTCTCCAGAAGTGAATATGCCCAGGACTGTAGCAAACACAAACAGCACCATTTGATTGAGGCTTGTGTTAGTGCAAGAAAGAGCTAACAATGGGGGAACATCACAGAAGAAATGGTTGATGATGTTGGAACTGCAGAAAGATAATGTGAAGGTGGAAACTGTTTGTGTCATTGCATTAAGAAAGCCAATGAAGTAGGATCCAGCCACCATCAGGATACACTTTTGGGAGGACATAGTAACCATGTACATGAGTGGATTACAGATAGCTTCATACCGGTCATATGCCATTGCAGCCAGGAGGATGCATTCTGTACTTGCACAGAAGACAAAGAAGTACATCTGTGTAGCACAGCCTATGTAAGAAATGGTTTTCTTTTCTGCTAAAAAATTCTTCAGCATATTGGGGGCAATGGCTGAGGAATATCCAATATCTAAGAAAGACAAATTGCTGAGGAAGAAATACATGGGGCTCTGGAGTTGAGGATCCATCCAGATTAACATAATGATCCCAAGATTTCCAGCCATGGTGACTAAATACATAATTAACACTATAACAAAGCACAATTGCTTTATTTTTGGATTTTCCACTAATCCCAAGAGGACAAACTCTGTCACGTTTCCATGATTTTGCTTATCCATTTCCATGCTGTACCTGTTCTCTCTTGGTAGGATTTGATTTACTGATGAAATATGATCTGTAATTTAGAAAAATAATGTCATATGTTAGAAGCAGTGACCAATACAGACCTCAGAATGGACAGAGAGGGTTAAACTAATTGGCTGCTTCGGGCTGAGGTAGGAAACAAACATTTCAGTGAACATTGGGCAGATGCACTAAAAGCTACGGAGAGAGGAGCATGTTAGGATTCAATCTGTTTTGGGTCTTTTATGCATGGCTGTTTCACTCACAGCCACCCCTCCGACAACTTCAGATCTTTGTTTGGATTATGCATGCTGTTTCTGACCATCAGAGGTTGCCTTGCATTTCCCCACAATTTGCCGACATTTTGAGGGACTTGTTTTATCTCGAATTTGAAAACGTGGGGAAATGCAGGGGAAGAGCGAGACGACCTGTGATGGTCAGAAACGGCATGCATAATCCAAAAAAGACCTGAAGTCATCGGAGGTGACTGTGAGTGAAACAGCCTTGCATAAAAGACCTTGGGCAGGTTGCTGTTGTCCAAAAACAGCAGGCTTGCAGCTTGTAGTTGCTAGTAGATCCGTGTCTACAAATGTATAGCCATACCTCATTTGTAGAATGTAGCACCTTTAACTAGCTGTGGTTGGTAGGCCTAGTGAAAAATGTGTTCTGTCTTCCGTTATCTATATTCCAGTTATACCCAGATGAGATTACTACAATGCACTCTGTGTAAGGCTTTCTTGAAGATGGTCCAGAAAAATTCATTTGGTCAAAATACAATAGCAAGACAGCTCGTAAGCCCCAGTATTAAGGAAAAAATCTTGGCAGTGTTGAAAGACCTCTACTTTCAATTTGTTTCAGGGCACAGTTGGAAGTGCAAATTCTTACCTTTAAAGTCTCCAGTAGACCTAGAGGGTCGTCTATGAGCCTGCCTGAGAATTAGTATCCACTTGGAAGGCCCAAATCTATGTGCCTTAGAAACAAAGGTGACACCAAGAATTTTCTTTGTTGTGGCTTTTCATTTATGGAATGCTCTCTGTATGACTTATGCCAAACCTGAAGTATTTTGGGTGACACATGCAAACCTTTGTGCTTACTCAAACATTTTTATTTTTCTGTTGTGTGTGTGTTAAGTGCCGTCAAGTCGCTTCCGACTCATGGCGACCCTATGAATGAAAGTTCTCCAAAATGTCCTATCTTTGACAGCCTTGCTCAGATCTTGCAAATTGAAGGCTGTGGCTTCCTTTATTGAGTCAATCCATCTCTTGTTGGGTCTTCCTCTTTTCCTGCTGCCCTCAACTTTTCCTATCATGACGGTCTTTTCCAGTGACTCTTGTTGTCTCATGACGTGACCAAAATATGACAGCCTCAGTTTAGTCATTTTAGCTTCTAGGGTCAGTTCAGGCTTGATTTGATCTATAACCCACTGATTTGTTTTTTTGGCAGTCCACGGAATCCGTAACACTCTCCTCCAACACCACATTTCAAAGGAATCTATTTTCTTCCTATCAGCTTTCTTCACTGTCCAGCTTTCACACCCATACATAGTAATAGGGAATATGATGGCATGAATGCCAGAGTCACATCCTTACACTTCAAAATCTTTTCTAGCTCCTTCATGGCTGCCCTTCCCAGACTCAATCTCCTTCTAATTTCTTGGCTGCAGTCTCCCTTTTGGTTGATGGTGGAGCCAAGGAATAGAAAGTCTTGAACAATTTCGGCTTCCTGTGAAGATGCCGACCCAGCGCCATGTCTTCTGAGTTCGCTCGGAAGAACCGAGAGGTGTTTTAAATCGGGGCTCTCTTCAAAAGCCCCGTCTCCGATCCTAAACAGGGGATTGGAATGCAGGTAACTTCCTGCTGCCGAGAAGAGCGGTTTTGACTCCCAACCTCCCCCCTCCTGCAGAGGGGGAGAGATGGTTTGAGTCCCGCCGGCTGAGGAGGATTTCATCGCCATAAAACACCTCGAGGAACAGAAGCTGTGGTCCCCTTCACATTACACCAATAAATTTTACAAGCAAATGAAAGAGAAACCCCGTCTTTCAAGCTCCATGTAAGTTACTAGAATTCCTTTTGCTTACTACCAAGGATTTGAACAACTGGAATTGTTTAAAATCCAACTAAGACTTTACATCCCACCACCCAGACTTTTAAATGAACATCCTGCTAAAAAGTCTGTTTAAAACAATATAAATTCAATTAGCAGGCAAACAAAAACAACCTGGAAGATTTGAGTGGCATCGATAGCTTCCAATCGACAGCTGTAGTGCGAAGGGGAGGAGGAATATTCTTAGCTTTCGTTTTCCCCGTCTGGAAGAGTCCTCCAGGAAGAGACTTCTCTAGGACTTGGAAATCAAAGAGGAGGGCCGTGCCGGTGTGCCTCGCTCTGTGCAACATCAAAATACATCCTATTCCCTGTATCAGAGTGTCACGGAAGGCTTACATCCTTGCATCTTCCAGTTCTGCCTAGAAACAGTACTAAAGCTAACAGGTTCTTTCTACAACTTTACCGAATTGGTCTGCCTGCTTACATTTATCTCTGGTCGGGGAAAAGGAGAAAGCCACAGACAACTATGGAAATAAACTATCAGAAGATTCAGGAAATGCTGGCTGAGCAAAATGAATTGATAAATGGACTAGTTAAGAAAAAGTTTGAACAGGTCTCCAAGCAACAAGAGCAATCAGTTGCACAAATGACTTTAATCATTACTCAACAGTTTGCTGATGTTATAAATGAGATTAAGGAAATAAAAACCCAAGTTTCACAAATGAAAGACAGTATGAATAAGATGCAACTTTCAATTAACAACAACACGGATGATGTCAACAGGCTTAAGAAAGACATGAATTCCCAGGCACAACTAATTGATGCTATACAATTTCAAGAACAGCAAATAAAAGATCAACTTGCTATTTTGGATTTACAGCAAAGAGAATATAATCTACGCATACGCAATTATCCGGAACGACTGGGGGTTACCAGAGATGACATCATTAAATCATTGGCTGAAATATTCCATCTAAATGCACAAGAATTGAATGCAGCAATAAATAAGATATATAGAATTCCTTTATCAACACGGGTGCAAGCAAAAGCCAGAGAAATTTTGATCTCTTTCTTTGACATCAGGATGAAAAATATTATCATAAAATTTCAACTGGAGAATCAACTGAGATTTGATAATATACCACTGATAATTCTCAAAGATATTCCACATCACCTGATGGAAAAGAGAGCTGTATACAAAGATTTTACTGAATTACTCAGAAACAAAGGAATAAAATATACCTGGTTGCTACCACAAGGTCTTACCTTTACCTATAAACAAACTAAACATGCGATTAACTCATTGGCAGACGTGGAAATTTTTTTTGACAAGAAACAGTGAGCTATCAACTCATGTTCTTGGAAAACAGGAGGAAGATTCTATAGCTCATGAAACACAGGGTAGTGACTGTTCCAGAAAGGAGACTACTTCGAGCAAAAAAGTGATGGGCGATAGAAACTCCCGACAGAAGAAAAAGAATAAGAAGAAAGGCTGAGAAAGCAGGAAGAACATAAATTTGATTTTCAACATGGGAAAGGTGGGGGGTAGAGGGAAAATACTATAATCATTATCTTTGTACAAGATTGTATATCTTTTTTTTAATCCTCTTTTTTTGCTTTTCTTTTTAGATTAACACATGCATTTTGAGATGAATGTATGGAGGGAAGTGAGATTTCTCTTATTTTTCTTTTATTTTTTCTTTTCTTCTTCTCTTTTTCTCTCCTTGGTATAAATAATATTGAATATATTGGATAAGGGGAAACTACAATATGAAATAGGGTGACTTATAAATGAATTAGAATGCATGGATGCAAAGGAGATTTTAGATATTTTAGAGAGGGAGGAAGACGGTGGGGAAGTCAATTATTTTTTATTGTATTTTGAAGACATACATCTAATAATTCTATGAATTTTTAATGGTTATTTCTATTGATATAGAGGATGTATGTCTAAATATAATGTTGGTTATTATTGAAAAAATAATAAAAATATATTTAAAAAAAAGAAAGAAAGTCTTGAACAATTTCAATTTCAATTTCAATTTCATCATTGTCATTTTTCTGTTATCATCTATTTAATATGCTTCTGCAGTTTTGGTTCTAATGCTTTTACTCCTTAATTGCTGCTTCTTTTAATGCTGTTTGAATGTGTAACTCTATAATTGCACTGTTAGTTTTTGTATTTTACCTTTGAGTGTTACTTTTGTTTTTATAATTTGTGCTACTTTTTTGCTCTTCTGTTCAGTGGCCTCGGGGGGCAGGGGTGCACCCTCAGAATGATGCCTTTCCCTTCCTGCCCACCCTCACCATGAACTCTGGTAAGCCTTTATTTTCTCTCTGGCCATTTATTCATGGAAAGTTTTGCATTGGATTTGCCACTCTTTAGATGCACTTTCCCCCCATCTCTATTCTCAAAACTCAACAATAAGCCGCCATGCAGAGTTTTGAGAATTCAGATGGGGAAAATGTGCACCTATAGAGTGGCAAACCCAAGGCAAAACCTCCCATGAATAAATGGCCTCTGTCTCTATACAGCTAATGTGCCCTTTCCCTTTAAATCTACCGTAGTCTCTGTTCTTATTCTCTAGGTTTGGAGTCATCCTTTGCTGGCCCCAACTCACCTTGGGAATGGTGTTGACCTGGCATGTTCCTTCCTGGGCTTCCTCTCATGCCTGTCTTCTCCTCTGCTTCCATTGCCAGCCCTCTTCCCCAGCCTACCCCCTGGAAGCCTCAGCTCCTCACTGCCCACATCCTTCTCATTTAGGGTTGCCAACCTCCAGGTTGTGGCTGGAGATCTCCCACTATTACATCTGATCTTCAGGCAACATAAATCAGTAAATGGCTGCTTTGGAAGGTGGACTCTATGGCATTATACGCCAATTAAGTCCCTCCCCTCCCCAAACCACAGTCTCCTCAGTCTCCTCCCACCCCCCAAATCTCCAGGTAATTCCTGACCTAGAGCAGGCAACCCTATTTTCCCTGCTAGGCCTGTCCTTTTATTCGGTTACAGCCGGGGGTAGGGAAAGCTGCTCTGCCTGCTGGATTTCTGCTCCACCCCTGTCCCAGCTTGTGTTTTATCTGGTCTGGCTGGCAGTGGGACAGGGACAGCTCCTGCAGCCTTCGTCCCTCACACTACTGTTCTATTTTATACATGTTTTGTTGTATTTTATTAATTGTTCATTGTTTTGATTCTTTTATCTGTTAACCATATTTTAAAGTATCACATTATTCTGCATCTCAAGATCCAAATTTGATAGCTGAATTTTAAAAGTGCTGGTGAACATTTATCACATAAGATACATTTGATCCACAAACCCACCCAGGTTCAATTTCAGAAGAATTTGATTTATAAAACTCCCATGCAAAACTCTTACTTATTTTCCTTTGTCTAATATTTTGAACACTTCTTCTTGATGAGAAATAGTTAATAATTTGTGAGGGGAGCTGAAATCAATTTGGGGGGGGGGTATTTCATACAAATACATGAATTGCACTTCTATTTTAAATGTAGAAAAATTATTACTTTATTTAATTCATTTATACCCTGCATTTCTCCCCATTGGGGACCCAAAGTGGCTTACATTGTTCTCCTGTCCATTGTATCCTCACAACAATCCTGTGAGGTAGATTATGCTGAGATTGTGTGACTGGCCCAAGCTTCCATGGCATGAGTTGGGATTCAAACCCAGGCCTCCCAGATCTCAGTCTGACACTCATTACCACTATACCACACTGGCACTTTGGCACTGTAGACTTTTAATGTATTTTCTTTCAACACTTTTAGTCATATTCCAGTATATATTTACAGCAAAAGGTATTTATTTCTCTGCACAGATTCTTGCTCTTAGATAAATGGAAGTATCTACACTTTTGTTATTCAATAGATTTGAATGGTTAAGTATTTCTTTAATGCCATTCAGTCTGGAATAAATTTCTCCCGGTCCTTGTTATATTCACATATTGTTGTGATATTTGCTATGGTTATTAACAGTGTGGATTTAAAGAAAATAATAACAAGATAAAATTTTTTGGCCACATCCATCTTGAATTACTTTTTTGGGGGATAATGTAACATTCCTGGCCAGAATCATTCTCTTGTCCAGTTGAAGCTGGATCTAAAATCAAATATTATATTATACATTGCTGCTTAGCTTCATTAATTTGTAGTTTTTAAATTCACACGGTAACAGCATGATAATCCTGTATGACCATCTTATATTCTAATAGAGAAGTCAGCCAAATGTTTGGATACTTAAACCCAGTAACTGGAACTGTGAACAGGCAAGACAGATCTTTCTACAAACCTGAAAAGGGTCCCAGGGTTGCAAAAAAATGTGAAATCTAAAAACAAAACAAAACAAAAAACCAAATAGAAAAACTAAAAACAAACTTTTGGGGGGTTTAAAACCCCCAAAAATGATAAAAGGAGCATCTGTACCTTTAAGCGACATATTCTCTCAATGGCTGTTGCTAGGCAACCACAGTATTCCAGGCTGGGTTTCTGTGAGGAAAAGGCAGGTGGGGAGGGCAGGGCCCTTTCCGGGCCTATTTCTGCCTTTGAGAGAGGATTCATGGGGACCAGGCCTGGCTAGGGTTGCCAGCTCCAGGTTGGGAAATTCCTGGAGATTTTGTGGTAGAGTCTGAGGAGAGCAGAGTTTGGATAGGGGAGAGGCCTCCACTGAATATAATGCTATAGAGTCCTCCTTCCAGAGCAGCCATTTTCTCCAGGGGAATAGATCTCTCTCGTCTGGAGGTTGGCAACCTTATACCTGGCAGCAACCTCTGGGTGACTTGATACCACCTGACTTACATGACTCAACTAAACCTGGCTGCATGCCACTGTTCAACAGCAGCCACCCTATAAAAGCCAGTGTGGTGAACAGTTAGCGCTTCAGATCAGAGTCTGCAAGGCCCAGTTTCAAATCCCCATCTTGCTGTGAAAGCTCACTGGGTGATTTTGGACCAGTCACACACACTCAGCCTAACTTACCTCACAGGGTTGTTGTGCAGATAAAAAGGAGGAAAGGAGAATAATGTAATTGCTTTTGCCCCTACTGTGCAGACAGGGGGAAAGGAGACAGAAAACTTAAGACAGAGAGGCAGATAAAGGTAGATTGGCTTTGGGGTGGAAAGGGTTGCCAACTCCAGGTTGGAAAATTCCTGGAGATTTGAGGGGTGGAGCCTGAGGAGGGTGTAGTTTAAGGAGGGGAGGAACCTCAGAAGGGTATATGCCAGTGACGCCACCCTCCAAAGCAGCAATTTCCTCCATGGGAACTAGGTTGGAGATCACCTGGAATCACAACTGTCTCCAAATGACAGATATCAGTTCCCTTGGAAAAAATGGTTGCTTTGGAGGGAGAGTGATGGGGTGAAGGGCAGACAGAGAAAGTGACAAGCATGGAGGAGAGAGAGTGTAAGAAAAGGGGTGCCAAGAGGGAGAAACAATGAGAAACTGAGAGAAGTAGGGGGAGAGAGGATGAAGCAAAGGTGGAGGGAATGTGATAGCTGCTTCGCAAGTTTCTTGCAGGTCTCCACTTGCTCTACATAATACAGACTACCAGGTGGTATATTGTATGCTGTAATCCTGCACTTGACCTCTTTTTTTTCTGAGCCCCGTGGCGCAGAGTGGTAAAGCTGCAGTACTGCTCTGCTCACAACCTGAGTTCGATTCCGACGGAAGTCGGTTTCAGGTAGCCGGCTCAAGGTTGATTCAGCCTTCCATCCTTCCAAGGTCGGTAAAATGAGGACCCAGCTTGCTGGGGGTAAAGGGAAGACGACTGGGGAAGGCACTGGCAAACCACCCCGTAAACAAAGTCTGCCTAGTAAATGTCTGGTTGTGACGTCACCCCATGGGTCAGGAATGACCCGGTGCTTGCACAGAGGATCTTTACCTTTATCTTTTAATCCTGCATTTGACCTCTTTTTTATGATAAAGCTGGGAGTAATCTTTTAGAATTTTGCCAGCAGCTGGGGGGTGGGTGGGTGGGAGGAACCTAGTCCTTCTGGCTAGAGGTGGGGAGAGGGAATCCATCGCTTTGACAGGGTGGGGGAAGCTTACTCAGGAGAGTACAACAAATGAATTAGTTTTGTCCCCATCCCTGATCAAGGACCAGGTATGACACTACCTTTTCATCATGACACTGGCCCAAATGCCACTATCAATAGGGGAAAGAAATTAAAAGAAATATTGAGCCTTGGGCTGGATGTAATTTCCAAAAGTCCTTGGGCCTCACCTGAGATTTTGGTATGTAAGCCAGTCAGAATGGTTCAGTTTTGGTGCACAGGTAATGAAAAAGGTTATAACAAGTGTCCACTAAAGTACAGGTAAAAGGTGAAGGTCCCCTGTGCAAGCACCGGGTCATTCCTGACCCATGGGGTGATGTCACCTCCTGACGTTTACTAGGCAGACTCTGTTTACAAGGTGGTTTGCCAGTGCCTTCCCCAGTCATCTTCCCTTTACCCCCAGCAAGCTGGGTACTCATTTTACCGACCTCGGAAGGATGGAAGGCTGAGTCCACCTTGAGCCGGCTACCTGAAACCAACTTCTGTTGGGATCGAACTCAGGTCGTGAGCAGAGCTTGGACTGCAGTACTGCAGCTTACCACTCTGCGCCACGGGGCTTACAGGTAATGGTAAGAATATATAAATGCAATGTTTGTACTGTATGCACGTATTGTTTATGGTTAAGAGAATATATAAGGTTAAGAACTGTAATATATGCTTAAATAGTAGTGATGAGTCAAAAAGGGCAAGAGTCCAGTAGCACCTTAAAGACTAACAAAAATATTTTCTGGTAGGGTATGAGCTTTCGGGAGCCACAGCTCACTTCTTCAGATACAGCTAGAATGTGAATCCATCGGTCTAGCTGTATCTGAAGAAGTGAGCTGTGGCTCACGAAAGCTCATACCCTACCAGAAAATATTTTTGTTAGTCTTTAAGGTGCTACTGGACTCTTGCCCTTTTTGACTACTGCAAACAGACTAACACGGCTACCCACTGTGAATTATAGTAGTGATGAGTAAAGGAAGTAATGTTTAGTGAAATAAAAAAATGTGTTATAGGTTAACCAAGGATGTTCATGTCCACTCATTGCCTACGAGAGGTTTGTAAACCTCCCCAGATGCAATGATCTCAGAAGGTGGGACATGTGACGGACAAGGGGTTAACCTGCAGCAAAAGCTGAAAGACCAGGAGTGGGCAGAGGCAAAAAGGTGACACTCTGAGCTCTGAGAGACAGAGGGAGATTGGGTGATTTGTACCCAGCTGAGAGGAGGCTGGGGAAGATCCTGAGCTTGGTACCAGGACTGCGAAGAAGAGTGTCTGTACTCTGAGAACCTAGGGTTCTGTACTGGCCTATGCTGGCGGAGAACGAATCCTGTGTAGTGACAGGAGGAGACAGGGAGGGAAAGGGCCCTTTCTCAAGTCACTAGCAGGGAATAGGCTTGAAAGGAGCTATTCCAAACACAGGCGCCATTTATTCACGGAAGGTTTTGCATTGGATTTGCCACTCTCTAGATGCACATCTTCCCCATCTGAATTCTCAAAACTCTGCAGGGGGGCTTATCGTTGAGTTTTGAGAATATGGATGGGGGGAAAGTGCATCTAAAGAGTGGCAAACCCAATGCAAAACCTTCCATGAATAAATGGCCAGGGTGTTGTTTGAGATATAACTGCCACAGAGGTGGGTTTTATCTTAGTGAGAACGGGAAGAGTGATTCAAGGGGGGAATCACCATACTTCTGCGTTTCTCTGGGAAATAAAGGCGGAGTGGTCTCTCCTTTCCCTGATAGCTAGGCGGGAGAGTGACAAATCCTAAAGGAGTTCTGGGGATCAGAACTGAGAGTGTGAAACTGAAGCTGTGAGAGTTCTGGGGAACAGAACTAAACTTGTAACCCTAAGTATTGAAGAAACCTAACTTGAGTACCCTCTGAACTCAGCTATCTCTCTGAAGGGATCGTGTGTACATACATGTGATTTTGTGTTTTTTCCTCCAATTCAGCCTTTTCCCCAAAAATCCAACTTGTGAATACTGTTCAATAAACTTCCCAGTTTTCTTCGTTAACGTTAAGAAGCCTCTTGTGTCAAATTTCTCTCTGAGGTAAAATCTGGTGGGTACTGGAGGAGGGGGGAAAAAGGAATCTCCTCACAATACACTCACAATACACTCCTCACAATCCCTCAGCATACACAACCAGGCTGAGAGAGTGGGTGCTAAAGAGGGTAAAAGGGGGTGCGTCATAGCAGGTTACCCGCATTTTCAATTTCCGTAGTTAATGTGCACCTTCCTGCTTGTATTAACAATGCACGTGTAAACAACGAAAAAGGAATCTCAGTGTGATGCTATGTATGATGGCATCAAGATCCTTTTGGTGCAGGATGTTTTCTGATGGGCCCATGAATTTCTATGCATTGGTAAAATACTACACAAAAGGAAACTTGTTCTAAGTACAGCACATCAGGAATGCTTTTTGACAAAGTTTTATCGCTGTCGATGAGACACAAATCATAAGGAACTGAAGACTGCAGCAAACTATACCTGCAGGGCACTGTGTGCAAATGCCAGAAAACCAAAATAAATCAGAGGATTCCTAATGTATGAGTTGTTTCCAGGTCTGAAATAACTTTGGAAGCATCCATGATATAAACAATTTATATACAATTTTTCAGTAAGCAATTTATGCTCAAGAGCCCAACTGAGTGGAGGTCCCACTATTTTCACTGGATTTAATATTATCTTTCATTATTTTATGTGGACAGCTGCCATGTGGCATGTGGGGTCTGAATCCAAGGAACCAGCATAATATTGTGGTTAGAGTATCAGACTAGGGCCCAGGAGACCCAGGTTAAAAAATCTCCATTCAGCCATGAAGCTCGGCTGTGTAGCAAGGAGCCATTCACTCTTTCTTAGCCTGAGCCTCACAGGACTGTTTTGTGAAAAAATGGAGATAGGGAACCATGTATGCCATCCTGACTTTCTTGGAGGAAGGACAGGACATTAATCCCACTACAGGGCACCTGCATGGTAGAGAAGAGGGACTTACACCACTTCTCTACCATGTTACGGAAGAACAGCCTTTGGTAATATTGTCGAAGGCTTTCACGGTCAGAGTTCATCGGTTCTTGTAGGTTATTCAGGCTGTGTGACCGTGGTCTTGGTATTTTCTTTCCTGACGTTTCGCCAGCAGCTGTGGCAGGCATCTTCAGAGGAGTAACACTGAAGGACAGTGTCTCTCTGCCCTTCAGTGTTACTCCTCTGAAGATGCCTGCCACAGCTGCTGGCGAAACGTCAGGAAAGAAAATACCAAGACCACAGTCACACAGCCCAAATAACCTACAAGAGCCTTTGGTAAATTTTTGTAGAATTTTTTGTTATTTCCACTTTTAAGAAGTCTGGCTCTTTTCTATACATCCACCCCTTAGCTATTTTATAAGCCTGAAAAATCATATCTCAATATTTATTCATGACAACTGAGGTCCTCCATCCACTTTTTCGAGAATTATATATCTGAAGCAGCAATATTTCTCTCTCAAACATGTTTCTGCAATAGGTTCTGGAATAGGTACAGTGAGGGTGAAAAGTTATCATTAATATTTTTCACATGTATTAGCATATTGCAGAGGAAGCTGGGTGACTCCTTAGTAAGTAAATGCTGACTCACCTTTGTTCCGTGGCCTTCATGAAATAGGGAACAAAGTTAAAGAACATAGGGATAATGGTGGTGAATATGAAGAGCTCTACTCAACCAAACCAAGAGTGTGATGATAGTCCTTGATATCAAAGCAGTATTCATACTGATATCATTGCCCTTGGAGACACTTTTCATGTGCGATATCCCTTGTGGTCAAATCTCCTGGTCTTAATAGTAACAAAGTGATTACAGTGATTCTCATGGGCTATGAAATTATTTTACAGATACTGTGAAATCTTCTAAGAGCCAATGAAAATGCTGATCATTTATTCTTTATTACACTGTTCTTTAAACATTATGAAGATGGCTATTCTTTACATAATATGACATTTACATCTAATAATTCCATAGAGATATAGCAAAAAATTCAGCAAGATTTTTAAAGATGGTTCTCTGGTGCTCCCATCCTGAACCATATGCTAAATTATAAATGGCAACAAAATGTATGGATTGTAATTGTCTTAGCTTATTTGTATAAACTCTGGCATTTCTTGTAACTGAAACAGTGTATTGGGCACTTCTGCTACTCCCAGTGGCTGTCATTCCACTTGGGGGCTGTCATTCGTCCCAGAACACTTCTGCTACCCAGAGGTTGTCATTCCACTCTGCGACCTGTCATTCCAGTCCCAGAGTAGTCTATTTGGGCCCAGAGACTTTAATGGAAAATCCATTCCGCATTTTCTTTGCAACTTCTTTGTGCTATAATGTATTTCAGTGGAGCCCATGCAAGTGGAGGAGGTGTGCAAAGGGAGATCTTCCAGTGCAATCCTGCGCAGTGCCATCCTGAACTCAATGCAAAACGGGGGGGTCTGTCTGCAAAGGGGAAAATTGGGAGGGCATCTTTCTGGCTGGGGGGGGGGTGATTCAGGAGGGTTGCCACCGCCCCCGGGGAGTTGAGGAGGTGTGCAAAGGGAGATCTTCCAGTGCAACCCTGTGTACTGCCATCCTGAACTCAATGCAAAAGGGGGGCTGTCTGCAAAGGGGGAAATGGGGATTTTGGGGGTGTCTTTTAGGCCAGGGGGGTCCAGAAAGGTCACCGCCACCCCATGGGAGTTGAGGAGGTGTGCAAAAGGGAGATTTTCCAGTGCAGTCCCACACAGTGCCATCCTGAGGTCGCTTTCCTGGGGAGTAAGCACCACTGATCAGACTGGAATGGGATTCCGAGAAGACCTATGTAGGATCACTTTGCTACTCCCATCTAAGGCTCAGTGGGCTAAGGATGGGGGTGACTTTACATTGCATCGCACTATTTGGTGCAAGGAAAAGGGGTCTGGGGGGGCTTCTGTTTGAGGAAGGTTGAGTGGGGGAATTTGAAGGGCCAGGGGGATCCGGGAATGTTTGGAAGGCAAAACAGCCTTAGACTGCCAGAGCCTCCTCATGAGATGCAAAGGAGGCACCGATCCAGAGAAGAATCCTTTTATACTGAGAAGCTGGAAGCTGTTGCTCAGTGGTACAGCATCTGCTGGACATGCAGAAGGTACCAGGTTCAATCCCTGGCATCTCCAATTAAAGGGACTAGGCAAGTAGGAGATGTGAAAGACCCCTGCCTGAGACCCTGGAGAGCCGCTGCCAGTCTGAGTAGACAATACTGACTTTGATGGACCAAGGATTCACTATAAGGCAGCTTCATATGTGTTCATAAGTCAACTGCCATTCATGGATCACATTATCTCCAGTGGGCCTGCAAGCCTCTCCCATTGTTTCCAATGGGCAATCCTGTCATTCCTTTTACTACATCCCCTTGTTTGTTTTAGGAATTGCATGGAGAATTAACATTTGGGAAGTTCTTCCTGCCTATAGAGCAGCAGTTCAAGATTGTTGAGGCTTGAGGATAGGAAATCAGCATCTTGCTCAACTAGTCCAGACCCTCAGAAGTTGCCCTAGACTAGAGCTCCAACTGCTGAGATTTACACTTGGTGTAAATTATGCTTGGCTGGGGTGGGAGGGACTGAAGATAGTGCTGCCTCCCCCCTGCATGATCTTCACTCCCCCCCCCCCGGCAAGCTCCACATGAGAGCTTGCCTGGGGCGGGAGGGACTGAAGATCATGCTGCCTCCCTGTGGGAAGACAGCACGACCTTCACTTGCCCCCCCACCCCCACCCCAGGCAAGCTCCATGTGGGAGCTTGCTTGGGGCGGGGAGGGACTGAAGATCGCACTGTCTCCCAGTGGGGAGATGGCACAATCTTGGCGAAAGGATGGCTGGCTGGGCTCAGGCCGGAGCAGCCCCGGGAAGCCCAGAAAGGAGCGGGGGAGGGGGCTGGCTGCCTCACGGGCCAGATGGAAGCCCTTCAGGGGCCACTTCCGGCCCGTGGGCCACCTGTTTGACACCCCTGATTTAAAGTAAAGCAATACCAGCTAGGTCTTTCACTGCTGATTGAACATGAGCAAGACCATTATAAATCTAAATGGGATGGACTTCCGGTAGAGAGCTGATCCCAGCAAGATGTCCCCCAAGATCGCTCGAGGGAACCTAGAGGCGTTCTGAACCGGGGAGGCCCTTAAAAGCCCCGACTCCGATCCTAAATAGTGGATCGGAATGCAGGCAACCCCCTGCTGCCGAAGAAGAGAGGTTTACTCCCACCCCCCTCCCACAAGAGCTACTTGATGAGGAGGAGGGTTGGTCGAAGTTCTGCCGGCTGAGGAGGAATTCCACCACCACGAACGTCTCATGGATTTAGGCTGCGATCTCCTCTATCTTTTACTGAACATTGAATAAGCCAATAACAGAAAACCCCGATTTCCAACATCCGAGTAAGTTACATGAACTCCTTTTGTCTACTAATCTGATTCCGAATGACTGGAACTTTGCAAAATCGGTTAAAGATTCTGCACCCCTTCACCCAGGATTTTAAATGACATTCCGACTAAAAAGACTATTTAATTAAACTAAAAACTGAAATAGCAGGCAAACAAAACAATCAGAAAGATCTGAGTGGCATAAATAGCTACCAATCGGCGGCTGCGGCGAAGAAGGGGGGAGGAAAAATCCTTCACTTTCGATTCTCCATTCCTTTACCTTAGGAGAGTCCTCCAGCCACATTTTCATTCAGGAAGTGGCTTCTCTAGGAAGACAGGAAACCAAAGTGGGCTGTTGGGCCGGATGTGCCCCACTCAGTGTAGCAGCAAAATAAATCCTACCTTCTGTAACCATAGAGTGGGAGCAACGGAAAGCCCACAGCCTTATAATTCTCTGTATACTTCCTGGAACAAGCTTCAAAGCCAAGCCAGAGCCCTCTAACAACTTAGTAGCTTTTCTGCACTGAACTGCCTGCGTATATTTAACTAACTAGTCTGGAAAATACAAAAACCACAGAAAATCATGGAAAGTAATCATCAAAAGATACAGGAAATGTTGGCCATGCAAACTGAATTATTAAAGAAGAAGTTTGAACAGGTTTCCATGCAACAAGAACAATCAGCTACCAAATGACTTTAATTATTACTCAAAAATTTGATGGCTTAATAAATGAGATCAAGGAACTGAAGGATCAAATTACAGTAATGAAAAATGGCATGAATAAGATGGAACTTTTAGTTAAAAACAACACTGAAGAATTGAAAGGAGTTAAAATGGACATTAAATCTCAAGCACAACAAATTGATGCAATACGACGCCAGGAAGAGCGAGTGAAGGATCAACTAGCTGTTTTGGGCCTGCAACAGAGAGAATCTAACCTACACATATGTAATTTGCATGAAAGACTTGGGGGTACCAGAGAGACCATCATAAGATTGCTTGCTGATATATTTCACCTAAATGAACAAGAATTAAATTATGCAATAAACAAGATATACAGAATCCCCTTGTCAACTCGAGTACAGAAAATAAAAGCTAGAGAGATCTTGGTCTCTTTCTTTGACATCAGGATGAAAAATATCATAATGAAACTTCATTTGGAGAATCATCTAAGTGTAGATGATACACCACTAATAATCCTCAAAGACATTCCTCGTCACCTGATTGAAAAGAGAGCCATCTATAAAGACTTTGCTGAGACACTGAGAAACAAGGGAATAAAATACAGCTGGTTGCTACCACAAGGACTTACCTTCACCTATAAACAAGTTAAACATGCCGTCAATTCGTTGGAAGATATTAAAAACTTTTTGACAAGAAATAATGAGCTCTCAGACCATACTACAGGAATACAAGAAGAAGAATCAACAGCCCAAGGAGCAATGGGTAAAGATTGTCACAGACAGGAGACCACTTGTCAGGCTTCAACAAAAGCACGGCGTTTTAGGCAATAGAACTCAAATCCAGGCAGAGCAGCGATTCAAAGATTTATTCCGAAAGTAGTGATTTCAGTAAGGAGACAAACAAGGCTGGAATACATGACTGGGGGAGAGAGGATATATATATAGGGCTGATACAATAGGGTTACAGGAACAAAGAGACAATGTAGTCGTTTCCTGCCGGTAACGACTTAAGTAAAACTGAACAGAAACAATTGTGAGCAATCAGTGGAGGAGATGGCCGAGCTCTCGGCTCTGTGCGCGGGACCCGATATCAGATTGGAGATTTACACGGGCGGGTCCCAATACAATTGTAAATCCCTGGCCGGAGCTCGTGTGCAAAATGGGGGGGGGGGAAGGAGTGCACGGAGAACTCCATCTTGTTCGCGGGGAAACCATCTTGTTTGGGAATGCCTCTCCAAAGACCCCCTCCCCGGGTTCCCAGGTTTGTTGGGACAACACTGATGGAACTCGGTGATCAGAGAGGGAGCGTTCACGTGTTCTGCTGCGACCCACTCATCATGACTTGAGTTCAAGTGTTTCCAGCTCACCAGGTACTCCAGCTGACCTCTCTGCAGCCTGGAGTCCAGGACCCTGGAAATTTCAAAATGCTGTTCCCCCTGCACCATGATAGGTGTCACCGCTGGGGGTTTGGGGTGCCAATCGGGAGCGGGAGAAAAGGGCTTCAGAAGGCTCACGTGAAACACGGGGTGTACCCCTTGCAGAGTCTTGGGGAGGTCCAGTTCAGCAGTGACCTCATTGATTACTCGGGATATAGTAAACAGACCCAGGTACCTTTGGCAAAGTTTTCTACATGGACGCAGGGACTTTAAGTCCTTGGTAGAAAGGTACACCTTCTCTCCGACCACAAGATCCCACTGAGGAGCTCTGAGTTTGTCAGCCTGCACCTTGTATCATTCCTTAGCCTGGTCCTGGTTTCCTGTCATCTTTAAAAAAACAGATATATATTGGCACCTCTCTTGTACCTCACAGATTTAAATGTAAACAAATTACGCAAATCTTTTACTCTAGCTAGATGCGCAGTACTACCATCCACCATAATTGAAGGAAAATACAATAAGATTCCATTTGAGGTGAGGATTTGTCCATGTGAACTTGGAGAAGTTGAGACTAGGGAGCACATTATTGACAGATGAAAAGACAGGTTGCTAAATACTGTGTTTCAGCAATTAAAGCTCAAAGTAGGATAAAAACTAAAGATATAGGTAATGACGAGCTTGGTCTACTGAAGTCTAATAGTGGATGATCCTGATGACTGTTTTACGTGTAAGAGTTTATAGTTAAACTACCATACTGTAATCTGCTCTATTTGATAGGTTTTTAGTTTTTATTTTATATGATATTATGTTGCATGTTGGTTATTACATACAGTATGCATGTAATTCAGCTGAGCTGAACTGGGATGGGAGACAGGCAGAGGGAAGTGAGCACTGATTTTTGCCTTTCCTAAAACTGCTGGGGAGCATTAACTAAGGTTGCTGAGAAAGGACTGTGTTTGAGGTGATTGTAGCCTAATTGAAACCTGATTGCAGTCTTCTAAAGAGGGGTTTTTGATTGGTGCTGGGTGGAGCTTGTGTGTGAAAGGAGGGGATGAGAGCATTTAAATTGCAAATGCTCCTCTTCCCCAGAGGCACAAACCTTAAAAGTGAGCCGAAGGGCGAGAGCACAAGGGCTCTTGACCTGTGGCTCTTGGCCTGGGGATCAGGCCCAGGGACCCTATAGGGTGGGGAAAGACTCCTATTATCGGGGCAGAGTAGATCAGTGTGTCCTGCAGGAGTACCAAGCGAATCAAACATCGGTGTGAGTTAGCGGCAGGGCAAGGAAGCCAGGGCACTAGGTCCTTATTCAGTAAAGGAAGGGCACAGAGTAGAGAGGGCAGGACACTTTCATTTCCAGGGTTAAAACATCAAAAATAAATAATTAAAATACCAGTGTGTGAACTGACTGCTGGACTAGATGGACCTTGGTCTGATTCAGCATGGCCTTTCTTATGTTCTTATGTATTGGTCTTTGACCTCAAATTCTTGCAGCCTCGTTGTGAGTTCGACGCCAAACTCGCTCTAGCTATCTAAGCCTTCACTTCATTACCCAGAGGTCCTCTAGTGGCCAAAGTTGTAACAGCACCTAAAAAACTGAAACCTTCCAATAAGTGCTGCTGTTTGGTCACACCTACTTTTTATATAAAAATGATAAGTATGGGGCACCCCTGAACCCCACAGACCTGTCAAAAAATGAGAGATTTTGAAGAGAGTTGTATCTAATAAACTACTAGTAAGTAAATAAATAAATAATGTCACCATGCCTAAACTAACAATAATTTATACTGCTTCCTTGCATCGTGGGCTGTCAGAACTGTGTACTGGTGCTGTTGAGAGTCCTGCTTGACTCACCACCTTTGGGTAGCTGAAGTGGAAATGAAAGTGTCCTGCCGTCGCATTAATCACCGTGGCTAGGTCGGGGTGGTAGAGGTAAGACGCTCAGCAAAGATGGAAAAAGGCCGCCTTGACCACGGCTGTGACCTGAGCCTCCATAGATAAGGAGACATCAAGGATCGCACCCAGACTCTTGACGGCAGGTGCAGATGTTAATTGCACGCCATCAAGAGTCAGGAGCCGGCACCTTGCCCCAAGGCCTCCCCGACCGAGTCAAAGAACCTCCGTCTTCGATCAACTGCACTGGCTCCAGCTGGAGTATCGGATCAGGTTCAAGGTGCTGGTTTTAACCTTTAAAGCCTTACATGGTTTGGGACCATCATACCTGCGGGACCGCCTCTCCGAGTATGCCTCCCAGAGAGCCTTACGATCTGTTAACAGTAATCTACTGGTGGTCCCTGACCCAAAGAATGTGCGGATGTCTTCAACAAGGGCCAGGGCTTTTTTGGCCCTGGCCCGGGCCTGGTGGAATAGTCTTCCTGGTAACATCAGGATCTTAAGGAGTTCAGGATCAGGATCTTAAGATCCTGTGGGATCTTAAGGAGTTCAGCAGGGCCTCTAAAATGGAGATATTCCACCAGGCCTATAACTCGGGACAGCTGCAAGCAGAAGAAGATCCATCTTTACTGGCCTCCCCATCCAGCCCCCACTCTTGAAATCTGTGGGGGGTTGATCTGCTGACACTTATCTGCTGTAGCACCTAGGTATAGTTATGGCCATCTGATTAGGATTTTAATGGTTTTAATGATTACTGTTTTAAGGAGGTTTATTGGATATTTATGTTCTTAATTTTTGTTACCCGCCCTGAGCCCGGTTCACTGGGGATGAGGGCGGGTTATAAATTTGAATAAACAAACAAACAAACAAATAAGTTGAAATACATCATACTGAGAACAAGATAATGAATATGGCAACAGATAACACATATCACACATACTAATAAAGTTTACAGACCCATTCCTTTCCTTCAAACATCTCCTGAACCATTCCATTATAGTTTAGCCCTACTCGCCTGCATAAAAATACCCTCCTGAAAAATTCTGTTTTACAGAATTGTTGTGGAATGACAGAAGCATGGGAGCCTTCCTGTCCTCCTCAGGTAGGGAATTCCACAAGGCGGGGGCTACTAATGAGAATATACGTGTAAGGACAGTTGTTGATCTTGGCCATTTGCAAGGTGGTACCTGCAGAAGACCCTGCTCAGATGAGCAAATAGATAGGAGGAGAGACGGTCCTGCTGATAACAGAGTCCAAGGCCAAGATGATAAAACTATAGAGGATACATAAAAAGTTATTTTTCTTTCTTCCTGGATAACCCCTCCATATTTTGTGATGGAAGCAAAGAAAGGACAATTTATTATGATATTATTCAATTTATTATTATTCAGTTTAAGTCTTAATATTTTGTCAGAATTGATAAGATTTCCCATTGATTGGTGCATTGGTCGTTATCAGTGATGAGAACCATAAGGAGAAATCCTGTCTAGTCTATTCAGTGGGGCTTACTACCAGGGAAGTGATTTAGGATTGTGGCCATAGAAGCCCCAGTGTGGAAGTATCAAGTAGCTGGTTTTATGTTCATCAGGAAGTCCTAGATGTCTATGACATGCAAGAAATTCCTATTTTGAAATAGCAAGAAAGTTAACTCTTAATTAACACAACAATTTACATTATTCCCAGGATCAGGGGTATTCAGATACATCAGGGATAATGTCCCAGATGATAACCGAAAAGCTTTAAAGATCTCCTTGCCTGTTTACAGACACTGAAAGCAAAGAAGAAATCACTCAGGATACTCCAGGTAAATTCACTAATTCAGACAAAGATGTTTAGCACATGGGTGGGTACTTGAGGATGGACTTTGCAATCTCTTGACTATGGTTGATCATTTGGGAATTGATTTTGAGAAAGTACATGCCCATATTGCAATCACAGACCAATTTGATTTCTTCGAGCAATGCCAAATTCATGCTTGTTCACAATTTGAAAATGACCTTTCAGTAGGAAAACCATAGACATGTGACTCCATCATAAGGTTCAACCTTATATGAAGTCTGGTAAATGCCTTAGCATGTTTGTTCGGTCTAATTATGCACAACTTAAATGTCCAGAACCAAAGCTTGTACCAGTTTTTTCTGATTGTTTCTATGGCTGCAGCTTGATATTAATCCACTGGTCCTTAACCTTTCATTCACTACCACCCACCAAGACTACAAGATTGTCATGGCCCCACCCCCTCCAAACCACAAGTAAAAATATGTCACAAAAACAGCAATCTAGGCAAGGCAACATTATTTATGTAAGTATGATATATGCATATGATACACACATTCAATGATACCCATATGCCTGCTGGCATTCAACCAATTTGTTAACATACCCATTTTCTGTGTGATACTTTCTTAAGGAGTGGGGGGGGGGAATCTAGGATCTTGAAATTTAAACTCAGGGCAGGGTAAGCAGTATAAAACATCTTTCCTGTGCTAGCTCTCAGGAGTCACTGCAAGAGAAGAGACAGGCTTGCCCAACGTCCAACTGTCACCCAAAATTCTTAGGAAACCATGCAGCACTTATCTTTAGCTTCAGGTACAACTATATACCCTTTGAGTCCAGTAGCAGTTAAGATGCCAACATTTTTTCTCTCTGGGTATAAGCATTCATGTTTCAAAGCTCACTTCTTCAGATTCAAAAAAGAATGAAGATCCATCAGCCATAATATATGTCCTATATGTCTAACCACATTAGCTAGTATCCAACAGCCATTTTCTGTCTTCTGCCAACAGAAAGAGCAATTTCTGCTGACTGCATCCTCCCACTACAAATCCACACATTGTTCACAGACCTGTTCCTAGGGGGTCTGTTAAGCACAGAGCAATGTTTAGGGGAGCTCAGTGAGCTCCAGTAGGAGGTGGGTTCAGGGAAAGTCCAATTCTGTTATCTGTCTTCCACTCACAGTTCTCTTGAATGCAAAGTAATGTCATTAAGAAGAGGCTATACTCAACGCTAAATACCTCACTTAGTAAGCAGGGGTACTGTGTATAAAAATAATTTTGGTTTCAGAATTGTTCCTGTATAAAAGCCAAGTTGAATGAAATTGTCTTTCCATTTCCTCCTTTCCAGAGAAAAGTCAAAAATTAAACATGTAGCTGATGTCTTCAACTGGCATCCTTCGTGAATGACAATGGATAAAGGAAATCACTCAGTTTTAGCTGACTTTGAACTGCTGGGATTCACAGATAACCCTCAAATGCAGCTCCCTCTTTTTTTGATGTTCCTATTGATTTATATTGTCACCATAATATGGAATCTTGGAATGATTGTGTTAATCTGTGGTGAATCTCAACTTCACAATCCCATGTATTTTTTCCTGGGTAACTTGTCCTTTGTTGACCTCTGCTACTCCTCAGTTATTGCCCCCAAAATGCTCTCTGACCTTTTAAGTAAGAGTAAAAGGATTTCATATAATGCCTGTGCTATACAGATGTATACATTTGGATTTCTTGCAGATGTAGAGTGTCTTTTGTTGGCTGTGATGGCTTATGACAGGTATGTGGCTATCTGCAACCCACTACTCTATACAGTTATTATGTCCAAAAAGGTCTGCAAACACTTGATGGCTGTAGCATACCTTGTAGGCATGGTGGATTCAATGATACACACCTGCAATACATTCCGACTATCATTTTGTAGATCCAATGTCATAAATCATTTCTTCTGTGACATACCTCCCCTCCTGGCACTTTCCTGCTCTGATACCTACGTCAATGAGATTGTGATGTTTGCCTTCATTGGTTTTATTATAGGAAGCAGCATTGGAATGATTCTTGTTTCCTATACTTACATCTTGAGCACAATCATGAGAATGTCCTCTGCTGAAGGTAGACAGAAAGCTTTTTCCACCTGTGCCTCTCACATAACAGCTGTAGGGATATTCCATGGAACAATGCTGTTTATGTATTTTCGACCCAGCTCCAGTTACTCATTGGATCAAGATAAATGGGTGTCCATGTTCTACACTGTAGTGATCCCCATGCTCAACCCTTTGATCTACAGTCTGAGGAATAATGATGTGAAAAAAGCCATAGCAAAAATATTTTGGAATACAGGATTTTTTAACAGGAGTAGTTTTACCTCCAAATAGCACTGGCATTAGGCAAGAGCAGAAGCATCTGGCGGAACTTTGAACATTCCCTGGAACATTTATAAGGCCTTCCTCTATGAGAAGATAAGTACTGTTGGATTTGTTCACTTGAAAAACAGTGTGTCCACCTATGTCAATGTTCGGTTTTCAGGTTCAGAAGTTCAGCATTGCCAAGGACTGGTGGAAAAAGCTAATTGGCAGGCTGGCACCTCAAAGTCTGGGGGCTCCCTTCGTATCTGGAGTGCATAGCATGATGTCCATGCAAATTAGCCTCCAAACTGAGGAAAATGGCTTAAATGGAAGAAAAATAAGGCACGGAAAACATTTATTTGAGAGGCAAATGACATCCTGTGAACAATCTTTTTTTGTGGTCATCAAAAATCTGATTTCAAGAGATGTTCACAGTGCGGGGAAATGAAGCCTCTACTTGGGGTGACCTTCAATTTGACAGCAGGTTTTCTGCGGGGTGTGTGATATCGGAGCCAGCCAAAGTCTGTACCATAGGGGCTGTCTGAAGGAGATCTGCGTGGGTGAGGGAGTCTCCTTTGGAAACCTGGTGGTGTGAGCAGCTGTTGAAGCCGATTCTTTTTAGTTGGAGGGTATATCCCTCTGGATGGGACATCTTTTAAAAATTATGCTTGATTCAGATCAACCCACTGAATGGTTGGTCAGACCCAGTTGGCTCTAACCTCAAAAGGGCCCCAACTATGGAGCCCTAACAAAACCAGTCAAAAAAAGATAGAAAAATGGGAGAAAGCACAGAGCTGTGCATCTGAACAAAGGCGAATAGCAGAACCAGAAAAAGCCAGATATTTATTCGGCTTTTTTGGGAATTGTTTATTCGGGTTTGGGGAGTTCTCCCGGTTCAGTAAAACCAAAAACCAAATATGGCCAAAATGGCTAATTTCGGGTTTATTTTGGGTTTGGGTTTATCAATATGCACAACCCTACTCTATAGAGTAACCCTCAGTACGTAGGAGTACCACAGATGATCTACAAGAGTTCCTGGGCAGATATCAATGTGAAGAATGTTTCCTGGAGGAAGCAATGTTGAAATTCACTGGCAATATACACAGGAGAAAATCCTTATGCAAACATTTATAAACTATCATGGACAGAGCCAATGGGGAGGGGCAATTTGGCCTGAACCTCAAGTTCAAGCAACACCTCAAAAAGGCATTTGTTAAATCACAAAAAAATATGAAAATTATGTCACTCTTTTTTCGGGTCCTTATTTTGTTTCTATGTGTAAACTTTAAATCTTCTATGTGTAATCTTTTAAATTGTGGCTAGGGACCTCAAAAACCGGAAACAGCCTGGGCCTCTATGGACTTCTGAAAGGGCATGTAAACCAACAGAAATTCAATGTACATTCATTCTGTATTTGTCACATTTTAAATAATTATGATAATATTATGTAATGTTGGTTTAAAGGTAAAGGCAAAGGTCCCCTGTGCAAGCACCGGGTCATTCCTGACCCATGGGGTGATGTCACATCCCGACGTTTCCTAGGCAGACCTTGTTTACGGGATGGTTTGCCAGTGCCTTCCCCAGTCATCTCCTCTTTACCCCCAGCAAGTTGGGTACTCATTTTACCAACCTCGGAAGGATGGAAGGCTGAGTCAACCTTGAGCCGGCTACCTGAAACCGACATCTGTCGGGATCGAACTCAGGTCGTGAGTTTACATTAGCCCAATTATTTTGTTTGGGCATATTTAAGTCCCATTGATTTTAATGGGGAAATTGATTATTTATTTCATCTATACCCTACCTTTCTCCTCAATGGGGACTTAAGGCAGCTTACATCACTCCCCTCCCCTCCATCGTACCCTTACAACAACCCTGTGAGGTTGTTAGGTTGACAGAGTTTGACTGGCCCAAGGTCACGAAGCAAGAGTCTGTGGTAGAATGGGGATTCGAAACTGGGTTTCCAAGATCCTAGTTCGACATTCTTATGTCTACACCACACTGGGGCCTTTCATGCACGGGTTATTTCTGTGGTGATTGTACTCTGTCTACTTTGGGGCCTCATCTTCATTATTCACATCTTTCCCAACCTTTAGAAGTCACTTTACTCTCTCCCCACGTTTTCCCCGGGTTTTCTGGAGGCATCCAATAATCGCAGGGAAAATGCGGGGAGAGAGCATAATGAAGGCAAAGCCCAAAAGTAGTCCGGGGTGTGTGTGTGTAACTGCCATGGAAACAACCCGTGAATAAAAGGCCTGGCTCTCTATATTAAACTCCCTTAAGTATATTAAAATCCCTTAGAAATGAATGGGACTTACAAGTACTTGAAGTGAATTGTTGATATATTTTGTTTATGATACTTTTACAGGTAAGTTCCAATCATTCAGTTATTCTTTTAGTCACAAAGGAGAACACACAATAGTGTCAATTGAAATTTTTTAGTGAATAAATATTCTGTCAGAGAACTCTGTATCCAAGATGAACTTAATGAGAGTAATTCAAAAGCTTAAGTGTATCTGCACCATCTGAAGTTTGATTGCTTGATTTCATTAGAATGTCAGGCATGGCCTGGTACCCGCCAACAGGGGAAGCAGCGGACAGGCCAGATGGCTTTTCAAGGTTGTTCTGTTATTCAGTTTCACTTTGTTTTGACTGCGATACTGGGAACCATTATCTTATGTTGCCGTAGCAATTAGGAGTTGTCCAGAGAGTTCATTGCAACTGTATATCTACTGTACTCTGATTCCTACCCCCATTAGTCTCATTGCATCTTCCCAGTTGGATTCTTTAACTTGCTGTGTATTTTCCCATTAAACTAACTTTCTATGGAGAACATGCCTAGAGGTCGTTTGTGAGATTTATCTGGCGAGCCCAGAGCTAACATAGCACCTTTCAAAACTGGCTTTATTGTTAGGGAGACTGAGTGGTATGTACCCCAGACTTTATCCCAAAAGGTCTGGGCAAATTACAACATGATAAAACTACAACATGATAAAACTACAAATATTTAAATGAACTGCTGTACTGCCTACCCTTAGCTTGTATATGCTAACTAAACTGAAAGGACTGACCACCCAAAGATGAAAACTTTATGTTTCCATTGTAGTTGTTTTGCATAATGTCATTCTCTACTACTGAATAACTGACAGTTGCTAGTTCAGTTTATGTCACTCAGAGCCATTCCTTTTGTGTAGTAACTCAGGGCAATAATCCCAGTCCTCATCCTTCGGTAGGTGGCATGCTTGGTGCCCTAAATCCATTGCTAGTCACTAGAGTGGCAAAGGTCATTGCAGGAGGCCCTGCTGTCCAAGAGATTAGTAGTGGCTTATGAGCTGAAATATTGTCACACACATTTCAGCCCCAAAACCACTGCCAATAAGCCTTCAGTCCAGTACTCATCCTGCCCTCCAAGTGATTGCTGTAGTGGTCTGTGAGCTGAAAGTGGGTTAACCATATTCTTTAAGCCCCCAAACTATTCTGTCAGCTGGGTGGCAATGCCATCTTCTTGACTGTTGGTGTGGAAGCAGCTGCCCCACCCCAAATGTTTGCCAAGGTAACAGAAGTCTAACAGGACCCCAGAATGTTACAAGGCTGGGAGGAGAAGGAGAGGCTTGTACCAGATCATGCACATCCCTACTAATGGCTCTGGTACCATGTTATTTTTGTTTCATCCTTCTATAGTGACTCACAGTTATGAGATACTAACTGGATATTTGGCAATCTCTGTCCTTCAGTTTAATGTACTTCCCAATGTAGTTGTAAAAATCAAAACGATGTATGGATATATTGTAATCAAAATGAAGATAGGGTGACAAAAAAGTTACCAGATGTGTTCAGTGTGATATGCAAACCCTCTTGTCCATGTAAACAGGTCACTCAGGCTCAGGCTCAAAGGGGAGGAAATGAATACAACTTGCCCTTAGATTGAAATAAAAGTGATGGCGCTCCAAAGCAGGCTTAGAAAGGAAGACAAAGACAAAAAACATTGGAAGAATCTGATATAGTCAAGTTGTAACAGAAATACTTCAGTACAATATTGTACAAAAATGCTACACTGCCAGTCAATATCAGTACCTGATTCTGACACCCATCCAGTAGTTACCCCCACGGAGCAGTGAGTGCTTCAAAAGAGAAAGGGGGCAAGTAGTAGAGGGGAAAGGAGGCAGAGGGAGAGAGAAGGGAAAATATTATCTATAATTTTCTACATGGGGGAATCACTGGGGATGGCTTAGATCCTTTGGTCCTCAGATGTTCACACTTGTTTTGATATCTGACAAGGAGCACTTAGCAAAGAATGGGGAGCCAACAGGTGATCCAGAAGCAATTCTAATCAATAAATTAAAAGAATAAAAGCTGAGTGAGGCTGGATCTGACCGGCATGTCAGAATCCATGGCACACAGACATGAAATAAGCAAGTCCGTGTCCAAAATGGTGTGTGTGTGTGGTATGGCATCAGGAAGAGAGCTCAATCATAAGGAAAGAGCAAAAATAAAACACAAAAGCTTTTACAGGGTGCAGAAAAAAAGAGGACTAGCATTA
Source organism: Euleptes europaea (assembly GCF_029931775.1). Lineage (NCBI taxonomy): Eukaryota > Metazoa > Chordata > Lepidosauria > Squamata > Sphaerodactylidae > Euleptes > Euleptes europaea. Next base: position 104,234,203 of record NC_079317.1, on the reverse strand, counting down.
CCAAACATTAAATTATACTATCAAGCTGCTGGTGTTGTTTGGATATTGGATTGGATTAAATACCCAGAATCAAAATGAATAAAATCAAGATGAATAAAATTAGAGAAATCAGGCCTGAAAGAAGGTTACATTATTACTTAAGGACTAAAAAGTCCCTTGGGGACAAAAAATTGCCAAAATGGGGATCATGTAATTAGAGCTGCTGTATTTAGAATCTAAGAGTCTGCTCTAAGAAGGTGTACAGGTTTGGAGGTGAAAGTGCTTAAGAGGCCCGCAGGGCCTTCCTCCGGTGCAAAAGGCTCTTATGCTGGCATAAGAGGCCAGGATGCTGGTGTAAGTGGAGTTAGGCCAGCGGCGGCAGGCGGCAGAGGGGGAAGGCGCGGGGATCATAGAATAGAATCATAGAATCATAGAGTTGGAAGGGACCACCAGGGCCATCAAGTCCAACCCCCTGCACAATGCAGGAAATTCACAACTACCTCCCCCCTCCACACCCCTAGTGACCAGAAGATGGCCAAGATGCCCTCCCTCTCATCATCTGCCTAAGGTCACAGAATCAGCATTGCTGACAGATGGCCATCTAGCCTCTTCTTAAAAACCTCCAGGGAAGGAGAGCTTACCACCTCCCGAGGAAGCCTGTTCCACTGAGGAACCGCTCTGTTAGAAAATTCTTCCTAATGTCTAGACGGAAACTCTTTTGATTTAATTTCAACCTGTTGGTTCTGGTCCGACCTTCTGGAGCCACAGAAAACAACTCGGCACCCTCCTCTATATGACAGCCCTTCAAGTACTTGAACATGGTTATCATATCCCCTCTCAGTATTCTCCTCTTCAGGCTAAACATACCCAGCTCCTTCAACCTTTCCTCACAGGACTTGGTCTCCATACCCCTCACCATCTTTGTTGCCCTTCTCTGGACACGTTCCACCTTGTCTACATCTTTCTTAAATTGTGGTGCCCAAAACTGAACACAGTATTCTAGTTGAGGTCTAACCAGAGCAGAGTAAAGCGATACCATCACTTCGCGTGATCTGGACACTATACTTCTGTTGATGCAGCCCAAGACTGTGTTTGCCTTTTTAGTTACAGCATCACACTGTTGATTCATGTTCAGTGTTTGGTCTACTAAGACCCCAAGATCCTTTTCACACACACTACTGCTCAAACAAGTCTCCCCCCTCCTATAATTGTGCATTTGATTTTTCCTACCTAAATGCAGAACTTTACATTTGTCTTTGTTGAAGTGCATTTTATTAGTTCTAACCCATTTCTCCAGCCTGTCAAGATCATCCTGCATCTTGGCTCTGTCTTCTACCGTATTTGCTACCCCTCCCAATTTAGTATCATCTGCAAATTTAATAAGCACCCCCTCTATTCCTTCATCCAAATCATTTATAAAGATGTTGAACAACACAGGGCCCAGCACAGATCCCTGAGGAACTCCACTAGTCACTTCTCTCCAAGTGGATGAGGAACCATTAACTAGCACTCTTTGGGTACGATCTGTCAACCAGTTGCAGATCCATCTAACAATAATAGGATCTAACCCACATTTTCCCAATTTGTCAACTAGAATACTATGTGGAACCTTATCAAAAGCCTTACTGAAGTCTAGATAAACTATGTCTACAGCATTCCCCTGATCCAGCAAGGTAGTAACTTTCTCAAAAAAGGAGATAAGATTAGTCTGACATGACTTATTCTTGAGAAACCCATGCTGGCTCTTAGTGATCAGATCCATCCTTTCTAAATGCTCAAGGACTGACTGTTTGATGATTTGTTCGAACACTTTTCCTGGTATAGAAGTCAAGCTGATGCGTCAATAGTTACCTGGATCCTCCTTTTTCCCCTTCTTGAAGATGGGGACAACATTTGCCCGCCTTCAATCTTCTGGCACCTCACCTGTTTGCCAAGACTTTTCAAAAATAATGGACAGAGGTTCCGAAATTACATCTGCAAGTTCTTTGAGTACCCTTGGGTGCAGTTCAACTGGCCCAGAGGATTTTGTTTCATTTAAAGAAACCAGGTGTTTGTGCACTACCCCAACGCCAATTCGTGGCTGCAAATCCCTTCCCTCATCACATGTTCTGTTTATGCCATGTTGAGCACCACTTCCCTCACGAGAAAAAACTGAGGAAAAGTAGGAATTGAGGAGTTCTGCCCTCTTCATCTCCTGTTACAATTTCACTTTCCGGTCCACGCAATGGGCTTATCTTGTCCTTGTTCTTACTCTTACTCTGTACATAGGAAAAGAATCCTTTTTTGTTGCGTTTAGCATCTCTCGCTAGCCTATGTTCATACTGAGCTTTAGCTTTCCTAACACTCTCCCTACAAGCACTAGTTATTTGCTTATATTCCTCTTTGGTTATAAGGCTCTCCTTCGACTTCCTAAATGAGTCTTTTTTATTTCTCAACTCTTTAAAAAGCTGTTTATGGAGCCACCCTGGCCTCTTTAGGCTCCTCCCATTTTTCCTTCTCATAGGAATGGTTTGGCATTGCGCCTTCAGTATTTTATTTTTAAGAAACGCCAACCCTTCTTGAACTCCCTTCTCCTTAAGTATTTCTGACCATGGGACCTAGCATAAGTTTAAGTTTGTTAAAATTTACTCTTTTGAAGTCCAACCTACATGTCTGACTATGTACAGGTTTTCCTCTCCCCAAGGTTGTGAATTCCAAGAGTATGTGGTCACTACTACCCAGGGTGCCTACTACTTTAACCTCATCGACCAGTTCTTCCCTGTTGGTGAGAATGAAGTCTAAGATAGCAGACCCCCTTGTTTCCCTGTCCACCTTCTGGAATAGGAAGTTGTCAGCAAGACAAGTCAGGAATATATTGGATCTAGCATTTTTAGCAGCGTTGGACTTCCAACAGATATCCGGGTAATTAAAATCTCCCATGACCACCATGTCCCTTCTCTTTGAGAACTTTGTGATCTGGTCTAGGAGTGTCCCATCCAAGTCCTCTGCCTGGTTTGGCGGTCGATAGCAGACCCCCACGAGAATATCACGATATATATATATATATATATATATATATATATATATATATATATATATATATATATATATATATATATATATATATATATAAAACATAAACACATAAAACAAAACAAACACTTAAAAAATAAAAAATACAAAAGAATATCAGTTATATTTTCTACTTAACACAATCAAATTTGCAAAATTACAAAATTCAAAATATCCTTTTGACCCACCACCCACCAAAAAAGTGACCCATCACCAGACTTCCGGAGAAGTGTCTAAACAGTTTAAAAACTACACTATTGATAATAATATAAAAAAGATTAAACTTATTTCTATAACTCATTAACTAAAATAGTAAAGTCCATTTTTGCCAGTTCATCCCAATATGCGACAGCCTTCGCCCATGTTTTTTTTAATTCTTCCCTGTTTTTTCCATGTAGGAATTCTGTTAATTTGGCCATCCTCATATAGATCCATAATTTCTCTCTCCAGTCACTAATTGAAGGTTTATTTACTTGCTTCCAAACTTTGGCTATTATAATTCTTGCAGCAGCAAAACTATATTGACAAATAATCCTATCTTTTCTATCCAATTTTTCTTGAGGAATCCCCAATAAACAAAATGCAGGATCTCTTTTTACCCTCGTTGTGAAGTTCTTGAGCTGCTCTCAGCAATCCCAAAAAGTCACTTGCTCATACAGGTAGAATCGAAGCAGGTAAATCTTTATTAAGGAGCATGAAGGTATACAGCATAAGCAATCCACGGAGTCAAAGCTGCTAATGGCGGCCAACAGTACAAAGCATAACTTTAAGCATGACACCATCCCAGGTGCAAAGCAAACCGTCTTGGGAACCAAAAGATAACAGTGCCTGGTAGGAAGCAGGGAAGTAAGCCAGCCTCAATACTAAGAGGCCTGCTAGGGGCTCAAGGTCAGAGCAGGGAGGGAGGATGGGAGAGTGGGGCTGCTTGCAGTTCAAGGAAACGAAACCCAAAGGAGATATGAGAACAGCTAAGGGCCTAACTCATGTCAAGAGCCAGCCAGACTGCTTGACACCACACAGAGAATCGAAGCCCCATAATCAGATACACGAGAAAACCAGTATGAGACAGTCAGGACTCTGACATTCTGCCCTCCTTAAGGCCCCCCTCCCAGGTCCGAGGCAGGGCGAGGCTTTTGGGGGTACTCTTCAGGAAATTGACGGAGCAGACGAGGAGCTGTGACATGTGGAGCCGCCACCCACTCATCGTGTGCAGGTCCTAAATATTTCCAGCGTATCAAATAAAACAACTTCCCTTTCTTCAGTTTGGAGTCCAATATTTTTGATACTTCGAGATGCACCTCTCCTCCCACCACCGTTGGTATCTCAGGTTTAGGTTCTGGGTGGAATTGGGGAGCTGCTACATATGGTTTGAGAAGACTGATGTGAAATACTGGGTGCACGCCTCTGAGAGCTTTGGGGAGTGCCAGTTCAACAGCCACTTCATTGATCACCCTTGTGATGAGATATGGACCCACATATATGTCACTCAGTTTCTTACATGGTCGTAGGGTCCGCAAATGTTTGGTAGACAAATAAACCTGGTCCCCCACTTTGAATTCCACTCCCCGAGAACGGTGTTTATCGACCTGCTCTTTGTATTTGCGCTTAGCTTGCTCCAGATTTTTCTGAAGCCACGGCCACATGTTTTAAACAACTTGTACCCAATCACCCATTTCTTGGTTGACCCCTCCTTCCTGGAGAATATCTACGTTACCAAAGTCCTTGCCGTACACCACATGGAACGGACTATACCCTGTGGACGAATGAGGGGCATTATTGTAAGCATATTCGGCAAAAGGCAGTAAATCAACCCAATCATCCTGATGATAATTTACATAACAGCATAAATAGCACTCCAACACAGAATTAACACGTTCTGTTTGTCCATCTGTCTGAGGATGGTGTGCTGAAGACAACCCTTGTTCCACCCCCTTGAGTTCCAAAAACGCCTTCCAGAATTTAGCCACGAATTGTGGGCCTCTGTCGGAAATTATCTTGCGTGGGAACGAATTATATTTCATCACATGAGTAACAAACATGCGTGTTAACTTTTGGGTTGTCGGTAAGCCCGAACACGGAACAAAATGTACTTGCTTAGAAAACAAGTCCGTCACCACCCACAACACTGTCTTCCCCCGGCTGGGGGGAAGATCCGTAATAAAGTCCATGGCAATGACTTCCCAGGGAACGGACGGGACTTCTAAAGGCTTGAGAAGTCCTGGGGGTTTCCCCATAAGTCTCTTAGAGGTTGCGCAGGTTGGGCAACTGCGCACAAAAAGGTCCACATCCGCTCTCATGCCTGGCCACCAAAATTGACGCCTCAACAAATGCCAAGATCTGACAAACCCAAAATGTCCTGCAGTTTTTGCTCCATGAGCCATCTCTAACACCTCCCTCCAAACGGTTTCTGGAATATACAATTTTACCCCATGAAACCACAACTCCCCCCGGCGAGTAATGGTTTGAGGAAGCTTTTGGTCCTTTTCCTCCTGGCGCTTGGCTTCGGCCACCCTTGCATGGAAAGCTTCCGGGAGCCCTCTTGCCTAGTCTGAATTGCCAGCTCGGCTCTGAGCACGAGTGAGAACGGCCAATCCCGGTACCTCCCCCCATTGCTCTGGGGTGAATAACGAATCCACTGGTCGGTCATTTTGGCCACAGTATTGGGGAAGTTGGGACAGTGCATCAGCCAAACAATTTTCTTTCCCTGGGACATGTTTTAACACAAATCAGAATTTGGCAAAGAACTGCGCCCAACGAACCTGTTTGGCGGACAGCTTTCTAGACTCTTTTAGTGCCTCTAGGTTCTTGTGATCGGTCCAGACCTCAAACGGAACATCAGCCCCTTCCAGAAAATGTCTCCAAACCGAGAGGGCATGTTTTACTGCTGCAGCCTCTTTTCCCCAAATAGCCCAGTTGAGTTCTGCTTGAGAAAACTTCTTAGAAAAATACGCACACGGTTGTAGCTGGCCACTCTCGTCCCTTTGGAGAAGTGCCCCCCCCCCATAGCTACGTCTGAAGCATCCACCTGTACAATGAAAGGTTTTTCACAATCGGGGTGTTTCAACACTGGCTCATAAGTGAACATTTGTTTTAATGTGTTAAATGCTTGTTGACAATCTGGACCCCACTGTAACTTGGCTGATGGCAGCATAGCTGCAGGTCCCTTGCCTTTCGTCCATAACAATGAAGTCAGAGGCAAGGCTATTTGCGCAAAGTTATGAATAAAATTGCAGTAGAAATTGGCGAAACCGAGAAATTGTTGTAATTGCTTGTGAGTAGTGGGGGCCTCCCACTCCACTACCTCTCGAACCTTCTCAGGGTCCATGGCAAGTCCCTGGTGTGACACTATATACCCTAGAAATGTAATGGAGGATTGATGAAAGTCACACTTGGAAACCTTGGCGTACAATCTGTGAGCACGCAACCGACTTAACTCTTTCACCAAGGCCACATGTTCCTCCATGGTCTTGGTGTAGATTAAAATATCGTCTAAATAAACAATCACCCCTTGGAACAATAAGTCATGTAACACCTCATTGATCATTTGCATGAAGACACCCAGAGCCCCCGTCAAGCCGAACGGCATGACCAGATATTCAAACATTCCAAAACAACTTGAGAAGGCTGTCTTGAGTTCATCACCTTCTCTGATTCTAATACGATGGTAAGCCTCCACTAAATCGAGTTTAGTAAAAATGCAACCTTCCTTCAACTGAGCAAGCAGATCTGGAATGAGAGGAAGGGGGCAGGCATTAGTCTGCGTGACCACATTAAGTCTGCGGAAATCTATGCGGAGTCGCAAATCTCTAGTCTTTTTCTTAACAAAGAAAGCGGGCGCCGAATGAGGCGCAGAGGATGGACGTATAAATCCCCTTGCCAAATTGGTGTATAAATAGTTTCTTAACACTGCCTTTTCTTTAGGGCTCATAGGGTAAATCTTTCCTTTGGTGAGTTTGCCCTCTCCTACTACTTCAATGGCACAGTCAGTGGCTCGATGGGGGGGGGGCAATTCATCACACTCACGCACATCAAACACATCAGCAAACTGTGCACATTCCTTGGGGAGCTGAGGCGGTGGAGCCTCTGTAGGCATCTGCTCTTGCAATGCGGCCGCTTGCTCCTTGAATGCCACCTCCCTCCTGTGTCGCTCACATTGGGCTTGCGCAAAAGTGACAGTCCAGGCATTCCAGTTTATGGAAGGACTATGACCATGTAACCAGTTCATTCCCAATACAATGGGATATTTAACAGAGGGGGCTATAGTGAAATGGAGCTGTTCCCAATGCTCCCCAACTCCCAAGGCAACTCAGGCTGTCCTATGAGTGACCGGCCCTCCCTTAAAGTCACTACCATCCATCTGGGCAAACTGAATGGACTCAGGTAATTCCACCTTCTTCACCCGCAACTTATGGGCAGTCTTGTCATTCATTAAAGTCCGAGCACAGCCGGAATCTATTAGGGACGGTACTCGAAGGATGGGTCCCCCCCCCTTGGTAACGCGATGGTCACCTCAATATACACATTGTCTTCATGATCGCTTACCATCACCGGAGCTCCCTGCTCAAGGTTCGGAGTGGTCTGCTGAGGAGCCCCCTTTACAGCAGACTGACGGCATTTTTTGCTGGCGGGCTCCACTCGTCCTCTGTAGCAGTTCTTATGGTTTTATTGCAATGGCAGGGCACACCCTCATTGCTTATAATATTGTCATAACGATTTCTGGGTCTCATCTCTGGATATATACTGTCCAAAGTCTACTGACTGTATAGTGACTAATTACCTCAGTGGAGCAATCTTAAAGGGATTAGCTTAATCCACTCATTGTAAGGTGCTAGACAGCCAGATGTTTGCTCTAAGGAGGATGACTCCAAGAGATAGAATATATCATTGTCTTCGCTATGCCTTGATCTTGTTAATCATTAATCGTGGTATGCCTTGCCTAAAATTCCATTATCTAAAGTATTGATCAACCTTGCTATTCATTATGTGTCTTTCTTAATAAAAACCTGAGAGCTCCACTCAGATGGCAGAGCTGGTTCTCTCACCAATCAAGATACACTTGTGTGTGTTTTCTCTTCATCTGACGCCCTGCGAACAGGGACTTGATGCAAGCCCGCTTACTTCGCCCGGCAAGGGCTTCGAGGTGCACCCTTCATTCTGTTTACAGAATCCCAGGTAAGTATGGGCTCCTCCCTCTCTGCTGGACAGAAGAAGCATGTGGAGGAATTGAGCTATCTTTTAGAGAAGATATGACAGAGCATTTCCAGCTCGCAGCTTTCTCAGCTGGTTCAAGAAATAGGGGAACAGTGTCCTTGGTATCCTGAACAAGGATCCCTAAGATTGGGAGATTGGGAAAAAATAGGAAAAGTTTTCCACACTGAACCAAGAGCATCCATTCATACTCTGCAGCTCTGGCATTTGTGTTGGTATGCCATTGAGAAATTTGGTCCCTCTGACAGTCCTCTCCTCACCTTATCAACTGTCTCCCCTCCATCTCAGTATCAGTTACTTGTAGTAGCTCCTCTATCGGCACTTCCTGAGGAAAAAACTCTTTTTTCCAGAGGAAAAAACAAACGCAAGTCCTCTAGTTCTTGTGAACAAAAATGCCTTTGAACAAATGGTGGAAGGAGTGACAGAGAATGGCAAGGTGGAGGCTGAGGGACTGGCAGAATCATTGGAGGTATTTCCTATCTCATATGAGCAGGATGCACAGGGAAATGTTCAAATTAATTATGCCCCTCTTTCTCATTCAGTTTTTAGTGAAGCAAGGACAACAGATCACATGATAGGTAAAAGGCAGTTTTCTACATTGGAAACACAATATCAGCTGGCTCAGGTAACCTTAACAGCCAGCACCCAATGTGCCCTTCGGGCTTTTTTAAAAATTCCAGTCACAGAGGTGCCACCTCCTTGAGAATACAGGAAAAGGAAAAAATCCATACCCTATGGGTCTAACATTTTAAATTCATTTAAAGTTATTGTTGATGTTTAACATGTTTTCAAGACTTTATTTTGCAGCAAGATTCATAGAGCTATCCTGAACAAGCAACCCAATGGAACAACTTCTTTTCTCCAATTTTGAGTCTCTCTCTTGAGTGAATGACAGTGTGAATGTGTTGTCTACTCTTGACCTATTTGTCTAATTTAAAGTTATTGCTAGCAATCTGAAGATATATTTATAGTTGGGTAACCCATTATGATCACCTTTACTTTAATGTTATTGCTATTTGAAAATATTGCAATCTTTTTATATGTCATGATGTTCAATAGAAATTGAACCTCTCCAGTTAGAGGATGTGTACCAAACTCAGCCAATGTTTAACCCTTCCTTTACAGGTTAATGAAGGAAACAGCCTCTTCAGCAAGGAAATTTGTTTTTGTCCTTTCTAATCTAACTTTTGTTTAATATTGAAAAAGTGTAGGTTTTAGTCATGGTTTGCAATTGTAGTGAAACCTCCTTGGCTCAGAGAAGTCTATCTGGCACAGGAAAGAAATAATTATATAGTGTGTTTTCTCCTTGTAGGAAATGGTATTGTGTATGTGTTTTCCTGGTTTGAATATATGTCTTTGTATCATTTAGAATGTTCACTTGGAACAGCTGAATGGCATTTTAAAAAGCCCGGCCAGCCTTTTTAATGTCAGTTCACAAAGGAAACTAAGAATAAAAACCCGTTTTGCGTAGAAAAGGAACAGAAATTCTAGCATTTTCTAAACAGGGTTTTTGTTAATCCTTAAGGTACCATGGATTAATAAAAGTCTTGCTACAGTTCTTGTGTGATATGAATTTCAGGAAAATTATTTATCCTTAAGTATCTTTTTAACCTGCTTATTTTGCATTATAGTTTAAGTATAGAATATAAGTTATGCATTTTACTTTTAATATGGTTTCAGTAAGATATTTTCAGTAATATGACTTCAGTAATAAGTCTAATCCATTTGCTTCATTTTTGCATATATTGGAAACTGTTTATTGCATTTTTAGAAATTATATTGAAAGTGGCTCTTGCCGCCTTTTCTTCCTTCAGGAAATCAAAAGGGGCGGGGGAGAGTCTACTAAGCTCCGCTCTCCACTCCCCTTGCCTATATTCTGATAAAAATCAAAGGGTACAGTATATAGAAATGATGTATAAGAGAAAAATTATAGGAATGGCTTTTTGCCTAAGACTGTAGCTCAGAAGCCACACAATGGGATTTTTTAATAGGAACTTGGTGAATGGTTTTTGAATTGTCTAGAAATAAGCAGAATCTCCCTCTCTTACCCGGGAATTGCTGCTCTTATTAGAGGCAAACTTTTCCTCAGGTTGACTTCTATTGTAACTTTGGATTATCAAAAGAAAAAAAGATATTAAGTTCTGGTTCCAATTAGGTAAAAATTGAAATTTGTATAGCATAGGGGCTTAAAGCAATCCCCATGGAAGTTTTTTGTTTATGTGTCTAAACTAAACCTAATTTAACTTTGTGAGCATGGCTTTCTGTACATGTACAGAGACACGTGCTCTATTTTGCTCTCACCTTCAGTTTTCCCTGTGGGAGCTATATACTTGTTTGACTACTGCATGTCTCTATAAGCTGCCCAAAGATTCTAACATGCATAAGACATTGCAGCTTCATTTTTTATTGGTCTTTTGTAATTAGCTAATTTCAAAGTTTGTTCTTACTAAAATGAAACGCTCATGGTATTTTTTGTACAGTGTTCTCATGGGTCATCATTTCAGCTCATGAGCAGATTTCCTTCCATTTTGAGTAGTTTTATATAGATAGGTTATTACTATTTTAAAGATGCATTTTGCTTTTAATTCATAAGTACCATAATCAAATAGTTTTGTTTTTATAATTTTGTTTTGAAAATTACTTAGCAGTCAGTATGCATTTTGAATTGTCAAAGAATTGAGAGGCAGGGAATAGCCTCTGAGCAATCTTTTGTCCTGTTTTTGTGTGTATTTTGCCTTCCACAGCAAGTCTCCAGCAATCTTTTGTTAATGCAGCTTGATGCCTTAAGGCACTCTGCACATGCGCAGAAACTTAATCCCTTTATTGATAATCCTTTTTGCTCTCACCCCCGTTCCTTCTCTTATAGGAATCTTTCACACTTGCTTGCAAATTACACATGACATCTAAGGAAAAGCTTTATTTTGGAAATTTTGGTTTTAATTTAGAAAGGTGTCAAATTGAATTTTATTTTGCTACTACAATTGTGGCTGCCTTACCATATGGCATTTTGTACATGCTCTTGGGCACCACGCCTCTCTGTCATGTTCAGCCAACCGGCAACACAAGTTTAAAAAGAAAAAAGGTTGTCTTTTTTATTTTGGAAAGCTATTGTTAAGTTTGTACACACTACCCTTCTTGGTAAGTATTTTTACTTGTTTTAAGTGCTTTTTTAACCATAGGCTCTTTGTTTATTTTTTGTTTCCTTTCTCTTTTGAATACATCTTTGTTTTGATTTCATGTATGCTGGGGTTCCCCTAAAAGGACCCCTCAGTAATCTTGCTTTCTCTCCTCTAGCAGTATGAGTAATTACCGAAATTTATAAATATGTATATTGCCTTCATTAATTATGTCAGTCTGCTTTAGGATGCCCAGTTCTATCTCCTATCCTACCATCTGTAACTGGTCTTTATCATATGTCTTGTTTGCTCTGCTTCAAGTTGCAATGCTGTCGCAGAGCACCTTTTCAGCCACTAATGTGTCTAAGTTTTATCCTTAAGTATGCAGCTCTCTGCTCTCAGTCACAGCAACTACTGGTGAACCTTCCTGCTACAGGCTCCTCCATTACTCTTCTATGCCATCTCCAGACAGGAGAACTCCTGGCATGCAGCAACATGGGTTAACTGCTGCAGACTCCCTGCTGGTCTCTGATGTTATCTGGAAGGGCAAAGCAACTGAAAAAGGAACCCTTCACTTGTTTTTCTTACAAAAAACGAATCTTATAGATTCAATTTATCTCCCTTTGCTTAAGTGCTTGAATATTTTGTGTTTTATTGTCAATTTTATGTAATACCGATTGCAAGGGACTGCCCCTTTTCAGTCATTGATAATGCCCCCTACATATGTATCCCAAGCATTTCAAACATTTTGTACACAATGAGATATCAAGCTATGCCATGGAATTCAATATAATTCTACTGACTACACTATTATAAACACAGTTCTACAAAAACAATTAAAAAAGGATGAAATGTGGATCTTCACATCAGAAGTGGATAAATCATAACTGAACATAGTTTTATTTGCTTTTAATCATTTAACTGTTAATATTGAGAATTTTTGCTCAGCTCAGTGCTAATTCAATGACAATTCTGTGTATTATGTTAAGTCAAAGAGTTCAAGCTGTCAGTTTTGCTGATCACCTACAATTTAATATCTGGGAACGTTTATCTAATATATCTAATGTATAGAATGTATTTAATGTATCACATTTTTGCTTGTTTGTATTCCTATATGTAAACATCCTGTAAGTTTAACTCCCTGCAGATGCCTGATCTTTATATATTCCTTTTTATTGCTTCACATGGGAGAGTGGGGCTGCTTGCAGTTCAAGGAAACGAAACCCAAAGGAGACGTGAGAACAGCCAAGGGCCTAACTCATGTCAAGAGCCAGCCAGACTGCTTGACACCACACAGAGAATCGAACCCCCATAATCATATACACGAGAAAACCAGTATGAGACAGTCAGGACCCTGACACTCGTAGTAATCAAATTATTAGTTTCTCTTATTACTTTTTTCCAAAAAAATAATTTTTTTTTTACATATCCACCATGCATGCATAAAAGTTCCTCTTTCCTTACCACATTTCCAGCATAAATCCATATCTCCTTTTTTCATTTTACTTATCATCATGGGAGTTATATACCATCTATAAAACATTTTATATAAATTCTCTCTAATTTCATTGGTTATTGTAAATTTGAATTCTTCCATAAATGCTTCTACTGGGTTAATCCATCCTGGAGTTTTATATTCCAAAAACCTTTTATATTTTTTCCAAATTTGAAGTAAACCAAATCAAATAATATGAATATTAAAGTCTTTGTTTACCTTTTCCTTATCATACCACAAATATGCATGCCATCCAAAACGTAAATTAAAACCTTCTATTTCCAATATTTTGGGATTCTCTAATAAGATCCAGGTCTTTAACCAAACAAAACAAGATGCCTCATAATACATTCTCAAATCTGGTAACCCCAAACCTCCTGTATCTTTTAGTTCAATTAAATTATTATATGCAATTCTGTGTCTTTCTTTACCCCATAGAAAAATTAAAATATCTTTTTTCCTAATTTTAAATATTTGAACCCCTTTTATAATTGGTAAATTTTGAAACAAATAAAGCATTTTAGGTAATACCATCATTTTAATTACCGAAATTCTACCCCATAATGATAAGGGTATTTTCCCCCAGTTTTTAAAATCTATAACAATTTGTTGCCATAGTTTAATATAGTTATTTTTAAATAGATTAAGGTTGTTTGGAGTTAGCCAAATACCCAAATATTTTATTTTATGTTCAATTGTGAAGCCTGTCATTTTTGATAATTCTTGCTGCTGCAAGAGTGTCATATTTTTAACCAATATTTTATTTTTATTTTTATTTATTTTAAAACCTGCAAGTTTTCCATGAACCTCAACTGTTTTGTTCCAATTATCAATTTGACTAATTGGATTAGTCAAAAAACAAACTAACTCATCAGCGTAAGCTTTAACCTTAAAATGATTTCTCCCCAATTGACATCCTATTATGTCTGGTATATTTCTAATCTTTCTCAATAAAACTTCTAACACTAAGATAAACAATAAAGGTGAAAGAAGGCAGCTTTGTCTGGTACCTTTTTGGATTTCAAATTGTGATGTCAAATTACCATTGATCAGCAATCTAGCTGACTGATAAGTATAAATATTTCTGATAGCTGACTTAAAAATTTCCCCCAAGCCCATATACTTTAATATTTTTTCATAAATTTCCAAGTTACATTATCAAACGCTTTTTCTGCATCTAAAAATATCATTGCTATAGGAGTGGTAACAGACTCTGCATATTCTAAAAGATCTATTACTATTCTAACATTTTGACTAATCAGTCTACCTGGGAGAAATCCAGTTTGATCCTCATGTATACTATTTTTAATCTATTTGCTAAAATAGCTACAAAAAATTATAGTCGTTATTCAATAATGAAATTGGTCTATAATTTTTGACATCCAATAAATCTGAGTTTGGTTTTGGTATTAAAACTATATTTGCTTGTTTCCAGGTTTGTGGGATGGATCCGTTTTGCAAGCAATGATTCATCACCTTTAATAAATATGGAGATAATTGTTCTATGAAAGTTTTATAATAAAATGCTGTAAATCCATCTTTGCCTGGAAATTTATTTAGTTTGCTTTTACTTATAACATTTTTAACTCCTCCATAGTTATTCTAGAATCCAATAATTCCTTATGCTCTTGTGATATTCCATCCCAGTCAAATTGATTTAGATAAACATCCATTTCCCTCTCTGAAACAACATTTTGTCTATATAAGTTCGAATAATAATCTATAAAAGTTTCCATAATTTTTTGTTTATCTGTTGTTATTTTACCCTCCTTCTTAATTTTTAATATTGGTGATTTCTTCTCTTTATGTTTAAGCTGCCAAGCTAATAATTTACCAGGTTTATTGGCTTGTTCAAAAAATCTCGGTTTGTTAAACATTATTTTTTCTCTATTTCTGAAGTTATTAAAAATTCATATTGATATTGTAACTTTTTTAACCTATCTGTTCTTGTTTGAATAATTTATCTTGTGATTTTCTTAGCTGTCTTTCTCCCAGTTTAATTTCTTCTAATATCTTCTTCTTTTGTGCCTCTCTCTCTTTAAACCATCTTGAGTTTTGTTGTATCAAAAGTCCTCTAACTACTGCTTTACCTGCATCCCATACTACTTCATCTGAAATTCCTTTATCTTCATTCTCAAAAAAATAATTTTGTATATCTATTATTATCTTGTCTACATTTTTTTATTTTTTAATAAAAATTCATTTATGGACCATGGTTTATTTCTCTTATCCCCAATCTTAATTCTAATTGTAACAGCATTATGATCAGATAATACCTTAGGTAAAATTTCAGGATTTTCTGACAAGCTTACAATTCCTTTAGAAAGCCATAACATGTCTATTCTTGAATGAGTGAGAGGTCTAGATGAATAGTATGTATATCCCTTTTTATTACCGTTTGCCAGTCTCCATATATCAAACATTTCCCACTGGTCTATAAGATGATTAAAAATACTGAGTAATTTACCCTCACAGTCACTTTTTTTTCCTTTGTAGATCTGTCCAATCTTGGTTCCATCACTCCATTAAAATCTCCCATCCAGATCATTTTGTCATTAGCATATTCAGCTAATACCAGTGCCAAATTATTATAAAACATTTTTTGGCTTGTATTAGGTGCATAGATACCCACCAGCAGTATCTTTTTAAAACCACTTACAATTTCTATTAACAGGATCCTCCCATCTTTATCTTTGTATGAAATCTTAGGTTCCAATGTCAAAGGAACATACATAGCTATTCCATTAATTTTTTTCTTTTCATTACATGAAAAAGTTTACCCAGTTTTGATTGTTCCAATCTTATAATATCCTTTGGTAAAATATGAGTTTCCTGTAAACAAAAAACATTAGCCTTAGATTTTTGTAAATGGTAAAGTATCTTCTTCCTCTTATTGGGAGAATTCAAACCATTAACATTCCAAGGCAATATTTGTAGCATATTAAAGTTCAATCAACCTCATTTCTTAACCTTAACTTTCTAACCATCCCTTCCCACCCCCCATACTTCTTTTATTATCATCTTTATTTTTAATAGTTCAGCCATCGTCTGACTGAGAGTCCTCCTCAGTTTCTGTTGCTTTGGCCCACCACTTGCTTCTGCCAGCTTTTCTTCTTCAGGGAGATCCTTTTCAGAAAGATCTTGGGATGGATGACGTGTTGGTTTACGGAGATCTCCTTCATATCTTCTTAGAAATTGTTCAGCTTTGACAGTGTCTGCAATCTTGAATCTTTTGGCTTTGAAGAGAAAATATATATCTTGTGGAAATTCCCATCTGTGTTGAATCCTGTTGAATCTCAGCCATTCCACAAATCTCTGCAAAGTCCTTTCTTTTCCTGAGTAGTCTTCCAGGGATCTCCTTCATTAGCCACATTGGGGTATCTTCTATTGTAAGTGGATTTGAATAGTGCTTATTCAAGATCAGATCCCGATGACTTCTGGAAAAAAGTTGGACTAAACAATCCCTTGGGACTCTTCCTACACACTTGACACTGAGAGACACTGTCCTTCAGTGTTACTCCTCTGAAGATGCCTGCCACAGCTGCTGGCGAAACGTCAGGAAAGAAAATACCAAGACCACGGTTACACAGCCTGGATAACCCACAAGAACCAATCCCTTGGGACTTTATTTCTTCTTGTGTAAGCAGAGTTGATTCTGTAAGCTGTTATAATCATTCCTTCCACGATTGCTTCATCTTCTTAAAGAAATTCAGCCAGCAACATCTTTAAGAATTTTTTAAAATCTTTCCCTTCAGATTTTTCTTTGAGGCCACATATGCGAATGCAACTTTCTTTTATTTTGAGTTCCAGCATCGCTGAGTGGTCATCACATTTTTCTTCTCTCTCTCGGCTTGCTTCCATTGACATTTCCATAGTATCCACTCTTTTTCTGGTTTCTTTGTTGTCCTTTGAATGTTTCTGGAGTTTGGTCTCCAGCTTATCCTGTCGCACTGTCAAAGATGAAATAGAATCTTTCAAAGCAGATATGGCAGCCGTATTTTGTCCAATAGCCACTGTATTTTGCGTCAGTTCTTTTTTTACTGACTCCACCTCCTGCTTTACTGATGCCACCTCCTGAAACATTTTAGTCATCAGTTCATGTAAAGAGTTCAGGGTGACTTCAGGTTTTGCTTTGGGTGTCATCTTTGCAACCACAGATGTCCCTGTTTGCACTGGTGAAGTGGTTAATGGAACAATTATGTTAGATACAGAGGCTCTTCTCTGGGGTATTAAAGTTTGCTGAATCTGGAGCTGCTTAGTATCTTTAAGAAGTCCTTTAGGATGTTTTTCTGTATCTTTTTTGTCTTTGTCTCCCATTTCAAAAAGCCTAGATTGGCTGCAGTTTGTAATCCAGAGAGGGGGTGGTGGCACTTGTTATTTAAACCACCAGTTTAAAAGTCACATAAAGAACTGGAAATCAAACTTGATTCAAAATCCAAACCCGAGAGAGTACTTTAGCACATCAGCTTCTTCAGTCTGCTGTCATTTGCCAGCTTTTATTCACTATGAAAATCTTGTTTGAGCTCTTTAAAATGGTTGGCAGAGCTGGCAAGACTGAATTTTAACTGCGCCACAGCTGACAAAAAGCCAAGTTTCAATTTAAAGTTCTTAGTGAGTTTTAGTAAAGTCCAGAGTGCTTTCCCTTTGTAGGCAAATACTGTCAGACACCTCAGTCGTGTAACTGTTTAATTATATAGAAGAAAAAAGACTTGCTTTGTAAAGATCAGGGTCTCCCCGCCACTCTTCCCGGCTGCTTGCAACGATAATGGCGCCCGATCCTCGGCTCACCCGTCCGAGCATTCGTCGCCGCTTCTGCAGCAACGAGTGCTCCTAGGACGGGTAGCTCACCGGCGTCCTGTTCTGCATCCCCTCATTCACAAGGGGTGCCGCTTGCCAGGTGTTGGGGAGGCGGTTTCCCTGCCCCCCGGCAGCTTCAAGCCGGCCCGCGATCAAATGTGCAGCTGCGGCGATTCCCCCCCAATCCGGAAGTCTATCGTGATTATTTCTTATTCCTTTTATGTTTACCCATAGCGTCTCAACTGCACTACCATGCTCCGATTCATGTACTTCTTCACAAGTGTACACATCTTTGGCATACAGTGCTACTCCTCCCCCCTTCCTTATCAATCTATCCCTTTTAAACAAGTTGTACCCCTCAATCTTAATATTCCAATTATGAGTGACATCCCACCAAGTTTCAGAAATGCCTATTAGGTCAAAATCCCCTTCCTGTATTAGGGCTTCGAGTTCTTCCTGCTTGTTTCTCATACTCTGCGCATAAGTGTACAGACATCGGAATCCGTGGTTTATGTGCTCCGTGGTTTTCATTTCAGTACTTACCTGTGAGTTTGTTTCCTTGCATACATGCCACTCCCTGCAAATCTTTATTGTTCTCATCTCCAGGTATTATCAGCATACAAGGCTTTAAATGGTTGTCTCGCTGCCCCATAGGATTTAGTTTAAAGCCCTCCTGATCAGGTTTGCAAGCCTCTCACCAAACACATTTTTTCCTACCCTCGTGAGGTGTAAACCATCCCCCGACAGAAGAGCTTCTTCTCGAAAGTGTAAGCCATGGTCCAGAAATCCAAACCTTCCTTGACGACACCACCTACGCAGCCAGTCATTAATTTGGAGTATTCATCTTTCCCTTCCTAAGCCACGACCTTTAACAGGTAGAACTGATGAAAACACCACCAGTGCCCCCAAGTCCCACTTGTGCCCCCAACACCACCTGTGCCCCCAACTGACGAAGACACCACCTGTGCCCTTCTCACCCAGAGCCATGTGGTCTCTTTTAATACGTTCTGGGCTGTGCTGGGCAATATCATTTGTTCCCACATGAACAAGTAAGAAAGGGTAATAATCTGTGGGCTTGATGAGTCTTCCTACCCTTTCCGTCACATCCTGGATGCGTGCACCCGGTAAACAGCACACCTCTTGGGACAACAAGTCAGGTTGGCATACTTTAGACTCTACCCCTCTCAGGAGGGAATCCCCAATTACGAGAACATGCCTCTTCCTAAATTGTGGGGTGGAAGATCAAGTCCTCTCATGCGCAGGAGCCTGAGGAATTTCTTTCACGCTTTGGGGGGATAGCCCTTGTTCCAGTGGTCCAGAAACAGTATCTATTGGGAGATCCTGGAACCGATTGCTGAGCATGAGAGGATCAGGATGTCTCCTGATTTTCCTACTTCTGTGGGCCACATTCTTCCATGCATCCTCCTCCTGTGTCGTTTGTACCTCCATTTGTTCAGATTTCTTACTCTCCTGCTCCTGTTGCTCGCTAAAGAGAGCTTCATGAGTTCTGTCCATGAACTCTTCACCTTGCTTTAAAAAATGGAGTGTGGACAAGCGTGCCTCAAGACCCTGTATCTTCTCCTCCAGCAGGGCAACCAGCCCAGTAAGTGGCAGCAGTCCCCTGGGCGAGGTTCCTGGAAGGCGGGAACTTCCCTCATAAGCAGTACTTCAAAGCCGGCACTCATTTGACAGGTAACCCTCTCATGTTGCTGCTCAGCTCCGGGGGGCGGGGGTTGGGACTTTATGATTTTTCCCTTCCAACTCCCAACTCTCAGGGAACTTTGCGCATTTTTTCCTTCAACTCCCAACTCTCGGGGGACATTGCGCATTGGCTCCTCCAACCCCAACTCTCAGGGGACTTTGCACATTGGCTCCTCCAACTCCCAACTCTCAGGGGACTTTGCGCATTGGCTCCTCCAACTCTCAACTCTTGGGGGACTTTGTGCATTTGCACCTCCAATTCAGGGGCCTCTGCCTGGGCTACCCCTGCAAACTGGGGCTCGGGTGACTCTCGGGCTGGAGTCTCCCCAGCTGACTTTTACTGTGGGCAGGTGAGCTCTCCAGGCTGGCGGGAGCCTGCCCCCCTCCACCCACTCAACTGGAACAGTGGACATGCAGACCTGCCCTAGCTGTAGCGTGAGCCTCCGCTGAATCCCTCGGGGAGGCCGTCTCTGATCACCTCCTTTGCTCTTTTACAGATGATGAGGTCAGCCTGGGCAGGACAGGGGCTTGTCGCCAGCTCACTGCCCCTCTACCTGTCTGTCCCAACAGGCACCCTCGGGGTGCCCTGCTGCTACTCACACAGTGGTTGGTGTCAGGCCTCTTCAGCCTCCACAGACAGCCTGAGGATGACCCAGCCAGCTTCAGAGACCAGCCAAGGCCTGGGACCAGCACCATGCTGTGGCTGGCAGATCCCTGGCTGGCCCAGATGCTGGCCAGGGGTCTGCCGGCTGTCGATTCTCACACCCACATCCATCATTTCAGATATCTCCATGGGCAGGGCACTGCTTAAACCCCCCCACTGCTGTCAAAGGCTGATGTCTTGAGGAGGCTGCCACAGAACCAATACGCCCGACTGTACCTGTGACTGGAAGGCGGCTGTGTGCCGAGCCTGTTCCCGCGTGCTTCAGCGCCTTACCCCTGGCTGACAGTGGACACCCCAACCAAGCCAGGCTCACCCTGCCACACATCCATCTCCCACACTGCCCCCAAGCAGCCACGCCACGAGCCAGGAGTCACAAACAGCTGATCTGCAAGGGGCAGCTCCCACAGCCTTCATTCTCCGTGGTGACTTGTTTCCTCCCACACAGCCGGCCACTGGCTGCAACCTGTGTGCTCTGTCCTCCTGGCCCGCCCATGCTCTCTCTCCTTCCAATCACCATGGCATATTGCAATAAAGTTTGAATTTTACAACCGGGCTGGCCAAGGGAGTGCTCAGCAGCAACCCCCTTGGGGGAGCCCTGCTCCCCCTCTGGACTCAAGCTGCATCTCTTGGGGGCTGTGGGGGAGCTCTGAGTATGGCCTGGGTGGGGGCTCCTCTTATGGGATCACAGGGTGGATAGCTGGGCCGAGGAAGGTCAGCAATGAGGCCCTGGTGCTGTGCTCGTCAACCCCCACAAAGCCCAGCCACAAGGAGCTGCCCCTTCATTTGAATGCCAGTCTAGCTGGCTCTCTGGGTGGCCAACTTGGGCCCCCTCCTATCCAGGGGGTAAGGAAAGACACCTGGGGCTTGTGTCAGACATCCCGTACACATGGCTGCCCCTGTCGCCTCCCGGGGCCACCTATGTTCGGTGGCACTCCCCTCCTGACCCCTTGGCCACCTGTAGCCAAGAGCAGGCATGCGGCTGCAGCTCTTTTGCCGTGGCTGCTCCCTACTCCTCCACAGCTGCCCTCCTTGGGCATTGCACGGGCCCGTAACAGCTATCCGATCAGGTGGCTATTCCCCTGGCAGGGGGTCATGGGCCCCAGCTGCCAATTTCCAGAGAAGGCGTTGAGGCAACCCTGGAAGCCGAATATCTGCTGTCATCTGGCATGCTTCAGCCAAGCTCCACGTCCATGATCACAAACCCACCATGACTTCTACCATGACCCCCACCATGTCGACCACCAAGACTCCCACCATGACTACTGCCCCCACCACATATAACAGCTCTCCCCCCCATGGAGGGCTCCCACTGCTTTGTCAAGAACAGAGAACCACCTGGCCTCTCTCAATGCAGGACACACCCTCTTGGGCCGACACCCCTTAGGTGTTGCCCGTCACCATTAGGGCTGCCTCTCCTGCACCTCTCGCCCCGATAGCACTACACCCTCACCTGTGGATTCTCAGGAGTAGGCTGCCTGGCTGGCCAGCTCTCAGGGGAAACAGCCCAATGGAGGCATTCAGGAGCCTGTCCTGCCCCCCTTCCAAAGTGTCTGCTGGTGTATGGGCGCGTTGCTGCTCTAAGGTATCCCCTCGTGCTTGACACCTGGGCTTTGCAGGTTGAGGGCGGCGAAGATGAGGCAACAGACAGCATGGCAGAGGACTACAGACTACACAGATCAGTTCCCCTGGAGAAAACAGCAGCTTTCGAGGGTTGACTCTATGGCATCCCATCAACGCTGAGCTCCCTCCCCTCCCCAAACTCTGCCCCCAAAGCTCCAGGAATTTTCCAACTCAGAGTTGACAACCCTATACGCACCTTTTGTACCAAAACTGGAAGGAGCTTATGTGGGGTAGGTTTGAGTAAGGGTTTGTGTGCGTGTCTTGTATTCTTTTTGTTTTACAATGATTTTATTATTATGGCAATAACAACTGAAATTATTGATTTTTAGCATTCAATGTGAAAACAATTTTATGTTTACTGATTGCTTGAAGGCCTTCTTCATATCCTTGTTCCTCAGGCTGTAGATCAGAGGGTTCATCATGGGGACCACTACTGTGTAGAACAAAGAAGCCACTTGGTCCCAACCCAATGAGTAGCTTGTATTAGGACACATATATGTAAATATCAGAGTCCCATAGAAGACAGTGACAGCTATAAGGTGAGAGGAGCAAGTGGAGAAAGCCTTGAGTCTGCCTTGAGCCAAATGGATCTTCAGAATTGCAGACAGAATGAAGATATAAGAAAGGAGGATGATTAATAAGGACCCAATGGTGGTGAGACCAGCTAGTAAAGAAATGATTATTTCAGCAACATAGCTATTAGAGGCCAGTGCTAACAATGGAGGAGTATCACAGAAGAAATGCCTAATGATGTTGGAGCGACAGTATGGCAACCTGCTTTAAAAAATAACTGTTTAGGCCCCTTCTGTATTAAAAACAACTCACGGCATTTGTAAAGCCAGTAAGACACGAACCAGCAACCAAAGGGACATGACCGCCCCCTCCCACCTTCAGAGAAGTGAGGGTGATTTTTGGCTGTGGTGATGGGAGCGGAGAGTCATTCTCTGTCCGTCCTTGGGCATGACGTAAGAAAAAGGGTGTGCCCAGGGAAGGTGCTTATAGTGCCGGGGTCGAGATGTTCCGCCATCCTCGGGAGCAAGCGGAGGAGACAGACTCTTTGTGACATAATGGATAAATAGAGCAAAGAGCTACAGATAGCTATGTAACGGTCATATGCCATTGTGGCCAGCAAGAAACATTCAGAGCACACCTAGGCAACAAAGAAGTAAAGCTGAACAAAACACACACTGAAGGAAATTGTCTTGCCAACTGATAGAAAGTTCATTAGCATCCTTGGGGTGATGGTAGATGAGTAACAGATATCGATGATAGACAAGTTGCACAGGAAGAAATACATGGGGGTGTGAAGCTGGAAGTTCATTCTGACTAATGTGATCATCCCCAGATTCCCCATAAGGGTGATAAGGTAGATCACAAGGAACACCATGAAAAGGGGAAGCTGCTGCTCTAGACTTTTGGTAAATCCCATGAGAATGAACTGTCACCTTGGTGCAGTTTCTCTTTGAATCTGTTTCTAAATTCTCATACCTGCCAAATTATAAGAAACATCAAAATAAAACTGATTCCCTATTCCAACTATTTTGGGAAAATATACTTAGAAATGGCTGCTTGAGTGTCAGGCCCTTATTATGATAGAGACTCATGACTCCATGTAGGGGAAGGGAGGCTACCATAAATAGCAGCCCAGTTGTCTGACCTCTGGGATCAAAGATGAACAGTTATGATTCACTGAAAAGGTTTTGTTATTACATAGGCATGAGGATGCAATTATGGCAATACTGACATCTTTGACACATAATAGGTCAATTACAGAATTTGGAGAAAACTAGAGTGCTTGGTTTCCAGATCCCTCACTATCTTCATTGCCCTCCTCTGAACATGTTCCAGCCTGTCTACATCCTTCTTGAAACAGTATACCCAAAAACTAAACACAGTACTCCAGGTGAGGTCTAACCAGAGCAAAGTGACACCATCATTTTGAGTGATCTGGACACTGTACTTCTGTGGATACAGCTTGAAATCACATTTGCCTTTTTAGCTACCACATAACACTGCTGACTCATGTTCAGTGTATGGTCTACTAAGACCCCTAGATCCTTCTTACAAGAGAGCCATTTTTTTCAGTGGGGGTAGACCTGGCCTCTGGAGTTTGGTGGCTAGATCTTCCCCCTGGAAATAACGGCCCTTTAAATTTTAAAGGGTTGATGTACCATGGACCAGCTGGGAACTGGAAACTCTTCACTCACCCTCCCTCCCTCCTTGCTCTTGCTGCTTCTGGAAGGAGGAGGTAATCGTAAAATTATCGTTTTGTATAGGAAAGTCGGTAATAGCAACAGTTGGAGTATTGCTCCAATATTTCCAGAATATCTTTCCAGAAATATAACAATATTTCTGATGTTTAACAAAAACTCTAATAATGCTTTCCCCAACTTTGTATTATTGAAAGGCAGAATCATAATGACTGGCCCAAGTTCACCCACAGTGCAATCCTAAAAAAAAGTATATCTTTTTAATTCCATTGAAGATGATGGGCTTAGAAGTGTGTAACTCTGTTTAGGATTGCACTGGCAGTGATCTCCATGGAGACTGGTGATTTGTACCTGAGTCTCCAAAGTTCTGGCCCACACTTTAAAATATGGGCAGGAATCCAAAAGCTGACAAAGGCTAAATATGCAACTAGTGGCCATATGCTGTCAGCATTCCTGTGTGTGTAGGTGTGACTGTAAAGTGCTGTCAAGTCACAGCCGACTTATGGTGACCCCAGCAAGGAGCTTTTAAGTCAAGTGAGGCCTTTTATGCATGGCTGTTTTCTCGCAGTCACCCATCCAACAACTTCAGGTCTTTGTTTTGATAATGCATGCCATTTCCGACCATCAGAGGTCACCTCGCTCTCTCCCTGTTTCCCCGCATTTTGCTCGTGTTTTCAGCGACCTGTTTTATCTCAGATTTGAAAACGCGGGTAAAATGAACAGAAATGCAGAGAGTGAGGCAACCTCTGATGGTCAGAAACAGCATGCATAATCAAAACAAAGACCCGAAGTCATTGGAGGGGTGACCACGAGGGAAACAGCCATGCTTAAAAGGCCTGAGAAGTGGAGGTGGTTTGCCATTGCCTTCCTCTGCAGAGTCTTCCTTGGTGGTCTCCGTTCCAAGTACCAACTCTGCTTAGCTTCTGAGATCTGAGATCAGGCTATACAATGCCACCTTCCATCACTGTCAGCTTTCCTTCATTGTAACAAAAAAGGGGTACTGAATCCTTGATTAGTAAAGGTCACACAAGTAAAACAAAACAGAACAAAACAAAATAAAGAAAGAAACAAGAATGGGATAATATAAGCACATACCATATCTTTATTCAGTACTCTATGCTAGTCCACAGATTAATATTTTTCTATTTCTTTTGGAGAGCCAGCATAGTGTAGTGGTTAAAGTGTTGGATTAGGATCTGGCAAACTCAGATTAAAATCTGCACACTGCCATGGAAACTTGCTGGGTGACCTTGGGCCAGTCACACACTCTCAGTCTCGACCCTGGCAAGCAATGTCAAACTACCTCTGAATATCTCTTGCCTTGAAAACCCTACGGAGTCGCCATAAATGAGCTGTGACTTGATGGCAAAAAATAAAATCCATTTTGGTGGAAGATTAAATATACTTTATGAAGAATAGCCACTAGATGGCACCAAATATCAGTTTGTATTTGGTTACTGTCAAGTCAAGTTTATTTAAAACAGTCATAGACCAGAATATAAATAAGAACACAATTAATCCATAAGTAAAATAGCTTACATACTGCCAATAAACATCTTATTAAAATACGAATTTACATAAGGCATCTTTATACTCCATTCCCCTTTTCTTAATTTTAAGAACCAGCCAACCAAATTTGGCAACTTTACAGGTAATCTCCTGCTGCTTATCCGATAGCAGGATTGAAAGAAGAGACCTTCTATTTTCATGAGGGTAACATGCAATTACTGTGTTTTAATGACAACACAGGATGAGCAATATAGGTTTTGTGAATTTCTCTGATAGAGCTACTTTCCCTTCATGTCCTTTATCAAAATCCACCCCTATATTTAAACCGTTAATACAGTCTCTTGGCCAACAAGCCATGCCACTTGCTGGAAGCTGACTTTAATGAGTCAGACCATAAAACGCCTATTGTCGTGGTGCAGGCAAGGAGCGAGGGCTGGAAACGTAGTCTGGGGAACCGTCCAATGTCATTCACAGTTCAGGCAAAGTCCAAGATCTCAATACCAGCAAGGGAAGTCGAAGGCGTTAGTCAAAGCCAGTCCAAGAAGTCAGGATACCTGTAAGCACTTTCCCCCTGGTAATCCCACAAACAACATCCACAGACGAGGAGTCCAAGAGAGAGTTGATTTATTAGAAAACCTACAGGTATACAGAGCTAACAGGTAGATTTGGCACGAATGGGAACTGGTAGCACGGTACAGAACCTATATGGGAAAGCATTAGTCACAACGAGTCATGGCAACCCCCCTCCTAACGAGGAGCCGTTCCCACGGGAGATAGCGCTGGAACAGGAATTCAACAGTTAGCAGGCTCATCCTTGAGAGGCACCTGGTGGAACCGAAACCAAAACATTCTCAGTCTGACAGGCTGCTGAGAGCAGTGGAAAGCAGGCCTGACAATACCAGGAATCCAAAGGATAGTAGGGAAACAAGGCCGGTACACAAGGAGGCTGGTGACAAGTTGCTTGCACAACAGCCAAGCCTAACTGATGGCTTAAATCCCTTCCCCTGCTGCTGTAGCAAAGCCAGCTGATGCTATTCATGGGCGTGGAGTTAACGGAGAAAGCCAGAGGCAGAGGTTATTCATTAACAGCCAAGCCCACAGTATTCGGCTCCACTTGAGTTGGGCTTCCATCACTGTGGCCCCTCCCTCAGCCATTATCACACTGACAGTGGACACAAATCCCTGCCCCTTTTCCCGCCCATAGGTTTCAATCAAGTTCCCGGGGGGGGGGAGAAAACGTACCTCTTTGGCGGGGACTGCATTCATCTCGCCACTATGTGCAGAAGGAGGGTATAATTTTGGGCCATCCATTTGATTCTTGCCCCATGTGCCAAGCCCCCTTGCGCAAACACATAATTAAAATAAATTAGGTGCAAACCCAGTGATATTTCACTGTATTATAATCATGATGCGTGACACCATTCTGGATTTATTTGTCAGGCTACAGAGGTCAGTAATGTGCAGAGTGGAACTTGTTTATATGGGGGGATTATTACTATTTTGGGGTTGTTTTACACTATTATGTTTGGGTTAGGAAGCAGCATGGAGGAGAATGGATTAAAAAAAGGACCGTCAGTGGGTTCTCGCTTTTGCCTGGAATGGCTTTGCGCTCACAGGGTCCGGCAGCTGCAGCAGCAGCAGCAACTGTTTGTTTTGATTCAGAGTGGATGTTCGTGTGGCTTCTCTCCCGGTCACTTTGCTTTTGGCCTGCCAGCCGCTGGACTGGGGTGGCATCTAGGGCTGTCAATTCGGTTTGTCCTGAACCGAAAAACAGCCGAATTTCCCCCGATTCGGCGGTTTTCAGTTCGGATGGAACTGAATTTTTTAAAAGGCGGGAAAACAACGAGCCAAATTCGGTGAGTTTGCCAAATAAATTCAGCAAATTCGGGGGCTCAGAATCAGCAGCATAACCATCAGTTAGTAAGCAGCATTCTCCCGCGGCCAATGGTGGCCAAGCTGGGTCTTCTCCTGGCCAATCAGAGCAGGGATTCTCACTTTGAAATGGCCAGGAGAAGAGTCTAAAAACTCCCGTCCCTCCCCTCCCGTCCCGACTGTATTCATTGCCTTCCAATTTGGTGGCGGTGCTGCTGAGAGATCCGATTCCTGACTGGGCCGAGCTGCTGGTGGAGCTGCTGGATTTACTTCTCCTCCGTGCTCCTGCTGGAAGACATCCACACAGTTTGATTTTGGGGTTTTTTCTCTATACCTTTTCTCCTGTGTGTGTGTGTGTGTGGGGGGGGAGCAGAGACTGTGTGTGTGGGGAGGGAGCAGTTTCTGTGGGTGGGTGGAAGCCAAAGGGGGCTTTCGCCCATTCTGCTGAGGGGGATGAGCCAGCTCGCCTCTGTGGGAGTGTGTGTTCTGCTTTTAAAGTTTTAAAGTTTAAAGTTGAGTCTGTGCGGTGGCTAGTGAGTCTCTCTCCGCTCGGCACCAGGGCCGCGCCTCTTCCTCCTTGTTTTTTTCCCATTTGGGGTTGAGCCGAGCTGTACTGGTTTGAGGGAGGGTTTCGCCCGTTCTGCCTGGAGGGTGCCTGCTTGCCTCTGCGGGAGTGTGTGCTGTTCTCTGCTTTTGTTTTTTGCCCCTAGCCTGGGGTTGAGTGCGACGATGCGGCTTGCGTGAGTCTCTCCCCGGCGCCGCTTGGCACCTGCAGTGCGCTTCCTCCTCCTTGGTTTTTTTCCCTTTTGGGGTTGAGCCGAACCATACTGGTTTGAGGGGTGGCTTTCGCCCGTTCTGCCTGGGTGTGTGTGCCCGCGCACCTCTGTGGGAGTGTGTGCTGTGCTGTGCTTTTGTTTTTTGCCCCTAGCCTGGGGTTGAGTGCAATGGTGCGGCTTGCGTGAGTCTCTCCCCAGCGCCGCTCAGCACCCGCGGCACGCCTCCTCCTCCTTGGTTTTTTCCCTGTTTGGGGCCTAGCCATACTGGTTTGAGAGGGGGGGTTTCACCCATTCTGCCTGGGTGTGTGTGTGTGCCCACTCACATCTCTCTCTCCCTGGTATGAGGGAGGGGGGCTTCAGTTGTGTGTCCTCAGGTTTTCCCTCATTCATAAGATCGGTTAGGTCTATTTTGATGCTCAAAACTGGTTTTCAAATTGTAACTGAAACAATGCATATGCCCGTGTCAGGCACTGGTCTGGGAATGGCGCCCAGTGGTTGCACAAGGTGGTTTTCCGAGGTCGGGCTGTTGTTCATCTGTAACTCTGTTTAGTCTTTGATTGCTACTAGAACTATGCTATCTTGGGAGGTTGCCCTAGCAACCAGCAGTTGGTCCAAGAATGTACTTTTGTCTTTATAACACCCTTTCCTGTAGTTCACCCTCCATTAGTGCCCTTGCCAAGTTCCAGGTCAATTTCTGCAACTCGCTGTATGTTTTCCTAATAAACCAGCTTTCGTAGGAAGATCTGCCTCAGAGTTTGTTTATGGGATGTCTATGGTGAGCCCAGAGTTGACATTAGGACACTAATCCGCAACTTTTCAACTTTCCACCGTACCTCTCGCGACTGCCCGTGCCCTGGCAGGGGCCGCAGGGCAGGATCTCCAGCGGGCTCTTCTGGAGGAAGCCCACCGCACTCATCAGGAGTCCCATCGACTGGCGGGTTTGGTTGCCTTGCAATGGGTGTCCTGTCAGGCCTGCTTTCCACAGCTCTAAGCAGCCTGTCAGACTCTGACTGTTTTAGTTTCGATTCCACCAGGTGCCTCTCAAGGCCGGACTTGCTAACTGCTGCATTCCTGTTCCAGTGCACGGGATGTAGCGGCCCGAACAGCCTTACTGTTTGCGGGACTGACCTCGACTACAGTCACGGTGGCTGACCTCATGAAACTTTTAACCCCTGAGTTCAGAGCAGATGCTGCTGCTCTGGCAGTTCGGGTTCAACCATTATTGGACCTAACAAATTCCTCTGAACTCCTTCTGCTTTTGGAGAACGAAGCTCTCCCGATCGTCACTATGGCAATTGCCACCAAGCTCGAGGCTGACCAAGCGCTCGCAGACCGACAGCGGGCCGAGGAACAGTTGCGGGCTGCGGATGCAGCGGCGGCTCGGGCACGGGCTGCACAAGAAGAGGAGCAATGTTTGGCAGCCGTTCGAGCCAGCGCGCTCACGGACGTGCGTCCCAAAGACAGCACCGATTTTGGATTTATCCCCTCATTTTCTCCGAGTTTTGGTCCATCTCGTGACACACAGCGCGCACGTCGGCGTGCAGGTCGCTTCACTGAGCCGGACTTCTCAGATGAGGAAGACCTGTATTGTGAGGAACCCCACTGGGCTACTGGTCTTCGAGTCAGCCAGTCCCGACGCGAGAGGGGAGCTGGAGATGAAATGTGTCTCTTGCGGGGCCAAAACCGGGACTTGAATGATCGTGTGGCCCGTCTGCAGGACCAAATGGAAGAATTGCTTCGGGAAAACGAACGTTTGCATCAAGCTCTAACCGTTTGCATCAAGCTCCAACTCAGCCAACTTTGCCGGCTCCACAGCCACAAGTCCCCCCGTTGAGGGCACCAACTCTCCCCCCTCCGAGACTCCCAGCTCAGCTGGTTTTGCTGGCCCCCAGAGCACCGGTTTTGCTGACCCCCGGAGCCCCGGTTTTGCCAGCCCCTGGAGCACCGATTTTGCCGCCTCCAGGGCAACCCCATGCACCCCTGCCCATACAGTGGAAACAACCTCGGTTGAGAGTGACCTACGATGGCTCGGTTGAAGCCCTACCATGTTTCCTACACCAAGTGGACAGTTATATGCGGGAACAGGGACAGCACTTCCCTAGCCGGGTGCGCTTCGCTGCCTCTCTCTTGACTGGAAAAGCCGCTGACTGGATGGTCCTCCAGTTTGACACTCTGGCCCGATCCATACGCTCACTCAACGAGTTCATGCGAGCATTACGGCGCCGCTTTGAGGACCCTTTCCTGGGAGAAAAGGCCAAGGCAGCCCTCCTGCAACTTCGACAAGGCTCTACGCCAGTGCGGGAATTCGCAGACGAATTCCAAAGGCTCGCCAGTAAGATAGTGGACTGGACCGAGGCTACCCGAATACATAATTTCCGGGAAGCCTTACATCCTGAGATATTGAACTGGGCTTATATGCAACGAAACCCAGACACTCTTGAAGAATGGATCTTATTAGCCAAGGAAGTGGAGAGTCATCGCCAATTCATTTCGCTAGCCCGCCGTCGAGCCAGGGAG
This sequence comes from Euleptes europaea, assembly GCF_029931775.1. Lineage (NCBI taxonomy): Eukaryota > Metazoa > Chordata > Lepidosauria > Squamata > Sphaerodactylidae > Euleptes > Euleptes europaea. The sequence goes on along the minus strand of NC_079317.1, from coordinate 104,203,688 downwards.
GGGGGCAACCAAAAGCCCCCAACCAAGCCGCAGCTCCTACACCGTGGAGACCTGCTCTACCCTCGCAAGACCGCACATCTCAGTTTCAGAGGGGAGCCTGTCTCGTTTGCGGAACCATGGGCCACTTTGCAGCCACCTGCCCGCTTTGGCTGGACCGGTTGGTCCCTTCTTGGCAGGATGGACCACCCCGGAATCGGGGGTGACCTCAGCGCAGAGGCACCATGGCCAACCATAGCACTGCTCTTGGACGGACCACACCATCAGCTCTCCACGTCGTAGATTCGCCCCACGAACCTGCACCAGCAAACCCATCGGGGTTCCGGATTACAAGTGCCCCACTGGGGGACAACTCGTTGTCTTCGGATGAGGACAGAGACTGGGACTCCCCTGCTTTGAATCTCGAATCTCCTCTGGATCTGTCAAAAAATGGGCTGGGTCTGCAGTGAGTGGAGCGACACCGCAGACCCTTGCAGCTGTTCCTGCAAAACCCAACGCTCCGGTGAAGGTGAGTGAGGTCAAAGAGACTGTGTATGTAGATGTAGTGTTACAACGCCATAAAGGGGGGCCCCAGTTACAAGTTAAAGCACTCATAGACTCTGGGTGTGCCCGCTCCCTGATCAACGAAACCACTTTCAAGGTGCTCAAAGCCAAGTCAGTGCCCCTGCCTGCTCCCATCCAGTTCGCCCAGATGGATGGCAGTGACTTTAAAGGGGGTCCAGTGGATTGTTGCACTCGCGGGTTGGCAATGGGTGTCTGCCACCACTGGGAACAGATTGACTTTACCATAGCCCCTATCAGATATGACGTGGTATTGGGAATTAACTGGCTCAAAGGGCACAGCCCTTGTATTGACTGGGGGGGTTGGAACTATAAAATTCTCTGATCCTAATTGTGATCAACACCGTCTCGAGGTAGCTGTTGCACCTCTGTTGGCCTCGGCTTTAGTCTCAGACCCCCCCTCGTCCTTTCCTCTACCTGTTGAATATTGAGACTTTTCGGACGTTTTTGATGTACAGGAATGTGATGTACTGCCCCCCCACCGTCAGACAGACTGTGCTATTGAAGTGGTGGGAAATGAAAAACTGCCCAAAAGTAAGATTTACCCCATGAGCGCTACCGAACGTACCGTGTTACATGAATTCCGTGACAAGAATTTAGCGAGGGGTTTCATTCGGCCATCTACCGCCCCTTCTTCGGCCCCTGCCTTCTTTGTGCACAAAAAGATGGGTGACTTGCGCTTATGCATCGACTTTCGAAAACTCAATGCAGTCACCCAGTCCAATGCCTATCCCATCCCTCTGATCTCGGATCTCTTGGGACAATTAAAAGAAGGGCGCATTTTTACAAAACTTGACTTGGTAGAAGCCTACTACAGAATCAGGATTCGAGAGAGCGACGTGCTTCTCACTCCCTTTTCCAGTTGCTTTGGCATGTATGAATTCTTAGTGATGCCTTTTGGATTAAAAGGGGCCCTGGGCGTCTTCATGCAATTCATTAATGAGATCCTACATGACTTTCTGTATAGGGGTGTGGTGGTTTATTTGGATGATATTCTTATTTACTCTAAAACTATGGACGAACACGTTGCCTTGGTGAGAGAAGTATTGCAACGCCTCAGAGACAATCAGCTCTATGCTAAGGTGTCTAAATGTGAATTTCACCAAAAACAGTTAACCTTCCTGGGCTATATAATTTCACACCACTGACTTACCATGGATCCTGACAAGGTGCAATCGGTGACCAATTGGGAACCACCCTCCACCCGTAAGCAGGTTCAGCAATTTCTTGGGTTCACTAACTTCTACAGGGGGTTCATCCCCAACTTTGCTCAAATCGCACTCCCGATCACGGATCTCCTTAAGACTAAGGGGAAGGGCACTGCCGCCACGTTGCCCTCAGCCAAAACCAACTGGACCCCCCAGTGCCAAACCGCCTTTGCTACTCTCAAACGTCTGTTTACCTCTGAACCAGTGTTAAAGCATCCCGATCCTGATCAAATGTTTCTAGTTCAGGTTGATGCCTCAGACGTGGCTATGGGGGGGCACTTTTACAGTGGGGGATGGTCTTCTGCATCCATGCGCTTACTTCTCTAAGAAGTTCACGCAATCTCAGCTCAACTGGCCAATCTGGGAAAAGGAAGTGGCTGCTGTCCACAATGCCCTTACGGTGTGGAGACAATTTTTGGAGGGGTCTAAAGTCCCTTTTGAGGTGTGGAGCGATCACAAGAACCTGGAGGTGCTCACGGGGCCCCGGAACCTGTCCGCGAAACAAGTTCACTGGGCGGACTTCTTTGCTCAGTTCCGTTTTGTATTGAAACATGTACCGGGGAAACAAAATGTCCTGGCTGATGCTCTATCCAGACTTCCCCAATATCCAACCAAGGTTGAATGCCCCACGGTGTCCCTGTTCACTCCTGCTCAAAGGTGTTTGCTGCCCACTCTAGCAGTCCAAACCCGAGCGCAAACCCGGCTCCCACAGCAACCCCCACAAGGGGGGGCACTTCAAGCCCAACCACACCAGTCAGCCCGACTGTGCCACCCCCCTCGCCTCCTTCGCTAGCTCCGTCGGCACCCAGTCACTCGGACAATCCAGCCGTCCAACCCCCCTCAGGGACATCCCCTCCCTCCACCACAGAGCCCACACCGCCAGATGGGTTAGATCTCACAGACTCTTTTTTAGCCTCACTTCGTTCCGTGTGCCAAGCCGAACTCTCTAAGCAGACCCTCCCCTCCGCTCTAACTGAACGTAGAGGCTTATGGTACAAAGATTCTAAGCTGTATGTGCCTAAAGAGCTCCGAAAAGAAGTCCTACAGCTGGTCCATGGAGCCAAGACCGTGGGACACTTTGGATTTCTAAAAACATTGCACTTGTTACGGAGGCAGTTTTGGTGGGCGGGCATGCGGACTGACGTGGATTCCTTCATTCGCAGTTGCCCAGTCTGTGCTATGGTAAAAAGGGTCCAAGGGAAGCCTCCCGGATTGTTGCAGCCGTTAGAGACCCCCACTAGACCTAGGGAGGTTATTGCTATGGATTTTATGACTGACCTCCCCCTCAGCGAGAGAAAAACTGTACTTTGGGTAATCACAGACCTGTTCTCTAAACAGGTGCATCTCATCCCTTGTGCAGGTATCCCATCCACCCCAAAACTGGCCTGCCTCTTTGTGTCACATGTCTTCCGTCTACATTTCTTTCTGCTCAAGGTGATCAGCGACCTCGGAAGTAACTATGTGGCTAAGTTCTGGAAAGCTTTCTTAAAATTAGTGGGGGTGGAACAAGGTCTCTCAAGTGCTTCCCACCCCCAAACCAATGGCCAAACCGAACGAGTGAATGCTGTGTTGGAATGCTACTTGCGCTGTTATGTTAACTATCATCAGGATGATTGGGTTGAGTTGTTACCCTTTGCTGAATATGCGTACAATAATACTGTGCATCAGTCAACTGGATTTAGCCCCGTTCGGGCCATTTATGGGCAGGACTTTGGTCCCATAAGCCATAACGATGTCTCCAGGGTGGAGGGGGGAGAAAGTGTTGCTGACTGGGTGCACACGATTCAGACAACCTGGCCTTGGCTGGTACATAATCTAGAGCAAGCTAAACGTAAATACAAAGATCAAGCTGATAAGCATCGCTCAGTGGGAAACATGGTTTATTTATCCACCAAGAATCTACAGTCCAACCGCCCATGTAACAAACTCAGTGCCAAGTATGTGGGTCCCTTCCCCATTGCTCGTATCATCAACCCAGTCACTGTGGAACTTTCACTCCCAAAATCACTCAGGAGAATCCATCCTGTCTTTCATGTCAGTTTGCTAAAGCCCCACATGCCTTCCCCCGAGTGGCATCCTGAACCACTTCCTGATGTACCAGTGATGGTTGGGGGGGGGGGAGGAACATTTTGAGGTTGCAAAAATCTTGGACTCTCACATTCGTCATGGGTCTCTCCACTACATGGTCCAATGGAGGACAGTGGGGAGGGGGCCTAAAGGAAGGCAGGATGTCAGGCCTGCTTTCCACAGCTCTAAGCAGCCTGTCAGACTCTGACTGTTTTAGTTTCGATTCCACCAGGTGCCTCTCAAGGCCGGATTTCCTAACTGCTGCATTCCTGTTCCAGTGCTATCACCCATGGGAACGGCTCCTCAGTAGAGGGGGACACACCTTGACCTGTTATGACTAATACTTTCTCTTATATGCCTACCCTGTACTCCCAATTGCCATTCGTGCCAATGTACCTGTAAGCTCTGCATACCTGCATGTTTTCCATTAAAGCAGCTCTTTTTAGGACTCTTTGTCTCTGGATGCTGTTTGTGGGATTACCACGGGACAAGTGCTTACATCGCCCTTGAATGAGCGGCACCCTTGGAGTCGCGGGAAGATGCGCATCGTGCTTGGGAGGAAACTCGTTGGCTTGCCATTCTACTCAAAGAGGCGCGCCTAGCCCAGTGGGACGCTACTCTGCTTACCTGACTGGTCGCCAGAGACTGTATGCTCGGCAGGAGCGAGAAACTTTTGGAGGGTGACAGCCCGTATGCCCTCAATCCCGCGCCTCGTCCCCTCATGGCTGAACAGGTGGGGGAGGTGAGCCCTGGCCAGCACCGCTTTTGCCTGGAGGCTGAGAATGCCGCGGCCAAGGCAGTTTTGCATTTGCTCAATGTGCCGGCAGCTATGACTACTGAGGCCATTGTTCTGCAACAGTTGGAGGAGGAATTCGGCTGCTCCGTGCCTGCGGACCTTGTGCGACAGGCATTGCCACTGCTTGCTAACCGTGAGGAACTTTTGCTCTTGTTGCGGCAAGGGGCTGAATAGCTTTTGTCCGAAGCGGCCACTGTCCATGCCGCTGAGTTGGCAGCTGCTCAGGCAGAGGCGGCTGCTCAAGAGGATGCGGCGGCACGGACCACGGCCACATCCAGAGCTTCACCCAAGTTTGTGAGGATTCCAGACCTGGAGGGGGAAGATTGGACGTCTCCTTCGTTCTCCCCTGATTTTTACGCTCTCCCTACCAGGGAGACGGCTCACCAACAGAGGCTGGTTGGAGCCGTCTTCCGCAGCAGTTTTGCGCAGAACGTTAGGGAATACCTGGACGAGGGAGATATGGGGGACTGGAATATAAATCTCAGAGCATCCCAAGCTTGGCGTGCCAGGGGAGCCGAGGACGAAATCCAATGCCTATGCAGCCGGAACCAGGACTTGCAGGAACAGCTAATTCAGGTACGAGACCAGATGGATACTATGTGGCGGAAGTTGGGGAGGCTGCAACGGACTCAGATTCCAGTAACCATCCCGCCGGTTCCAGCACAACCCCCAAGGCACCCCCCGGGCCAACCCACGTTAGGGCAACCAGGAGTGCCCGCGCGGGGACAACCGGCTGCGCCCATGCCGCTGGGACAACCTATAGGCCTGTTTTCCCACCGCGCCCATACGCTCCCCAAAGGGACTTGAGAGCCACTTTTGATGGATCTGCCGAAGGGCTACCCTACTTCTTACATCAAGTGGACAGTTTCATGAGAGAGCAGGGACTGACTTTTCCTACGGGGGACAGTCGGGTCAGGTACATGTCGTCCCTGCTGGAAGGAGAGGTGGCGGAGTGAATGATTCAACAATTCAACCTTCGGGCCAGGTCCGTTCAGACCTTAAATGATTTTATGCGGGTGCTATGGAGACGCTTCGAGGACTCATTCCGGAGTGAGAAGGCTAAGACTGCCATTCTTCAATTGCGCCAAGACACTAAGTCTGTCAGAGAATATGCCAGTGAGTTCCATGACAGGTGGGGCCGCAGCAGGACTGAACTGCCACAAAAGGAGCCCACTCCACTGCCACGGAGACCAATCGCTCCTGCGATGGACCGAACCAACCATTTCCAGAGGGGAGCGTGTCTCGTTTGTGGAGCTATGGGCCATTTCGCCTCATCCTGTCCGTCATGACCAGAGTGGCCAGCCCCGGTGGTACTGGGGGTGAATTGGCTGTGTGGGCACAGTCCCACTATAGACTGGTTCAAAAACGCTAAGGTGTATGTGTCAGAAGTACTGAGGGGGGAGGTACTGGGTCTCGCTCATGGGGCAAAAACGGCAGGACATTTTGGCTTTATGAAAATTCCGCACCTGCTCCGCAGACAATTTTGGTGGCCAGGAATGCGATCTGACTTAGACTCTTTCATCCGCAGTTGTCGCACCTGTGCCGCCACCAAACGTTTCACAGGGAAGCCGCCCGGATTATTGAAGCCTTTGGAAACGCCGGTGGGGCCATGGGAAGTCATCGCCATGGATTTTATGACTGACCTTCCTCTCAGCCAGGGGGAAATGGTACTATGGGTGGTTACCAATCTCTTTTCCAAGCAGGTGCATCTGGTTCCCTGCGCTGGCTTGCCCTCCACCTCGAAATTGGCCCGCCTCTTTGTGTCACATGTTTTCAAATATCACTCATTCCCGCGCAAGATAATCAGTGACCGCGGAGTTCACTTTGTAGCCAAGTTTTGGAAAGCTTTTCTCAAGTTGGTGGGGGTAGAGCAGGGATTTTCAAGTGCGTTTCACCCACAAATGGATGGACAAACCAAACGGGTTAATGCTGTATTGGAGTGCTATTTACGTTGTTATGTAAATTACCACCAAGATGATTGGGTAGACCTGTTGCCTTTTGCGGAGTATGCTTACAATAATGCTGTACATCAATCCACTGGTTTTACCCCATTCTACATAGTGCATGGGAAAGAATTCGGGCCCATAGGCCATGTAGATATATCGGGGGAGGAGGGAGGTACTGAAATCACAGATTGGGACTGCGCTATCCAAACGACGTGGCCTTGGTTAGAAAAGAATTTGGAACGGGCCAAGCGGAAGTACAAGGTTAAGGCAAACAAACACCATGCACCTGGTTGGGATTTCAAGGTGGGGGATCTGGTGTACCTGTCCACCAAAAGCCTGCGCTCTCTTTGCCCTTGCAGGAAACTCAGTGAAAAGTTTATAGGACCTTTTCCCATCTCAAGAGTCATTAACGAAGTAACTGTAGAACTCCCTAAATCACTGAGGAGGGTCCATCCGGTTTTTCATATTAGTCTTTTGAAGCAACATGTGCCCTCACTCAAGTGGCATCCAGAGCCCCTCCCGGAGGTACCTAGGATGGTGGGGGGGGGAAAGAGCATTTTGAAGTCTCCAAAATCCTCAATTCCCACATCCACCAGGGGGTGCTGCAGCACCTAGTTCATTGGAAACATTCAGTCCTGCTTATGATGAATGGGTCGCTCATCAACATGTTTCAGCCCCCTGGCTCACCCATCAGTTCCATGCGTCATACCTGGACAAGCCCTCCCCGCTGGACATGGGAGGATGGAGGCCTTGAGGGGGGAAGACTGTCAGGCACCAGTCTGGGAATGGCGCCCAGTGGTTGCGCCAGGTGGTTTTCCAAGGTCGGGCTGTTGTTCATCAGTAACTCTGTTTAGTCTTTGATTGCTACTAGAATAAGCTATCTTGGGAGGTTGCCCTAGCAACCAGCAGTTGGTCTGAGAATGTACTTTTGTCTTTATAACACCCTTGCCTGTAGTTCACCCTCCATTAGTGCCCTTGACAAGTTCCAGGTCAGTTTCTGCAACTCGCTGTATGTTTTCCTAATAAACCAGCTTTCGTAGGAAGATCTGCCTCGGAGTTTGTTTATGGGATGTCTGTGGTGAGCCCAGAGTTGACAGCCCGGTCCCGAGACTCCCGAGTCCGATGCAAAAGGGGAAATTCCACCCCCACCTACTCCTTATGCATAGCTAGCACGCCTCTGTCCCTTTCCATGGTTTGCAAACTCCCAAGGTCACGTCATATGTTGCTTTGCATTGTTTTGCAAACTCCGAGTCCAAACGGTCTATTTATTTCTATTCATTCCAATGGGCGGAGGGGGGACCCCTTCCGGGCCCCATAACTCCAGACCCCCTGACCCAATCGTCACCAAACTTGGGGGTTCTTGCAAGAAGGGTCCCCTCAAGCCACAATGAAAGTTTGGGGTTTCTACCTCCAAAAAGGCCCCCCAGGAGTCGCGGAAAGCCACGAATGTGTTTGTAATGGCTTTATTGCAATGGGCAGATTGGGGGGACCCCTTCCGGGCCCCATATCTCGGGGGTCCCTGACCCAATCTTAACAAAACTTTGGGGTTCTTGCAAGAAGGGTCCCTTCAAGTTACGCTGAAAGTTTGGGACCTCTTGCTCCAAACATGCCTCCCCGGAGCCGCGGAAAGGCTCAAATATGTTTTTAATGGCTTTAAACGGCTGAATTTTCCCCCGAACCCCGAATCTCGCGCCAAATTGCATGGATCCGAATCGGGGGAGTTCGGACTTTGGCCTTTCCTGAATCAAAACGGGCCGAATTTTGCCAAATCTGAATTTTACCGGATTTTTTCCCCAACAGCCCTAGTGGCATCACCCTGCAGGGCTCCAGCCTTGCGCAAGATGCTTGGTTCAGGCTGCTTTCCTGGGTTGTTATTTTTTTTCTTGCAAAATATTTTTTTCTGCTCCTTCTCTCCCAGGTCACAGACCACATGCTGGTCATTGGATCAAAGAGTGATGACTTGTACATTCCTGCCTTTTGACCAATGCCTTCCAATCTCGTGGTTAGTCACCAACCCACCTCCGCAGCCTTGCAGGTAATTAAAATGGGTTGAAATTAAATCAAAAGAGTTTCCGTCTAGACATTAAGAAGAATTTTCTAACCGTTAGCACGGTTTCTCAGTGGAACAGGCTTCCTTGGGAGGTGGTAAGCTCTCCTTCCATGGAGGTTTTTAAGAAGAGGTTAGATGGCCATCTGTCAGCAGTGCTGAATCTGTGACCTTAGGCAGTTGATGAGAGGGAGGGCATCTTGGCAATCTTCTGGTCTCTAGGGGTGGGGGTGGGGGAGGTAGTTGTGAATTTCCTGCATTGTGCAGGGGGTTGGACTTGATGACCCTGGTGGTCCCTTCGAACTCTATGATTCTATTATTCTAAAGCCAGGAATTTTGGCAGCTGGCCGCATCCCCCCCACATTTAGCCCACTTGAGATAAAAAACTAGCCATGTCTTTTGTGTTATGTATCAATAAATCACTATAGAGATAATTCATCATATCGACCAGAAGTATTTTCTGTTAATTAAAAGGAACATACAAAGGGGGGGGGGTTATGTACATGACCCTGGAAGGGAAAATGGCTTCCATCAGTGAAAAGTCGGCTCGGCAAGGAGAGGGAGGGGAGACAACAGTGGATGGGAGAGAAATCAACTGTGGGCAGAATCACTGAACCCTGTGGCTGTGATTCTTCATGGCTTCTTGAGTGGCTGCTTCGCAGCGGGGCTGGAACAAGATGAAAAGGTCGTGTTAAAAGGGCTCCCTCAAAATCCGTGGCAAGGGCATGCTGGCTTCGAAGTGACTTCTGAGGTTAGGGGTAATCATGAAGAACTCCAAAAAAGCTGCGGGCCACCTCACAATGGAACGTGTGGTTAATTACCAAGCATAAATGGCCAAGAGTAGCATTTACTTCTCAAGTGTCCTTCATTGTTGAGGCTTTTTCTGTATTTCACTGTACCTCAGGTTCTCCTTCTTATGTGTGGAGCTGAGGGACTTGACATCTGTAAGCAATGACTTTTCAGTGGGGAGGGGCCCCCAGCCTGCTATAGTGGACCTGCCCACCACCCAGGCAACACACATACAACTTTGGTATGCATGAATCAGAAACCTGAAAAATCCAGTGGTCAGTGTGTATATACTGAACCTGTATGCACATGCAAAATATTGTGTGTTGCTCCTGTTCTGACTGCATGGTGACTGCATGGAACAGGATGATCTGTCTGTGGCTGGGAGGCTGAAAAGGACTTTGGTATGTTCCATACAACTTTTGATTGGATCTTGTTTTCATCTATGCTCATCAATGCAATATAACACCCCTGTGTCTTGGAATGCCATGCTTTCTGATCTCTCTTTTGTAATAATACCAGCCTCTCTTTGGTAATAAGACTCTTATGTGCATATATGTGCCAAATGAATGTAGTTCTTCATATAGGTGACAAAGCAGCCATGCAAAAACATATGCCACGATAAAGTTATTGGTTTTTAAGGTGTCACATGACCCCCTTGCCAGTTAGGCATCAGAAGACTAAGATGGAGAATGGATTTGATTATTAAATCTGTGTTCTCCAGATACAGACAGTGTCTGAATGAAGTATGCTTGGCTTCAGCAGAAAATTGGAGAGGCAGGTGCAGGCTGACATCCAAGAAAACAGTTGGCTAAATACCAGATCTACCAGTGTATGTGTGTACGTGTGCACACATGTGCTTGTGTGCAAGCTAGGGATACTACTGGCTGAACATGTCTTCGGTGTCTTCTATAGTCCTTACACAAATAACAACATAAATAAAAACCTTGTTTACCATAGTGGTACATTTTAAAGTAAGAATACTGAGTAAAAAGTAGAAAACTGCCACTTAATTAAAGCAATAGTCTCTAGAAATGTGACTATTTAATTTAAAGGATGAAAATCCTGGAACGAAATAAAGAGGAGCAAAAAATAGGTTGGCTAATCTATAATCAAATGATTATGAAAATATGACAAGACTGTTACCAACAGGGTAAACTAAAGAAGAACACAGAGTTTGAAAACCTAATCAGCAAAAAAACAGATCATATCCTGAGGAAAATATACAAACTATTGCTTAAATTTGAAATGTTACATTCTTGGCCTTGTTCTGTTGGACAGCAGTGGTTAGGACAATGAACACCAGATGGGAAAATGGAAAGTTATGAGTTGTACTCAAGCAAAAAATTGCTTCATTCTCTTGTATCTAAACGGAATAAAGCATAGTTTTTGCAAGATTAATCTTAAATATCATTTTGCAGTTGGACATATGATTAGTTTTCTTCTCTTTACCTTTCTGTACTAAGCAATTTTCTGCCGTTAATTCTCACACACCCATTGGGAGCTAAGGGTCTACTGTGGAGATGTTGTGTATTGCTTCGGCCTAATGGTCCCGACTCTGGCAACAAACAAAAACGGAAATTCCTAAGAGTCTGCTGCTTTGAGTGTGTCTGTCTCTAAATCTGAGGTGATCAGTTTAGAGTAATTGACTCGTATCTTCAATAACAGTATTAACTCCCAGCTATTCTAACAAGCTCTCATGGGCATGATTAAAACGTAAGCACCTGCCAGCCTGTCTTTATGGAACTTATGCAAGAGGTTTGAAAGATCTGGCAAATTGGCTCCTCGGTGTATCATTAAAATTCAAGCTGGCTTCAAAGACATTATTTTAAATTAGGGAATGGCAGATGCTGGTTCTCTGGAATTAATGATCATTTTGAAACAATGTCTTAACTTAATGGGAAAATAAAGGTTCCTGTGCACAATGACAAAATTGGCTCAATGATCTTTATTTCTTGCTTATCTTGTCCAGTCTTTCTCCTGCTATTTTATCAAGCATGGTTTTGAAATTGTCTCTGTATGCTGATCAGAATAAGATGTTTATGTGTCTGCTTATTAGCAGGGTGAGCATGAATGCTTGAAAACCGTCAACACACTTGCAGTGCTATGTATGAAATGCACATACAGTTCATGCAATCCTTCCATTCACAGGAGAAAAATGCGTAGGTAGATTTTTCATTTGTATTGATGTATGCTCACAACACATGTTGTAGAGGCCTGTGACCATTCTTGATCCTCCACCACACATACAGAGGTCACATCCTGGTGAATTTGGAAATCAACCCCCCTAATCAGTTATAGCCAGCAATATCTTCATTTAATAAAGCATAATGTGGCTAACATAGACAAGACTAGATTTACATTTTTGAAGGGAGGCAAAAGTACAAATGGATGCCCCATATATTATATACATATATTTTCTTTATATAATCTGCTGCCTCTGCCCCCTCTGTATGCTGCCTGGGGCAAACACCCCCTTGCCCCCTGACCTAGCCCTGAAAATAGCTGATGATTATATTATTTTCCATTTCAGATCTATGTGCTACTACCACATAGGAAATGTGTGTGCGCCATCAAGTCACAGCTATGGTGGCCCCATAGGGTTTTCAAGACAAGAGACATTCAGAGGTGGTTTGCCTGCCTCTGCATGGGCTGAGAGAATTCAGAGAGACCTGTGACTGGCCAAGGTCACCCAGCAGGCTTCCTGTGGAGGAGTGGGGAATTGAACCTTGTTCTCCAGATTAGAATCTGCTGCTCTTAACCACTACACCACCCTGGCTCTCTATTCAAATCAGAAAGATCTCTCAGAGCAGCATATCAAGGAACATTTAGGGCTCCAGTGGGATGGGGAAGATGAGGAAGTCCCATTCCATTGATGGAAATGTCTTCTATTAGCAGACATTTACTGCAGGATCCAAGTTAATATGAGGATGTGCCTTTGCCCTCCCACAGTAGTGTACACTAGCTTATTTAGAACTTTGTTTTGGTTACAAAATCACCACCACAGGGAGTGTAATGCCTGCATATCCTTTTGCACTAGGTGAGACATTATTAGCAAGTTGATGTGCTTTCTTGCTTGGATTCCATTCTTTTCTGAGCTTTTTGATGGCACATGTAAGAAGCAGCAGCAGCAGAAGAGTTGGTTTTTATATGCCGATTTTTTCTACCTTTTAAGGAGAATGAAACTGACTTGCAATCACCTCCCCTTCCTCTCCCCACAACAGACACCTTGTGAGGCAGGTGAGGCTGAGAGAGCTCAAAGAGAACTGTGACTTGCCCAAAGTCACCCAGCTGGCTTCATGTGTAAGAGTGGGGAAACCAACCCAGTTCACCAGATTAGAGTCTGCCACTCATGTGGAGGAAAGGGTAATCAAACCTGGTTCTCCAGAGTAGAGTCCACCACTCTTAACTATTACACCACGCTGGTAAATATAATTCTGTGGCTTTGGCTAGAAAGAGTAGTGGTAAATCCACCCAAAATGGAAGAGGATGCAATAAAAAACAGAATAAGGAAATCTGTTAGTGGAAGTTGTGTCGCGGTCCGTGCCGTTAAGGTAACTCAGCTCCTAGAATTGACCCCTTCCTAAAAAGGGATCTGTATCTATTCAGCCTGTTACCCACTAAGCAGGTATCAACACTTTCCACCTCTCACGAGATAGACTTTCTATTGAATTGTTCCAGTAAAAATATGAAAGGAATATTTAAATAAAAATACTATTTATTTCACATAAAGTATATGCATGTAAATTGTTACAGAAATAAAAACTATATTTAGTTCAACAGGAACAATAATGTCATTTTATGTATGCAAGCAATATTAGCAATATCAACAATCTCTATGACTCTATATGAGAGTTTTCCAAGCATATATTTCATTCAGGAAATAATACAGTTTACAGAAATCTTGTAAAATAATGGTTAGTGCATTGAATAAGTATTCTAATTCATTCTATGTAAATATAAGACATACTTTACCCAGTCATGACATTGCAGAATTTCTGTAAGGATTCTATAAGTTAATTTAGAATAGTTAGATTTCGTTCATGTATTCTCTTATTCTGTTATTTCAATGCCTTTAGTAGTTGTAAAGATAGGAGAGATCTCTTTGGTTTCATAGTTTCATGTTAGAGCTAATACCATAGCTCTTCCAGCAGTCTGTTTGTGACATAAGGCATGAGACCATAGAGTCTCTATATGTTTGAGGTTTATGGGTTTGAAGCCCATGTTCAGATTATAAAAGGCTATGTGAAAGCCATCTTTGAGTATGCATTGCTGTAAGCATTGCTGTATAGCTAAGAGCTATACTGTAATTAATCAGTATTTGAAGTTATGTGTAAAGCTTAACATTATGTGTAGAGTATAAACTCTATTCTACAATCTTGCTGGCAGTGCCAATCTTTAGAGAGTACTGTGTATAGTTCAGTTTAAGAGCTTAAGACTCCATGGATCTCCATCCATGTATTCCAATTATATGTATCCCAATTGGAGTAATTCTATGTGTTAGCCATTGTTGGCTGTGATGCATGTTTATGTATGCATTTGTATGTCAGACAGTTCTGTGTGAGACCTGTCTTAGAACTGACTGCAGATGTCAGGCCTGCTCTCTGCGTTTATGGATAGTTTTGGTTTCTCACAGATACTCTGATTTGCTCAAGGACTGTTTTCCTAACGACTGCATTCTTCTCTGGCTTTGAAGCTCGTGAGAGCCTGGCACGTTGGACTGAGGGGTTACCATGCCAACCTGTGCTATCTTGATATGACCTGTTTCTCCATATAATGAAAGCGAAGGTCCCTCCAGGGTGATCCCTGCATAACAGAGGCCAGCGTTGCCGGCCTTTGATTTGATGCGCTACAGCTGAGTGCCCAGTGAAAAAGAGGCTGTGGACATCTGATTGCTCTTGCAAAGAGCAGCACAAGCCAGGGCACTTACAGCAAGGGAGGAAGGCGAGCCTGCAACAACTTGGTGGGCAAGGAGATGCAGCTCCATGCAACGGCTTTGCAAAGTTACGAGGATTGCTCCCCTGTTCCTCACACATATGTGCAATAGAGTCTTCAGGGGCTGCATGGAGCCTCCCAAAAACCAGCAGTTTGCAAAAGTTCTTGCAGAGCTGCCAATGCCTGGGAAAGCATAGTGCCTGTGCACCTACCAGCTCCCCTCACTGCAGGGACTGTGCATGGTTCTCGCTCCAACTCCCCTCTCTGGAATTGGCATTTCTTTCGCTCCAGCTGCCCCCTCTGGGGGGAGGGCTTCTGGTGGGGGGCACCTCTGAAGGTGCCAGACTTTCCCCCTCCACTTTAAACGTTGCCATTGTTGAGGCACATACCTGGCCTCACTCAAGAGAGAGCCTTTGTGGGAGGCCGGGGCAAGGTAGCCTCTCATCCCTTTCTGTGTTATTTTTTCAGATGCCGCCACAGTTCTGGCCAGCACGGTGGCTCCATGCCACTCTGCCTCTCCCTCAGCATCCACCCACCACTCATGCCACCCTCGCCCTCAGCTGAGCTTCGGCCTCCATGGACCGCCTTCTGATGATGCTGGTGACTCGCGCCACAGCCACAGGCCAGGACCACCCCCATGCCATTGGAGCTTGACCCCTGGCTGTCTACCCCCAGACCCTTCTTTCTTGTTGCAGGTCTCTCCGATGGCCACCCAGCCACCTTCACCCTGTCAGGCACCGGCCTGGTACTCAGCGGTTAAGCCAGGTGGTGCTTCAAGGTTGAACTGTTGTTCAGCTCTGGTTTTATTTTGTCTCGCTCTTCCCTGGAAACAAGTGTTATCAGGGGGTTTCTGTAGCAACCAGTAGTCGTCCAGAAAGTTTACTTTCACCTTTATATCTCCCGTACCCTTAGTGTTTCCCCCATTAGTATCCTTGCCAATTTTCAAGTCAATTTCTGTAACTCGCTGTATATTTTTCAATAAATCAACTTTCTATGGAAGACCTGCCTAGAAGTTGGTTTGTGGGATTTGTCTGGTGAGCACAGAGCTGACACTAGGATACTAATCACATTTTTCACCTTTCCACCGCGATCGCTGCGAACGCCCGTGTCCTGGCAGGGGCCGCGGGAGAGGATCTTCAGCTGTCACTCCTTGTTGCGTACAGGCAGGTCTGAGTCTCTGCTTCCCACACAGCAACTTATCAATGCTGAAGGAAGCAGAGCCTGACGCATATTTTACTCTTGCCGGGAGGGGCCGGCAGCTCTTTAACACAATACAGGAACAAGATCACAGACAGATACAAGTTCCTCATCCTTAAGGTCTTGGCTGCAGGCATGGCTTTCTTCCAAGTTCAACACCACGGCAAACCGGACTCCTAAATGAAGCTTCTCAAGATAAGAGACAGTCGGCATGCAATAACATTTGCTCCCACGAGGCACTTAACGGTCAGTCTTGCTTATATTGCCTTCGTGACTCTCCAGGTGTTTCAGCTCAACTGTCGGCTTCAGACTCTGATTCCTCCTGCGCCAACTTACGTCTTTTGTCCAAAAGCCGGGCTGACTTTCTCCTTTGCTGCAATGCCATTCTGCCTTTTACTCTTCTTCTCTCCACTGGTGGAGGAGACTCTGAAGGTGTCTTCCCTGTTCTCTTGTTTCAGCCGGTCGATCCTCTGGCTCAGAGGCCCCGTCTTGCTGTTCCGGTGTTATCTCTTCAGAGGGAGTGAGGGCTTGTTCTGTTGCCTCTTCCTCTGAAGAGTAATTCTCAGGCTGACTCACGACACTCCTGGTGGAAGCGTGCCGCGCTCATCAGGAGTCCCATCGGTTGGCGGGGTTGGTCCCCTCGCAATGGGTCCACCTTGAGCGAGTAGCGCCCGTGGAGTCCAGGGAGGACACAATCCGGGCCCGGGAGGAAACCTGTTGGCTTGCCGTTCTTGTCGAAGAAGCGTGTCTAGCCCAGCAGGACGCTACTCTGCTTACCCGGCTGGTTGCCAGAGACTGCGTGTTGGGCGGGAGCAAGAGCTTGCTGGAGGGGACTGTTCCGTTCGTTCAGGATACCGTACCCCTCTCCCTCATGGCGGAGAAGTTGGAGGAGGCGAGTCCTCATCAATCCCGTTTTCGCCAGGAGGCAGAGAATGCCACCACTGAAGCCGTCTTACAGCTGCTCGACGTACTGGCAGATTCAGCCACCAAAGCCATTGTCCTACAAATCCTGGAGCCCTGTTTCAGCTGCCCTGTACCCGCGGAGCTCATGCGACAGGCGTTGCCTTTACTCACTAACCACGGGGAACTCTTGCTCCTGCTACAATGGGAGGCTGAACAACTTTTTGCCGCAGCTGCCGATGCCCGAGCCACTGAGTTGGCAGAGGCGCAGGTGGAGGTGCTTGCGGCCACGCAGGCGGAGGCGCTTGCAGCTGTGCGGGCAGAGGCGTTGGGGGGTACCCGGACGAGGAAGACCTCAGGAAGTGGAATACAAACCTCTGAGTAGCCCAGACCGGGTGGACTGGGGGGCCACGGACAAGATCCAATGCCTACGGTATCGGAATCAGGACCTGCAAGGAGCAAGTGAACCAGATGCAGGACCAAATGGATATTATGTGGTGAGAGTTTGGCAAGTTACAATGGGCGCAACCTCCTGTGTCGGCTCTGCCGCTTCCTGGGCAACCAGGCCAGCCGGGAGCGCCAGCACTGGGACAACCTGCCCCAGGCTACCTGGTGCACCCGCTCTGGGACAGCCCACCCCGGGACTACCCAGTCCACCCACTCCGGGACAACCCACACTGCCAGGACAACCACAACCAGTAAGGCCCGCTTCGCAACCGCGCCCATACGCCACGCAAAGGGACTTACGAGCGACGTTCGACGGGTCCGCAGAAGGGCTGCCCTATTTTTTGCATCAAGTGGACAGTTTTATGAGAGAGCAGGGGCCCACCTTTCCCACGGAAGACAGTCGTGTTAGGTATGTGTTGTCCCTGCTGGAAGGAGAAGCGGCAGAATGGATGATTCAACAATTCGACCTTCGGGCTTGATCTGTTTAAACGCTGAATGACTTTATGCGGGTGTTACAGAGACACTTCAAGGATCCCTTCCAGAGCTAGAAGGCTGATACTGCCATCTTCCAACTGCGCCAAGGCGCTAAGTCAGTCAGGAAGTACGCAAGTGAGTTTCAACAATTCGCCAGTAAGATTGTGAACTGGAGCGAAGCCACACAGGTACAGTTCTTTTGGGAGGGGCTGAATCCCGAAATCTTATATTGGGGGTTTATGCAGAGACCCGCCCAACCTCGAAGAATGGATACTGCTTGCGGAAGAAGTGGAAAGTTGTTGGCAACTCCTCTCCCTTTCCAGATGCAGGGTGAAGGAGATAGGGCCGCGGCAAATCCGAGCAACCCCAAAAGCATCCCCGAAAGTACCCGCTCCACTGCCATGGAGACCGGCGCCTGAAACCGATCGAGCCAAACGGTTCCAGAGTTGAGCCTGTCTTGTTTGTGGGGCTATAGGCCACTTCACTGCAGCTTGCCCGTTGAGACCGGAATGTCCAGTTCCCAGTCCCCGTCCTGGGAGTGCGACTCGGGTGGGTGGAGACAGCCATCGGAAGAGTGCGGTTACCGGATTCACCGCCGCTGCTGGACGGAAGGGTCCCCCCGCTCTCAATCTCAACGCGGAAGTCCCTCCAACGGCTCTCATCGTTCCACTATCTGACCCCTCAGGGTCCCGGATTACAAGTGCTGCCGTCCTAAGTGAGGACAGTATGGCCTCATTGGAGAAAGAGGGAAATTGGGGAGCCTCGGCACTGAATCTGGTCGCAACTCTTGACCAGACTAAAAACCGATCGGGTCTGCGGTAACTGGAGCGCCACCGCAGACCCTTGCTCCTCTGCAATCTGAAGCTCCACTAATGGTGAGCGAGGTGGGGGACACTTTTTTCCTAGACATTATTTTACAACATTACAAGGGGGGTCCCTAGATATCTGTAAAGGCCTTAGTTGATTCCAGTTGTGCCCGTACCTTAATTAACGAAGACTCGTTTAAGGCCTTGAAGGTGAGGTCGGTGCATCTATCCCAACCTGTCCAGTTTGCCCAAATGGATGGCAGTGACTTCCGGGGGGGGGGCAGTGGACCGACGCACCGGCAGAGTGGCCATGGGCATGTGCCATCACTGGGAACAGTTGCACTTCACAATAGCACCGGGCATAAGATACACAGTGGTACTGGGAGTGAATTGGCTGCATGGGCACAGTTCCACCATCAACTGGGCAGCCAAAACCATTGAGTTCACCCAGCCACAGTGAGTTAGCAGTTAAAACACCTGCCGTGGTGGCGCAACCTAACGGCACCTCCCACACCCCCCAACTGCCTCTTGAATTATGTGGACTTTGCTGATGTCTTTGATGTAAAGAAGTGTGATGTACTGCCTCCCCACCACAGAACCGACTGCGCTATTGAGGTGGTGGGAGAAGGCAAATTACCCAAGAGTAAAATTTATCCAATGAGCCCCAAAGAGAAATCTGTGCTCAGAGACTTTTTAGACACGAATCTGGCTCGAGGATTCATTCGACCCTCCACTGCGCCTAACTGCGCCCCTGTCAGGAGCAGGCCATAAGAATGGTCTGTGGTTGTGCTTCCAGGTGTTGTTTTACTATTCTGCCCAAGGCCAGTCTAAGCTCTGTGTTTAGTCTTCATAGATTCCCATACTGTGGGAATCGCCAAGTGCTCCTTCCTGCCTGTTGGAGGGGGGGTTGCCTGGAGGGGGGGGTTGCCTGGGTAACCGGTTATCTCCTTTGCTCTCCCACATATGCTATGTGCCTTGCCTTTGACCCTTACTAGTGTCCTTCTGAATATGGCTTCTGAAACTTGTCGATTCTAACCAATAAAACTGCTTTCGTGGACTTGCCGTCTATTGAAGTCTCTTTATGGGTTTGCTGCAGGACAAGAGCTTACATTAGGACACTAGACGTATTTGCTGATCTTGGCTGGAGCCCTGGAGGGTTCGCCTAGACACTCGTCTCCTTGGCTTGGGGCGCAGGACGAGCTCCCCGAGGACCCCGACTTTCTGCAGGCCATTGTGGAGGAGGCGCAGCAGACTTATGCGGAGTCTGCCCGGCTGGTTGGGCTGGTGATTGATCAGTGGCATTGCCTGGCAGCGGCGACCCCCTGGAGGACTCAGAACGCTGATCTCCATGCCCACAATGACCTTTTGGGACTAGATACTTTGCTGGAGGAGGCCCGGTTGGCACAAGAGGACTTTGCTTTCCTAACTCGGTTGTTAGCTGAGCTTGCGCTCTGCTAGACGCAACAGGAGTCGGCGGCCCCAAACCAGGGGCCCGAGTTCTGTTTCCCAATGGCGGGGGCTCCGGGGAGAGACATTCCTCAAACTGTTCCAGATTCCACCCTATGCCGCCGGGATGCTCAGAGTGTTGCCCTCAGGACAGTCCTGATGCTTATGGACCTCACGCCGACCATGGCAATGGTGGCCGACGGCGAGAAGGTACTGACTCCGAATTCGGTCCTTCCTTGGCGGATCTGGCTCAACAGGTTCAACCGCTGTTGGGCCAGCACAAGGAACTCCAATTGCTCTTGGAACAAGAGGCCATGCCGATGGTAACGGCTGCCACTGCCGCCAAACTCGAGGCAGACCGAGCCCTCGCTGACCGGAGGTGGGCAGACGAGCAACTGTTGGTGGATGTGGCCGCCGCTCGGGCGCGGGCGACGACAGAAATGGGAGCGCGGTCGAAAGTTAGTGGGGGACTGGACTGGTCTTTCCCCTCATTTTCTTTGGGCTCCCTGGAACCTGGCCTGCCCCGGGAAGTAGCGCGCAGGCAACGGCTCACCTTTGCTCCTGATGTGCAAGAAGATTCGGAGGAGGACTTATATGCAGAGGAGGGTGACTGGAATATGAACTACCATGTCAGCCAGGCCCGATGGACTGGGGGGGCTGAGGAGATCCATGCCTTAAGGTTTCAAAACCGAGAGCTGTTGGATTGGATGGCCCGTATGCAGGACCAAATGGACATGCTGATGTGTGAGTACGGTCGCCTACAGCGAGCTCAAGTGGCACCTGCACAGGCACCGGTCCCAGGCCAACCCCCCCCCGGCCAGCAACCTGGGTACAACCTGCAGCCAGCTCCACAGCAACCTCTGGTACAACCGCCTCCAGGGCAGCTGGCCCCGGGACAACAACCCCCCAGCCAGCAGCTGCCAGCACAGCTGGCTCCAGGGCAACCTCCGGCACCACCACCAGTGGGACCGGTTGTGCAGTGTAAGCAACCCCGTTTGCGAGTGACTTTTGATGGCTACATGGATGCGTTGCCCTGTTTTCTTCACCAAGTGGATAGCTACATGAAAGAACAAGGGCATACCTTTCCCACAGAAGACAGCCGAGTAAGATTTGTTTCCTCACTTTTAGCTGAAAAGGCTGCGGAATGGATGGTCCTCCAGTTTGATACCCGAGCCCGCTCCATACGGTCACTGAATAAATTAATGCGAGTGTTAAAAAGACATTTCGAGGATCCATTTCAAGGAGAGAAGGCCAAAGCGGCCCTCCTACAACTCCGACAAGGATCTTCCTCAGTCCGAGAGTTTGCGGATGAGTTCCAAAGACTCGCTAATAAAATAGTTGATTGGACTGAAGTGACCCGGGTGCATTACTTCAGAGCTGCATTGCATCCTGAGATTCTAAATTGGGCATACATGCAGCGAGACCCAGCCACCTTGGAAGGGTGGATTTTACTGGCTGAAGAAGTGGAAAGCTGCCGCCAGTTTATATCTCTTGCCCGACGGCAGGCCAAGGAGGGGGGAAACCAGAGAAACCCTCCCAAATCTGCCGCTCCTCAGGCCCTGCGGAGGCCGTCTCTACCTCCACAAGACCGAGTGTTGCGGTTTCAAAGGGGAGCCTGCCTCATTTGCGGTGCCATGGGTCACTTCGCAGCCTCCTGCCTGACACATCAGGGACTGCCGAGTCCCTCTCCCCAGCTGGAAGGGACTACTCGTGGGAGAGGACGTGCTCGAGGGAGAGGCGCCGCAGTCGAGTGAAGCATCGCTCCAAGGCGGAAAGCATCCCCAGCTCTGCATGCCAGGGAAGTGACGATGGATCCTTCGCCAGCGGATCCTTTGGGGTCCAGGATTACAGTTAATACTCCCGGGGAGATCAGCTCCACTTCCTCCGAGGAGGGTGACCACTGGAACTCCCAAGCCCTTTATTTGGAGTCTCCCCTCAAACAGCCAAAAAACGGATCGGGTCTGTGGTAGAGGGAGCAATACCGCAGACCTCTGCAGGAGTTCCTGCGAAACCCAAGGTTCCCTTCATGGTGAGTGAAGTAGAAAAGACTGTGTATGTAGATGTTATATTACAACATTATAGAAAAGGTCCTCAATTACATGTTAAAGCCTTAATTGACTCTGGATGTGCCCGCTCGTTAATTAATGAAACCACCTTTAAGGAGCTCCAAGTGAAGTCAGTCCTTCTGCCAGCACCTGTCCAGTTTGCCCAAATGGATGACAGTGATTTCAGGAGGGGCCCAGTAGACCATTGCACTGACGGGGTGATGATGGGAATTGGCCACCATTGGGAACAAATCAACTTTACTATTGTGCCCAATGTTAGATATGCTGTGATGTTAGGAGCAAATTGGCTCAAAGGACACAGTCCCACTATAGACTGGGAAGCTGAGACTTTAAAGTTCAATAGCCAGTTATGTGAATTACACCGATATGAAGTGGCCGTTAAACCCGTAATCAAACCAATTCCTGCCCTGGCCTCAGATCCCTCCAGTCCAACCCATTTGCCACCCGACTATCAGGACTTTGCAGATGTATTTAATGTACAGGAGTGTGATGTGTTACTTCCCCACCGCCGGACGGACTGTGCTATTGAGGTGGTGGGAGATGAAAAACTGCCAAAGAGTAAGATCTACCCAATGAGCCCTACAGAACAGACGGTGCTCCGCGAGTTCTTAGACAAAAACTTGGCTCGCGGTTTCATCCAACCCTCCACCGTGCCCTGCTCGGCACCGGCCTTCTTTGTGCGTAAAAAAACAGGAGATTTGTGTTTGTGTATTGACTTTCGAAAACTCAATGCTGTTACTCAAACGAATGCCTATCCCATCCCCCTCATTTCTGATCTCTTGGGACAATTGAAGGAGGGACACATTTTCACCAAATTGGATTTAGTCAAAGCATATTACAGAGTCAGAATTCGGGAGGGGGATGAATCTCTGACAGCCTTTTCCAGTTGCTTTGGGATGTTCAAGGTTATGGTGATGCCTTTTGGATTAAAAGGGGTCCCGGGGGTCTTCATGCAACTCATTAATGAGATTCTCCATGCTGTTAAGAGGAGTGGTAGTTTATTTGGATGATATTCTTATTTACTCTAAAACCATGGATGAGCATGTTGCCTTGGTCAGAGAGGTGTTGCAACATCTCAGAGATAATCAGCTCTATGCCAAAGTATCTAAATGCGAGTTCCACAAGAAGCAATTGACTTTTCTAGGGTATATAATCTTGCACCAGGGACTGACTATGGATTCAGAAAAGGTGCAAGCGGTACTCAATTGGGAACCACCCTCTACTCGTAAACAAGTCCAAAGATTTCTCGGGTTCGCAAATTTTTACAGGGTGTTCCTCCCACATTTTGCTCAGATTGCACTGCCCATCACAAATCTCCTTAAGACTAAGGGGAAGGGAAATTCGGCCACCTTACCCAATGCCCGGGTGGAGTGGACCCCCCAGTGTCAAGCCGCCTTCGATAGTCTTGAAAGCATACGGGCAGCCTAAAACTCCCGGACTGGACCTGGCAACCCGATATGCAGGCACACGACTAGTGTTTCAGCTGCGCACCTGCTCCAAATGCTACTGGACAGCTGCTGCGCGTTCTGTTGAAATGGACACGGCCGCTCCTGCGAGCCCTGTGCAACCGGCAGCTAGGAAACAGAAGCAAGGGCCACCTCCAGTGAACCTGAGAGACTCCATGTTCCTGTGCAGACTCTGTTCCAGCTGCAGCCATGTCGTGGAAAGCAGATAGTCACGTAGTCAGTGCCAACACCCCCCTTTCCCATTGCAACATCAGCAGCTTAATGGACATTCAGCAGCGATCCTGATATCAGCAACGAGTTGTTCCTCCAGCTATGCAGCAGCTTCCCCAGACGTTTGCAGAGATCGCGCCTTTTGTTCCAGAACGTTAATCACTTCAGCAGAGATCTCCCGGTTCCTCCCAGGTTGCAAAAGCCATTGGAATCAGATTTCCAAATTCTCACTGTCCCCACCCCGGTAGCCGCAGATTAATTCTTTTGTCACCTTTTTTCACTTGGGAACCTAGGAGGGGTAAATCCCCTCTCCCCTCCCCCAGAAAAACAGTATATCTGGGGTGCCCCCAGCCCATAATGTTACCTCAGGTCTTTCCTGGCATCTTTGCCATTACTCTGTTGGTTTGGTTTTGCGCAGCCTGACCACGATCCCTCCTGCCTTGCTGGCCAAGTCTATGGGAACCCCTTGCCCCCGCCTTTGCTCTTAATTTCTTCTATCTTAGTCTATGTGAACTTGGACAACACCTCCTCAAGAACGGTAAATATTGCCCAATCAACGATCCCTGCCATGTTGGCATCTGTGCTCGTACTACTCTTTTATATCTTAGCTTCTTTGTATGTTTGTATGCATCACTGATTCGAAAGAAAACGACATGAACTCTCTTAATTCGGAATCCCCTTGTCTGTCTTGATTTCTTAAGGTCACAGTTAACGGGCTCTGGTATAGCTGGTTGATCTCACCTTATAAATATTAAAGTTACCAATCTGCTTAGCTATTTCCCCAATTAAAGAGCATTTTGGGTAACAGTCTCAAGCAGTTTTTCGCATCCGAGCCTGTCTTGCAGCACTCAGACTGCATCCAGCCATTCATAGTACACGTAGATGCTTCCGATGTAGCGATGGGGGGTGCGCTCCTGCAGTGGGGGGAGGATGGGCACCTGTGTCCGTGCGCTTATTTTTCTAAAAAGTTCACTCAGTCTGAACTCAATTGGGCTATTTGGGAAAAGGAAGCCACCGCTGTAAAGCATGCCCTGACAGTGTGGAGGCAGTTTTTAGAAGGTTCCAAGGTGCCTTTTGAAGTGTGGTCCGATCACAAAAACCTAGTGGCCCTGATGGGGGCTCGCAAATTGTCCGCGAAACAAGTACATTGGGCATGCCCAATTTGGATTCGTCCTGAAACATGTACCAGGGAAGCAAAATCTACTGGCTGATGCCTTGTCTAGACTTCCCCAATATCCCACCAAGGTAGATCGGCCCACAGAGTCACTTTTCACCTCTGCCCAATGAGGACTATTGCCCACTCTGGTTGTACAAACCCGTTCTCGGACCCGACCCCCACCGCCGCCGCTTCCAGAGGGAGAGGAAACCCCATGCCTGGTTGAGCCGGCAGCACCGCCCATCTCGCTTCCTCTTCCCCCTGAGCGACTGGCAGCCATGGTTCCCGGGGTACATGGACCCGAGCGGCCTGCTCAGCCGCCCCCTCCAACAGTGTCAACTCCGTCCTGGGTCGAGCTGGCCACCGACACCACTCCGGAGGGGGTGGAAGGACTGTCTGATTCCTTTAGGGAAACTCTTCTGTGCAGTTACCAAGTGGAACTTTCCTCGCAGACCCTTCCGGCTGCTCTAGTTAAACGTGGGGAGTTTTGGTACAAGGATTCTAAATTGTATGTTCCGGTGATGTTGCGGGGGGAGGTATTGGGTTTGGTTCATGGCGCCAAAACCGCCGGACATTTCGGTTTTCTCAAGACATTGCATCTGCTAAAGAGACAGTTTTGGTGGGCAGGCATGCGGTCAGGTGTGGACTCCTTCATCCGCAGCTGCCCCATATGTGCAGCGGCCAAATGATCCCAGGGCAAACTGCCCGGACTTTTACAACTGTTAGAGACCCCCTCTAAACCTTGGGAAGTAATTGCAATGGACTTCATGACAGATCTACCCCCTAGTGGGGGAAAAACAGTTCTTTGGGTGATTACTGATTTATTGTTGAAACAGGTGCATCTTGTACCCTGCGCAGGTATCCCTACTGCCCCAAAATTGGCCCGCCTCTTTGTGTCACATGTCTTCCATCTAAATTCCTATCCATGCAAGATAGTGACGGACAGGGGTTCAAATTTTGTGGCCAAATTCTGGAAGGCTTTTCTCAAACTGGTTGGGGTGGAACAGGTGCTATCTAGTGCTTTCCATCCCCAAACGGATGGTCAAACTGAACGGGTAAATGCGGTGTTGGAATGTTATTTGCGCTGTTACGTTAATTACCATCAAGATGATTGGGTAGACCTGTTGCCTTTTGCCGAATATGCTTACAATAATGCAGTCCACCAGGGTTCAGTCCTTTCCAGATTGTCCATGGTAAAGAGTTTGGCCCTGTTGGTCATGTTGATGTTTCTGGGGAGGAGGGGGGAGCCGATGTGAACAAGTGGATATGTTCAATACAAACAACCTGGCCATGGCTGGTCAAAAATCTAGAGCGAGCCAAACAAAAGTACAAGACTCAGGCTGACAAACATCGCTCCCCCGGTAAAGACTGCAAGGTGGGGGATCACATCTATCTGTCCACCAAGAACCTACGATCCACCCACCCATGCGATCAACTGAGTGCCAAGTACGTGGGCCCATTCCCTATTTCCCGGATTATTAATCCAGTGACTGTAGAACTCTCCTTGCCCAAATCTCTATGAAGGATTCATCCTATATTCCATGTCAGTCTTTTAAAATCATTTGTGCCTTCCCAAAAATGGCATCCTGAGCCACAACCTGAAGTGCCTGAAATGGTGTGGGGGGGAAGGAACATTTTGAAGTGGCTAAAATACTGGATTCCCGCATTCGCTATGGTACTTTTCATTACCTGGTCCGCTGGAAACATTTTACTCCCACCCAGGATGAATGGGTGCATGCCTGCGACGTCTCCGCCCCCGCCTGGTACAAGAATTCCATGCTGCCTACCCTCACAAACCCACGGGAGGGTGAAGGGGTCTTTAGGGGGGCAGGAGCAGGCCATAAGGATGGTCTGCGGTTGTGCTTCCAGGTGCTATTTTGCTATTCTGCCCAAGGCCAGTCTAAGCTCCGTGTTTAGTCTTCATAGATTCCCATACTGTGGGAATCGCCAAGTGCTCCTTCCTGCCTGTTGGAAGGGGGGTTGCCTGGGTAACTGGTTATCTCCTTTGCTCTCCCATATATGCTATGTGCCTTGCCTTTGACCCTTACTAGTGTCCTTCTGAACATGGCTTCTGAAACTTATCGATTCTAACCAATAAAGCTGCTTTCGTGGACTTGCCGTCTATTGAAGTCTCTTTATGGGTTTGCCGCACGACTGGCGCTTACAGCCCCTGCCTTTTTTGTATGAAAGAAAACGGGTGATTTATGCTTGTGCATAGACTTTCGCAGACTCAATGCGGTCACTCAAACGAACGCCTATCCCATTCCCCTGATCTCTGATTTATTGAGCCAGCTAAAGGAGGGGCGAATTTTCACTGGATCTGGTTGAAGCGTATTATCGGGTGAGAATCCGGGAGGGGGACGAACGGTTGACTGCCTTTTCCAGCTGTTTTGGGATATTTGAGTACCTAGTGATGCCCTTTGGGTTAAAAGGCGCCCTGGGGGTCTTCATGCAGCTGATTAATGAAATTCTTCATTACCTGTTGTTTAAAGGAGTGGTAGTCTACTTAGATGACATTTTTATATACTCCAAGTCATATGAAGAGCATGTTGCCATGGTTAAAGAGGTGCTACGATGCCTCAGAGAAAATCAACTCTACGCTAAAGTATCTAAGTGCGAGTTCCACCAGGACCAATTGACTTTCCTAGGTTACATAATCTCGCACCAAGGACTAGCAATGGATCCTGACAAAGTGCGGGCAGTAATAGACTGGAAGCCGCCCTTCATCCGTAAGCAAGTGCAACGATTCTTGGGGTTTGCACATTTTTACAGGGGATTCCTTAATAACTTTGCCCAAGTTGTGTTACCCATCACCGACCTCATAAAAAATAAGGGGAAGGGGAGTGCGGCATCTCAGCCGGGTGCGCTGGTGGAATGGACACCGGAATGTCAAAAGGCTTTTGAGACTCTTGTAAACGGTTGTTTACAACTGAGCCTATGCTGAAGCATCCGGATTGTGGGTGGTTGTTCGTCGTTCAGGTGGATGCCTCTGAAGTAGCCATGGGGGGGCCTCTTGCAGCCGGGGGAGGATGGTCAGCTGCACCCATGTGCTTATTTTTCCAAGATGTTTTCCCAATCCCAGCTAAACTGGCCCATTTTGGAAAAGGAGGCCACCATGGTGAAACATGCTTTAACGGTGTGGAGACATTTTCTAGAAGGGGCTGACACCCCCTTCGAAGTGTGAACCGATCACAAAAACTTGGAAGCCTTAACAGGGACTCACAAACTCTCCGCCAAACAAGTGTGATGGGCGGATTTCTTTTCTAAGTTCAAGTTTGTGTTACGCCATGTCCCTGGGAAACAAAACCAGCTGGCGGATGCTCTATCCCGGCTTTCCCAATATTCAAGCAAACTGGAGCGCCCCACGGAGTCTCTTTTCACTCCAGCACAGGGGTTTGCTGCCTACGTTAGCTGTGCAGACCTGTGCCCAAACACAACGGTCTCCTGGAGTCACAGAAGTATTGCACCCAATTGAAATGCTCGCCCCCTCCCACCGCCACAGCTGACTGTAGTGTCGGGGGAACCTCCTGCAAGCCCTACACCTGGGGAGCCTCCCGATCTTCCTATCCCGACTCCTGACGGTCCTCTCCTGGAAGGACTACCCAGTTCCTTCAGAGACGCTTTGGTCCATGGTTACCAAACTGAACGGTCAGCCAATACCGCCCCCACGGATCTCGTTCAGCGGGGGGAGCTGTTGCGTACAGGCAGGTCTGAGTCTCTGCTTCCCACACAGCAATGTATCGGTGCTGAAGGAAGCAGAGCCTGACGCGTATTTTACTCTTGCCGGGAGGGGCCGGCAGCTCCTCAATAAGCACAGAAACAGTACACTCACCATACAGGAACAAGGTCACAGACAGACACAAGCTCCTCGCCTTTAAGGTCTTGGCTGCAGGCCACGGCTTTCTTTGAAGTTCAACACCACGGCAAACCGGACTCCAAATGAAGCTTCTAAGAGATAAATCTAAGACGAGGTTGTCAGAGACAGGCAGCATGCAATAATGTTTGCTCCCATGAGGCACTTAATGGTCAGTCTTGCTTATATTGCCTTCGTGACTCTCCAGGTGTTTCAGCTCAACTGTTGGCTTCAGACTGATTCCTCCTGCGCCAACTTACATCTTTTGTCCAAAAGCCGGGCCGACTTTCTCCTTTGCTGCAGTGCCATTCTACCTTTTACTCTTCTTCTCTCCACTGGTGGAGGAGACCCTGAAGGTGAAAGGCTTTCTCTTCCCTGTTCCTGTTCTCTTGTTTCAGACGGCCAGTCTTCTGGCTCAGAGGCCCTGTCTGGCTGTTCCGGTGTTATCTCTTCAAAGGGAGTGAGGGCTTGTTCTGCCGCCTCCTCTTCTTCTGAAGAGGAACTCTGAGGCTGACACACGACAGGAGCTATGGTTTAAAAACACCAAATTATATGTGCCTGAAATACTCCGGGCGGAGGTGTTGAATCTTGCTCATGGGGCAAAATCTGCAGGACATTTTGGGTTTGTAAAGTCGCTGCACCTGCTCCGTCGACAGTTTTGGTGGCCGAAAATGCGATCGGACTTAGACTCCTTCATTCGCAGTTGTCCCACCTGTGCCACCGCCAAATGTTCCACAGGGAAACCTCCCAGGTTGTTACAACCATTAGAAACACCCTCAGGACCGTGGGAAGTCAATGCTATGGATTTTATGACTGATCTCCCTCTCAGTAGGGGAAAATGGTACTATGGGTGGTTATGGATCTGTTTTCCAAGCAAGTGCATTTGGTTCCCTGTGCAGGCCTACCCTCTGCCCCAAAATTTGCCCGTTTATTTGTGTCACATGTCTTCAAATATCACTCGTTCCCACGCAAGATAATCAGCAACCGCGGGGCTCAATATGTGGCCAAGTTTTGGAGGGCTTTTCTCAAGTTGGTGGGGGTGGAACAAGGGCTGTCAAGTGTGTTTCACCCTCAGACAGATGGGCAGACCGAACGGGTGAATGCGGTACTAGAGTGTTATTTACGGTGTTATGTCAATTACCATCAGGATGACTGGGTAGACCTCTTGCCCTTTGCGGAGTATGCTTATAATAATGCTATGCATCAGTCTATAGGTTTTAGCCCGTTCCACATAGTGTATGGGAAAGAGTTCGGCCCCCTAGGCAGTGTTGACGTCTCAGCAGAGGAGGGAGGTGTTGACATAACAAATTGGGTCCACACAATTCAAAACACTTGGCCATGGTTACAAAAGAATTTGGAACGGGCTAAGCGAAAGTACAAGGACCAAGCAGATAAACATCGTTCGCCCGGTTGGGAGTTCAAGGTGGGGGATTTAGTGTACTTGTCCACAAAAAACCTACGATCCCTACGCCCATGCAAGAAACTCAGTGAGAAGTTCGTCGGTCCTTTTCCCATAGCGAGAATCATCAACAAAGTGACCGTGGAGCTCTCCCTCCCCAAGGCTCTGAGAAAGATCCATCCGGTGTTCCATATTAGCCTTTTGAAACAACATGTCCCCTCACCCAAGTGGCACTCTGAAGTCCCTCGGGAGGTACCTAGCATGGTGGGGGTGAGGGGGAGGAACACTTCGAGGTTTCCAAAATCCTCGACTCCCGTATCCACAGGGGAGTGCTCCAGTACCTGGTTCATTGGAAACATTTTGGTCCTGCTTACAATGAATGGGTTGCTCATCACCACATTTCCTCCCCCCAGCTGGTTCGCCAGTTCCATGCGTTATACTCGAACAGTCCCTCCCTGCCGGACATGGGAGGAGGGGGGGCTTAGAGGGGGCAGAATGTCAGGCACCGGCCTGGTACTCAGCGGTTAAGCCAGGTGGTGCTTCAAGGTCGAACTGTTGTTCAGCTCTGGTTTTATTTTGTCTCGCTCTTCCCTGGGAACAAGTGTTATCGGGGTTGCCGTAGCAGCCAGTGGTCATCTAGAAAGTTCACTTTCATCTTTATATCTACCGTACCCTTAGTGTTTCCCCCATTAGTATCCTTGCCAATTTTCAAGTCAATTTCTGTAACTTGCTGTATATTTCTCAATAAATCAACTTTCTATAGAAGACCTGCCTAGAAGTCGGTTTGTCAGATTTGTCTGGTGAGCCCAGAGCTGACACACCCTCCCGCACACACACTGTCACTAGGAGAGAAGCAGGTTGGCGAGGGAGCAGTGCCGTCACCTCCCAGGGGTACAAAGGGCTACCCTTCTTGGGGAGGAAC
Source organism: Euleptes europaea (assembly GCF_029931775.1). Lineage (NCBI taxonomy): Eukaryota > Metazoa > Chordata > Lepidosauria > Squamata > Sphaerodactylidae > Euleptes > Euleptes europaea. The sequence goes on along the minus strand of NC_079317.1, from coordinate 104,173,003 downwards.
AGGACTGTAGAAGCCTGCTCTGCACCTGCTCTCCCCACATATCTGCTCTGACAGTGAGTAATGCTCCCACATGGTGAGCCCCTTAACAGAGTGTGAGTGAGACACCACCATGGTATGAGATGCTAACTCCCATGGCCACAGGGCTGACCAGTGCAGTCTGAAACAGCACAGCTTAGTGTCTTGTCTGTCTACGCAAGGCCCAGGGCTTATAATGCCCACCAGGAGCCACCATTGGCTACAGGGGCAAGTGTTTGGCTAAGAACCATGGATGCTGGGCGTGGCACTTGTCTGCATCCTGTGGGATTTGGGGTACATGGGTCATGGCACCAGGAGAGTTGCCTTTGATGGCCTATGAGCTACACCATGATTTTTGATGGCATAACTTTGTGTTGGTTCTGCGGGGTATTCCTGGGCAGGGGCATCTTAGGAAACTAACTCCTGCCGTGCCCCCCGACCTGTCCCTTCCCATGCTGGCCACAGGGGTTATGCTGGTGGTACACACACAGGACCTGGGAGGGTGAAAATGAGGTGGTCACTCTCACTCAGCTGACTCCATTCCCAGGTTACTTGATCCTCCATCAACCTCAAACAGGAGATGGGGGGAGGGGCAGTGGTTATTATCCAAGATTTGTTCTTTTTTTCAGAAGATCCCTGCACCAAAGATCTCCCGGGCCAGGAGACAACAAGCTCTTTAGTTTTCATCCCACCCCAGCCAAACTCCACATTGAGCTTGGCTGGGGGGGGGGGCACAGAACTGAGGGGAGGACTCGCTTTGAGCCAGCCTTCACCTCTGCACCTTGTATTTTTTGGGTTCAGGTTTATTAACCTGAATATTTTTGATTTTTCAGGGAAAGCTGAATTAAGTATTCGATTTCCCCCAGATTTTTCAAAAAATTTCGGGTCTAATAAACCCAAACTTAAAAAATAACAACAAAAAATAATGTACGCCCCTACTCTCCACCTTGGTCAAGAGGTCTGTAGCAGACTCCAACCACAATACTGTTTGTCCTTCCTTCCCTTATCCTCACCCAGATACTTTCCACTGGACTGTCCTCCTCCTCCAGTATTTCCTGACAAGCAAACCCTCTCCTCATATACAGCGCCGCTCCTGCTCTTCAACTCTTTCGGTTTTTCTTGAACAACTCATATCCATCCACTACTACATTCCACTCATGGGAATCATCCCACCAAGTCTCTGTAATGCCTACTAAAACATTTATTTTATTAGATTTATATCATTCTCTCTTTCCTGGCCAAATCATATCCCTCTGTCTGCATTAGAAGCTCAAGCTCTTCCTTCTTATTGCTCAAGCTTAGGGCATCGGTACATGGACACCTGAACCCCTGCACCTGCGGCTCCATTTGCCCTGGCCCTCCTAGGCAAGCTACTACTGTTTGCTCTATTGAAATTACTGATCATCTTTTCCCCCTTGTGGTGTCAGCTTAAAGCCCTCCTGATTAATCTCCCCAGGATTCTGCCAAAACATTCTTCTCCATTCTTGATAAGTAGTCTATCACATGCTAGTAGGTCATAATCCAGAAAACCTAGCCTATGGTTTTCAGAATCCAAATCCTGCTGGCACCACCAAAGCAGCCAGTGGTTCACCTCCATTATCTTTTCTTCCCATCATATTCCTCTTCCTCTGACAGGAAGGATCAAAGAGAACATCACATATTTCCTGCTTTTGCAACTAATTTGCCTAGCAATAGAGGGACTGTTCCCTATAACTGTTCCCCATAACCGATGCCCAGTTTTTAAATGGCTCATTAAAATGAAGCAAGAGTATGCCTTATTAAATAGATAATTAATTAAATAGATAATTAAACGGAACTATGAATTGGAAACCTTCTAGGGGCTTTTCTACATTGGGGGGGGGGGGGTTCTGGCCCCTTTCCTCCAGGCTCTGGAATTTCTCTTCTAAGAGTCCTATTAACTTACACTTTTGACAAGTGAAGTCCATTGTGATCTCAGGGAGGAAAACAAACATGGTGCACTCCCTGCAGATGACTGGAAATGGGCCTTGAGCATTCATCTTCACCTTCCAGGAGGATTCCTTGACCCTTAATTCCTTGGTGTATTGATCTAACTGAAACTTACAGACCTGACCAAATGTTTACCAAAGCCAAAAGGCACACAATAATGTAAAAGCTTCTTAGATACTTATAGGGTCCTAAGGCCCAATACCCAGACTAAGAGCGACAGGCCAAGAGCCCTTTAGCTCTCACCCTTCAGCTTGTGCCAAAGGCTCATGACTCTGATGAGGAAGAGTCTTACAATTCAAAGGCTCACAGCCCCACCTCTCAATAGCCACAGCAACAGAAGAGGGTGTGCCTGGAAACAAAAATGTGTGCAGAAATCAGTGTAAGTTGATGGAGAAATTATACTTTAGTTTAAAACATAAAGATTTTATTAAATATGTATGTATTATTTTTTGAGTTATACACTTCTCTTTACCCTATATTCCTGCTCCTAAGAAGATGCTGCACTAGCAAGAGAATTTATGCTTCCTTATCTTTTGATAGAGACAACAAGCCTGCAGTTATATTGTCCTTTGTTATGGTTATTACCCATTTTCTCTTGTTTCTGCGTTAAAAGTTGCCCTCCTCACTTCTCTTCAGGCATCCATGCTATCTAAGAAGATGCCAGATCCCTAGAGGGAGAAGGCTGAGATTTTAGTGGGATGAGACTTTCCCCCCCCCCCCTGGATATGCCTATCTTGATTAATAGTTATTGGTTATATTCAAATATACTGGTTTCTATGTCATTATGATGTCAACGTTTCTATAATTGCCTAAACTGCGCTTTGAATCCTTGCAACTGCTGTGGTTCCTTTGGGTGTCAGGCACTTGTCTTGATAAATCCATAAAAGTAGGTGTTTTTTTTTTAGAAGACTTTGAATCTATTTGTTGTTAATTGGGTAGTGGGCTCCTTTCATTGGAGCTTAAATTTCCCCATCAAAGTCTAGCTAGGAATATATTCCACATTTGCATAAATTCTTTGGAGTTCAAGAAATGCTAAATAGGTAAAAGGATTCTTTTTATTGTATAGCATTTAAATTTTTTTGTTGTAATCTTTTCAGAGCTGAAAACCTGCTCTTCAGGTATGTAATATTTGTTTTTTATTATATTAATTGAATGGCTTTGTTAATGAGACAGGGTAGAGATAATTTTTAAAAATGTAAAAAATATAATGAACTTATGATTATATTAAAGCTCAATCATTGTGACACTGGAGCAACTTGTGGTTCCTGAGTCTCATCACTCCATTTGTTAAAAAGGTTTCTTTTAAACTAATAAATAGATTATATGTATAGTTGTAACAGCTATGTATCTCTACCTTTTGTTGACATCTTTTATCCATTTAGTCTTATGTTTATTGTAAAAGGCAGCTGAGGCTACTTTATTAGCCATCAATGCAACTCTGTCAATTTTACTTGTAGTAGCTAATGTAAAATTTAGTTCCTTGCCTTAACTAGCAAGGTGGAGTCACAAGTATGCTATAGCAACAAGAAGAAAGAAGTGGGGTGCAGAAGCTAGTGTTAGGCCATTGATGAATGGGTGAATCCTGATATTGTTGAACCTTAGAGGCAGAAGTGGTACTCTTCCACTCAATCCTGTTATCTTAATGTACAGGTTCATAAAATCAACCTATTACATATACTAGGAGTCTGCCATATAAGACTGAGATTACCACTTTAGTCAAGTCTGAATGAGGACAGCCTGCACAAAGTAGTAATTATTCAATTGGGTTTTAATTTGAAATACCTTGTGATACATCATATATTTACCTCAGGCATAGTTGAAGTGGACATCGCCATTTGCGTCCATCTGCTCTCAACCTGCAAAAAGAACTGTAAGTATCAAATGGGGTTTTGAATGACATTTGGATCTTACTGGACTTCATTTTTTCGATTGAGATGTGCCTCCAATGTTTATTTCTTCCCAGAATGCAAGTGCTGGAATCTAATGGGTCAGACCTCACAAACAGGTCACAGTTTGACCTCTGTTGAATTTGTGGCAAGAGAACATTTGTCTGTTTTTTTTTTAAAGTAAAAGAAGTGGAAAGATGGAGGAGCGGAAGAAACTGAAACAAATGAAGTACTTATGGCTACACTATAATTTTATATTGATACAAGATGAATGGATATTTCAGCCTACAAAGAATCCAGAGGACTCTTTGGTGCAGGTGCAGGTGCTCAGAATTCTCTCTCTTGCATCCAACCCCCCTAAGAGCTACATTTTCTGAGTTTTTTAGGCAGAAGGAATAAGTGCTAAGATCAGTATTTGTGCTACATAAATATTCAGTAAAAAGACAGAAGGATAAGATGAGAGTGAGAAAGAAATAAACATTAAAACTAGCTTGCTTGTTTCACGTATCTTAAGAGGTTGGTTTGGATCTTAAGAGGTTGAAGAGTTCTGATCTATTCCATTTGTCAGGCTATATACTCTCCCAATATATGTTTTATTGCTATAGCTACTCTAGGGTACAAATGTTTTTAATAATTATTATTTAGAAAGATCATAGATAATGAAATAAGTGAAAACAGGACTATAAAGGCAACTCAATTTAATCTCTTTTTCATTTTCTTCTTTACCACCATTGCCTCCTTCCCATTACCATAATTCATAACAGACATTTTATGTTTCCTTTTGGTTATAGCCTATTGTTACTGTTCTACTTAATAAACACATACAGTAGAACAGGAAGAAATATGTTGGCATGTCCAAAGGAAGATAAGAACATAAGAACATAAGAAAAGCCCTGCTGGATCAGACCAAGGTCCATCAAGTCGAGCAGTCTGTTCACACAGCCGCCAACCAGGTGCCTCTAGGAAGCCCCCAAACAAGACGACTGCAGCAGCACCATCCTGCCTGTGTTCCACAGCACCTAAGATAATAGGTATGCATCATGACTAGTAGCCATTTTAACTAGTGGCCATGAATACCCCTTTCCTCCATGAACATGTCCACTCCCCTCTTAAAGCCTTCCAAGTTGGCAGCCATCACCACATTTTGGGCCAGGGAGTTCCACAATTTAACTATGCGTTGTGTGAAGAAATACTTCCTTTTATCTGTTTTGAATCTCTCACCCTCCAGCTTCAGCAGATGACCCCGTGTTCTAGTATTATGGGAGAGGGAGAAAAACTTCTCCCTGTCCCCTCTCTCCAAACCATGCACAATTTTATAGATCTCTATCATGGTGTCGTAGGCCAGCCCGAGCTGTCCTCCTCCTCCGAGGAAGAGGAGTGGGAACCTGGGCGCGGTCCTCCAAGGACCACACTGGAACAGCAGGAGCAGGCATTAGAGCCACCAGGACCCATGACAGGAGATGAGGGCTGCTCTTTCTGGCAGCAAACAGAGCAGCAGAAGCAACAGCAGCAAGGGCAGCAGGACTCCTTGTCTGCAAATTGTCCCAAGCCAGCTGACAAGCAGAGAATCAGGGCCCGGCTTCAATTAAGAGAAAGAAGGCAAAATGCCAGGTGGGCCTTGAGAGAGAGAAAGGAGACAATTAACCCTAATCAGGACGGAGTGGAATAAGCTGGAACTGATAGGCTAATAAAAGGCCAGGCAGTTTGCCAGAGCTCTTGTGGGTTCAACACATGTTGAAGGCCACTGACTGAGAATCGCAAACAGGAGCTCCAAGCAACTGAAGCTATCTCAGTTCACCCCGGCGTGCAAACTGCAGTATGATCTGAGAAACAAGGAGATAAAGCGGGTAAGTGCTTTGTCTGCTAATTACCTTAGGCTAGCCCGATCCCTGGGAAGAGAAAAGCCTGTGTCAGGCTCTGGTCGGCACAGCACTCTCATTGCTGTTGTTGAAATCAGAGGCCAAGCCTCCGGCCTGGTTCCTGCCTGCAAGCTACACTCCTTTTTTTTTTTTTTTGAAAATTTTTATTGGTTTTTATAATATAAATTTTCCATGTTAACAAACAACAATAAAAGTAATATAAAAATTAAATCATAAGTAATGTTGTTATAGTTATTTAAGTACTTAATAAAATAAAAAATAAAAAATAAAGGAAAATTTTTTGACTTCCCCATCACCTCCATCCGCCTCTTAATAAAGTATTCTATCCCATCGTGATATGAGCTGATCTTAATTATTCTTATATCTCAATTAAGTTTCAATCACAATAATCTATTGATATAATTAATTACACTTCTTTATGTTAGCAATGTCATCTAGATCAGATTAAAAAGTACTCTTTCATTTTCCCCAGTCCTAATTCATATTCACAATATTTCATCCAAGCCTCCCATTCCCCCATAAATCGAACATTGTCCTTTTGGTTTAAAGTAGCTGTAAGTTTTGCCATTTCCACCAGTTCAAACATTTTCATAATCCAGTCTTTTTTCCCAGGGGTATCTGCCCTTTTCCATTTTGCTGCATAAAGCAATCTTGCAGCTGTTGTCGCATAGATCAAAAAAGTCCTTTGTATTAACAAGTTATCAGGTATCATACTTAATAGCATCATTTCTGGTGTTTTGGGTATATTTTTTGTACTATTAGTCTTAATTCATTATAAATCATATCCCAAAAATCCTTAGCTTTATCACAAGTCCACCCCATATGATAAAAAGAACCAATTTCTTTATTACATTTCCAACATTTAGGGGATGTCACTTTGTAAATCCTTGCAATCTTCTTAGGTGTTAAATGCCATCTATACATCATTTTGTAGATATTTTCTCGAATTGACTGTGCATTTATTCCTTTCAGATCCTTCGACCATAGTCTTTTCCATTTATTTAAAGCGATATCGTGTCCCACATTTTGAGCCCAATTGATCATTGTTTGAGCCCAATCAATAATTGTTTCCTGCTCGCAGTATATTGTTAAGAGAAGATTATACATTTTGGAAATCCGTTGGGTATTATTATCTAATAACATCCTGTGAAAAGGCGATTTTTCTTTAGAAAATCCATTTTTCATATGTTGTGCAAAGACTGATTTGATTTGATAATATTGAACCCATTGTAAATCATCTTTAAGTAACTGGAAGTCTTTTAGTGAGCATTTTTTCCCTACCAGATTGTTAACTCCTAATAAGTAACAAATTTATCCGGTCTAAGTGGGCGTAATGTCAGCATTTCCTGGGGTGATATCCACATTGGTGTTGCTGGTTCAAGAATATGTTTATATCTCATCCAAATATGAATTAAGGAGGACCTGATTATATGATTACGAAATGATGCTTGTGTCTTAATTTTGTTATACCACAAATAGCCATCCACTTATATTGTCGAAACCTTCAAGATCTAACAAGCGTGTATTTGATAAGTTAATCCAGTCCTTTAGCCATACTATAGCGGCCGCTTCAGCATAAAGTTGAAAATTTGGTAGTGCTAAGCCTCCTCTGAGTTTAGAGTCCACCAAGTGTTTATAAGTAATCCTCAGTTTTTTCCCTTGCCAGATGAAATTCAATCTGTCTTTCCTCCAAGTATCAAAATACTTAACATGTGATATTATAGGCAAATTTTGAAATAAGAAAAGTATCCTTGGCAAAATATTCATTTGGACTGTTGATATACGACCCAAGAGTGACAGCTTTTTATTTGACCAAATGATCATATCAGTTTTTATCTTATCCCATAATTTAAAATAGTTATTAGTTATCAGTTCTTTGTTCTTCGCAGAGATCCAAATTCCCAAATATTTGACCTTATTAGTTTTCTCCCAACCTGTATTTGATATAAAGTCCTGCTGTTCCCTTTCTGTCAGATTCTTGAAAATTGTCCTTGTTTTTTCTTGATTAACTTTAAATCCCGATATTCTTCCAAAGTCATCCAAAGTCTCCATTAGTATCTTCATTGATTGTGTTGGATTTTCCAAAATTAACAGGAGGTCATCCGTGAAAACTCTCTTAATTGAACAATTATCAGACATCGATTCATTCACCAAAATTTTTGCCTGTTGGGATGTATAAATAGCCGATATACCTCTCAAAAAACGGTCTCCAAAGTTTAATTTCTCCAGTATCTTTTTCATAAAATCCCAGGAGACCATATCAAAAGCTTTCTCAGCATCCAAAAATACAAAAGCAGCCGTCTGTTGAATATTCTGGTCATAATATTCCAATGAATCCAATAAAATTCGTATGTTGTCTTTGATTTGCCTTCCTGGAACAAAGCCTGCTTGGTCTTCACGTATTAGATCCTTAATAAAATGCTTCACCCTATTCGATAAGACCGAGGCATAAATCTTATAGTCCACATTTAGCAATGAAATAGGTCTATAATTTGACGTTTTTTCTGGATCTCTTCCTTCCTTATGTATCAGTGATATAAATGCATGTGACCAAGTCTCTGGGGATACTCCCTTATCCAAAATTGTATTGCAAAGTAATAGAAAAAATTCCACTAAATTGTCACAAAATGTCCTGTAAAATAATGCAGTAATTCCATCTGGTCCGGGTGTCTTATCCGTTTTTTGTTTCATTATTGTTTCTTGTAGTTCCTCCTTTGTAATTGGAGCATCTATCAATTGTTGTTGGGTTATTGAAAGAGCTTTCATCTGTATTGAATATAAAAACTTGTCTATTTTTTTTAAATGTTATCTTTCTGGTATAGCTTAGTATAGAATGAAACAAATTCTTTTTGTATATCCATAGTTGTATATACTGGTCCTTTGGCGGATTGAATTTTCGTTATGATCTTCTTTTGAAATGAGTCCTTCAGTTGGGTTGCTAAAAATTTTCCAGGTTTATTGGCATGTTCAAAGTAATTTTGTTTGGCAGATTTTAAATTTTTATTCATTTCCTCCATCATTACCAAATTCAATTGATGTTTAGATACAGAGATCTTCATTAATATTTCCTTTTTTTCTTCTTCATGTATTGCCATAACAAGTTTTTGTTCCAAATTTTGTAAGTCCCAAAGTATATTATTGGTAAATTGTAGTTGAGTTTTCTTCCACGCCGTATGCTTCTGTATCATGAATCTGGGTTGTGATCAGAAAAAGTTCTTGGTGCAATTTGAATTTTATGTAATTGCGTAAATATAGATTTACTAGCCCATATCATGTCTATCCTGGAGTGTGAATCATGTCTTGCTGAATAAGAAGTATATTCTTTAGCTATTGTATTCATAGTTCTCCAGATGTCTTGTAATTCCAATTCTGAAGCCATGGTGAAGAAAGTTTTAGGCAAACATCCTTCATTTTCGTCTTTTGCTTTTGATTTTTTGTCCAAAGTTGAGAGAGTTACGCCATTAAAGTCTCCCATCAAGAGGATCTGATCATTTGCATATTGGGAAATCAGTTCATGCAATTGACCATAAAACTTAGCTTTCCCTTCATTAGGTGCATATATGCCTACCACAATTGTCTTTTGCCCATATATCTTGGTTTTGATAATTACAATTCTTCCTTCATCATCTTTATATAATAGTTCAGGACTAAGATTAGAATGAGCATAAATCACTACTCCCCTTGTTTTTGTTTTGGCCGAAGAAACAAATGCTTGTCCAAGCACTTGCCTATCCAAATATTTTTTTATCTTTTATTGCTATGTGAGTCTCTTGCAAACAAATTAGGGAGTATTTATATTTCTGTAGATATTTAAAAATTCTGGCCTGTTTTGTTTTTTCATTCAAGCCATTCACATTCCAAGAAATTACTTTTGCCATGTTGTGATAATTTTTGAAGCAAAATATTAAGTCTATAATTCAGCACCTCCTTCTGCTCCCTGTGACTCCTCTTCTTCTTCCTCCTCTTCCTTTTGTTCTGAAGTTAGTCCTTTAAGTTCTTTCTTATATTTCCTCAGAAATTTTCCCCACGTCCGCCGGAGATGTAATTGTCATTTTAATTTCTTTGTAGGTAAAGGCCAAGCCCTGTGGCATTATCCAACGATATTTGATACCATTAGCTTTCAAAACAGATACAAATTCTTTGTAATTACTCCTCTGTGAGAGTAAATGTCTTGGTATATCCTTTAAAAGTATCAAAGGGGTGTCTCCTGCTGAAACCGGGTTATCATAATGGATCTTCATGATCCTATCTTTAATCCTTGTATCATAAAAGACAATCATGAGATCTCTTGGTTTTGATCTTTTCATTCTTGCAGGTAATGGTATTCTATAAGCTCTATTAATAGCTTGGTCTAACACTTGTTCTTCTATTTGAAATAAGTAGGCCAAATTTGGAACTAAAGTTTCTTTATCTCCCATCATATCTGGTAAATTGCGCAGACGAAGGTTGGTTTCTCTGACTTTCATCTCCATCATGGCTATTTGATCCTTGGCTACAATCTGATTAGTTTGTATTGTTTCAATCTGTTTTTCTTGGCTTTCTAGTTTTTTCCTTGTGTCCTTATGTTCTTCCATCACTTTCTTGATTGATGAGTCCATTGCTTGCATGTCAGTCTTCATAGTGTTCATTTGAGTCTTTACATCTTTAAGATCTTCTGTAACCACATCCAGTTTCTGGTTAATAGCTTGAGATGCCTGGCCAAGATTTGTCATCATGGATGTCACCTGCAAGCTACACTCCTGCCGGAGTACGATATGTGTCTCCCCTCAGCCTTTTTGGCTTCTTTTGGGTTTAATTAAAGCCGAATATTAAAACTGAGAATAAAGCCAAAGCTGGATAGCTGATTGCCAAATCAGCCGAATAAGTATTCGGCTTTTTTTCAGCTTTGGCTTTCCCCAGGCTTTTCTCTATGGGAATTTTTTAAAATGAGCTCTGGGGGAGGCATTTTTGGAGGTAGAGTTCCCAATGTTTCAGGGTAGTTTCAAGGGACTCTCCTTGCATGAACCCCAATTTGGTGAAGATTGGGTTAGGGGTACAATTTTATGGGGTCCCGGTCGCCCCCTCCTCCATAGAGAAGCACACAATGCTTCTCTATGGAGAAGGGGGCAACCCATTCAAGACCCCATAAAGTTGGACCCCCTGTCCAAAACTTTACCAAGGAGAGTTCGTGCAAGGAGAGTCTCGTGAAGCTATGCTGTGAATTTGGTGACTCTACCTTGAAAAATGCTCCCCAGGAGAATTTTTAAAGTACTTGCTTTATTTTTTAAAGTACTTACTTTACATAATCAGTAATTGCTGCTTCCTCTCACTAAAGAATTGTGACAAAACTCCGTTTCCCATGAATACTTGCAATGGGCTATTGTGGGCTATTGTGCAGGCTCATTGTAAGCAGTCATGGGAAACTGAGTTTTCCCATGATTCTTTAGTGAGGGGAAGCGGCTATTACAGACTGTGAAAAGTAAGTACTTTAAAAATTCTCCCGGGGAAGGGGGCATTTTTCTAAGTAGTGTAACCAAATTTGCAGCATAGCTGCAAGGGACTCTCCTTGCATAAACACCAAAGTTTGGTGAAGACTGATGAAGATTTTCTTCCATAGAAAAACATTGTAGACTTTACCATGCATTTCTATGAAGGGCCCCCCAACCCATTCAGGACCCCATAAAATTGGACCCTCTGACCCAATATTCACCAAATTTTGGGGGTTTGTGCAAGGAGAGTCCCTTGAAGCTACCCTGAAAATTTGGGAACTCTACCTCCAAAAATGTCCCTACAGGAGCTTTGAATTTTTTCCCAATAGACTATAATGGACCCAGTTTTTTTTGGAAACCTGGAAATAAAGCTGAATACCCATTTTTACCGGTATGAGTATTTAGCTTATTTCAGGATTACTGAAAAAAATCGGGCTCAATAAACCCAAACCCGAAATTTACCGTTGTTGGGTTTTTTTTGCACAACTTTAGTAAAACGCTTCTGTCTGAGTCCCTGGAGAGCCAGTGCCAATTATAGACAAACTGGCATTGATGGGTCAAATAGTCTGACTGTGTAAAGCAGGTTCATGTTTATTCTTTCACATCATTGCTAGGCATTGCCAGGGACACAGTTGCTTTTTAAATCAAAGACTAGTTTGTCTTTTCAGCTAATGCTCCCAATGCTGCTCTCTTTAGTGTAATTATGCCTCTGCCCTTCCCCCCAAAAATCCTGCCAATAGGTACTCTGACACAAAATTGCTAAAAAAGGTCAATTGGATAGGTATCAGTTTTTATTATTAAGATTTATATTGTTAAAAGTAGAAATGATCTATAGAACCCGTCCATCTCTTTTTCTTTGCCTACCAAAAAGAGGGACTGAACAAACTAGAGACATTAGACTACCAAAGCATGCAGCCAGCTGCAGTAACTTAAAAGAAAGCATGAGAAGACTGAGAGTTGATATGATAACCATGTTCAAGTACTTGAGGGGCTGTCATATAGAGGTTGGTGCCGAGTTGTTTTCTGTTGCCCAAGAAGGTCGGACCAGAACCAATGGGTTGAAATTAAATCAAAAGAGTTTCCGTCTAGACATTAGGAAGAATTTTTTAACAGAGCAGTTCCTCAGTGGAACAGGCTTCCTCGGGAGGTGGTAAGCTCTCCTTCCATGGAGGTTTTAAAGAAGAGGTTAGATGGCCATCTGTCAGCAATGCTGATTCTGTGACCTTAGGCAGATGATGAGAGGGAGGGCATCTTGGCCATCTTCTGGTCACTAGGGGTGTGGGGAGGGAGGTAGTTGTGAATGTGCAGGGGGTTGGACTTGACTCTGGTGGTCCGTTCCAACTTTATGATTCTATGAGTCTGAGAGGAAATAGAAGTCTTTATTTTAACAATTGTACATTGTTTTTACTATGTTTCAGATATTCCAGATGATCTGCCTTGTTGGCAAGAAGATGGAGAAGGCTAATCTAACAGCCATAAAGTACTTTTACCTGACAGAACTGTCTGATCTCCCAGAAGTGCGGTTTCCCCTTTTTGTGATGATTCTGCTGATCTACTTGATCACTTTGGCAGCGAACGGTGCTATCCTCATGGCAATAGGGACAGATATTCGCCTCCAGACTCCCATGTACTTCTTCCTCAGTAATTTATCTGTGCTGGATGTTCTTTGCCCAACTATCACAGTGCCAAAGATGCTACAGATATTCCTGTCAGAGGATAAAACTATATCATATTCTGGCTGCATGCTTCAGCTGTTCTTCCTCATTTATGTGGTGGGCACTGAAATTTTCCTTCTAGCAGTGATGGCATATGACCGATATGTTGCCATATGTAGCCCACTGCATTATACAACCATTATGAGTAAAAGATTATGTGCTCAGCTGGCTGTTGGGACCTGGATAATTGGCTTTATTAATTCTATGATTCATACCTCTCTGACCTTTACATTATCTTTCTGTGGGCCTAATAAAGTTAACCAGTATTATTGTGATATCCCTCCAGTGCGTGCCCTCTCTTGCTCTTCTACCTACATCCCTGAACTAGTCGTCCTTCTTGTGGCTGGTATTTTAGGAGGCAGTGCTTTTGTCATTACCCTGATCTCGTACATCTATATAATTTCTACTATCTTGCAAATGCCCTCTACTGAAGGCAAGCGTAAAGCTTTCTCTACTTGTGGTTCCCACTTGGCTGTAGTTTGCCTGTTTTATGGGACCACCATTGCTACATATGCTCGTCCCACCTCTACCTATTCTCCCAAGCAAGACAGGATTGTTTCCATGTTGTATGGAGTAGTCACTCCCATGATAAATCCAATTATTTACAGCTTGAGAAACCAGGAAGTTAAAAGGGCCTTGATAAAAGCACTTGGCCTGAAGATCTTTTCATAAAGCTACCATACCCTTGTCTATGATCTACCAAACCCTTGTCTATGATCTAAATGCATGAAAAAAGAATGTTGTAAACCACATTAGTTTCCCATTGTGGAGAAAACTTGAGTATAAAAAGAATAATAATATATATATTTTAGCTTAGGCATGGTGAAGCCTGGCTTTGCCGGGAAGGGCAGACTAGAAATATAATGAATAAACAAACAAATAAACCTTGAGTGTGTCCTTGTAAAGGCAAAGCAGGTGCAGTACTGGTCAAGCCCAGCTAATATCACAATCCCCTCACATAGCACAGAACAGCCCCAAAGGGAGAAAGAGAAAGTCTATTTCCTTCTCAGGTGCCCTGCACAAAGAGATGGAATTGCTTGCTACTTATTTAGCTAGAGGGGGGTTCATTATATCGAGATAACTCTTTCATTGACTTTACAAGGGTATGGTCATACCGGGGGGGGGGGGGAGAGGGGGTCCCTTGATCTTAAAAGGAGACTGGCGGTGGGTTCTCTGGCTCCTTGGAGTGGCCTCGCCATTCTGAGACTCTGCACCTAGGGCGGAGACTCGACCAAAGCGGGAGACCATGCCCAAAACCAGAGAAACCAGGCCAGAAGGCAGCGTTGCTGTCTTCTGACTCTGCTGGCTTGCACGGGCATAACCCAGTACCTTGCCTTGTCTGCCTCCACCTTCTCGGTGGCTGTAGAATAGTGCCAGTCTCAAATGTTCCCACCTCCCGCATTGCAATTTTTGGTCTGGGGTGACCACAAAAAAACCCCCTCCTCACAAAGTCAAAGAATAATGCAAAAGAAACACACATACAAAAAAGGGGGGGAAGGAGAGAGAGAGAGAAAAAAAATGCTGCATTCTCCCTATAATTGCTTAGAGGCAAGCTGGGTGGTGCGGTGGATTTACCAAGCTGCTTTTGCACCCAGCATCCGAGTGAAATCATTAATATGGTGACCAAAACTTGGGCTACTAATATCACTACGAAGGGATGCAAAACTAGGTTTAGGAATCCGGTTGCCGAGGGACTCAATATCAGGTTCTCCAGCCAACCTGGGCAATTCCCAAAAAGCCACTCGCTCAGACAGTCAAGTCAGAAGCAGGTAAACTTTATTGAAGAAGCAACAGGAACAGCTAAGGCAACTTGCAGGTTCAAAGCTGCTAATGACGAGCCAGACTACAAGGCATAACTGAAAGCATGATTACATCACAGGTGCCGTTTCAAACGGCCTGGAAAAGGAATAGCTAACGGTGCTTGGCAGGAAGGAGGGAGAAGGAGCCTAAACATGGTACTGCTCCGCTCAAGGCCAGGGCAAAGGGAGGGGGGAGGGGAACAAGGAGTGGGAACAACAGAGCAAATGAACATCAAAGCAAAAATGCAAACACTGGCCTAACTCATGTCAAGAGCCTGACCGCTTGTACGGGCCAGCCCTAGCATGGCTAGGCAAGAAATCAGAAGACATTCAGTGAGAAGGCAATCACAGGGCAACCTCTGACACTCCAGCCTAATAGAGTCTCCCACCATGAGTGCTTGCCGGCATCCTTTACTGTGGTGGCAAGTTTTAAAATTTCCTTATTGTTGTGTTCCACTACGAGCGCGCTAGCGTCCCCGGCTCGCTTTATTTCTTGGAGGGCGGTAGCATGCATATCAGTGCAGAAATTTTTTAAAAGCTGAACAATGAAAGTGTCTGATCAAAATTCAAGAAAGTACAGAAGGCATTTTGAGAAAATGATTACCTTTTTTTCTTGGTGTAATATTGCTTTTTCTGGGTGAAGGTTTTGTCATTCTATAAGCATCTATATTTGCTGCATCTAGTTCTCTCTCTGTGTCCTAAAAATAAAACAGAGGCAGTGAGGAGTAAGTTCTCAAAAGGCTGCTCAATTTATTTATTAAAAATTCTGTGTTGTTTATTTGTTTCACAAAAGTCCAATGGACAAAGTTCAAGGAGGTACGCATGTTGCTTGCTTTTCAGAACTGCCTCCTTGATTAAAACACAAAGGCAACTGGGTGTGCAAAATGATTGTATTTGCATATAAAATGAGCAATTTTTGGTGCCATTAAGAGTGTTAAATGCAACATATATTACAAATGTCTATTGTTACAAATGCAACATATATTACAAATGTCTAGTGTATTTTCACTGATGAAAAGAGGACTTTTTTATGGAGTATAGGTCTATCAGTGGCTTCTAGCCATAGTAGCATAGTAGCTAAAGTGAACCTACTCATTCAGAGGCAGTAAACCTCTGAATCCCAGTGCCAGGACATAACAGCAGGCAAAGGCCTTGGCCTCTACAGCCTGATGTTGGCCCTCCACAATAACTGGTGAGCCACCGGATAAAAAGTCGAAGATGGCGGCAGCTGCAGCGGACACAGCCTCGGTGCTCTGAGGATTTTTTAAAGGTTTTATCTGGTCAATTAGTTTTATTGCCTGAATTGAGACATTTCTTTTTATAAGCTGAGTGGGTTATCTGCTGCTGTGAAGCAGGATAGCTCTTTTTAGTCTTTTGAGACCTTTTTATGTTGTTGCAGACCTGGAGAGGTTTTAAGGTTTATTGTATATCGGCCTTAATTAGCTAAGATTAGTTAAGATTATAGACTTTTTTAGTTGCTGAAGTTGCTGAAATTAAAATATTGTCGAAGGCTTTCACGGTCAGAGTTCATTGGTTCTTGTAGGTTATCCGGGCTGTGTAACCGTGGTCTTGGAATTTTCTTTCCTGACGTTTCGCAGATGCCTGCCACAGCTGCTGGCGAAACGTCAGGAAAGAAAATTCCAAGACCACGGTTACACAGCCCGGATAACCTACAAGAACCAAATCGCTGAAATTACCTCATCAATTCCAAATCTTAAATGCTGTGTGCTGTCAGCCATAGAAAATTGGGATAAGTTTTATTATTTTACGGCTCCTACACTTTCTCCCGCCACTGATTAGAAGGAGGATTTATGGCACCTGGCAAACGCCCAAGAAAATCAGACGGCGTTTTGAGTGTTCCAGCTTCAAAACAATCTAAACTTGACGATTTCTTTTTCTCCCCTGATAGGGGGAGTAGAAGTTGTGTTTATAATGTTGAGACAACAAATCGTTTTGCCCCTTCCACCGGACCAAATAGAACAACTTCCCCTTCTTCAGTTTAGAATCCAGAATCTTAGAGACTTCCAGGTGCACTTCCCCTCCCACCACAGTGGGTACCTCCGGCTTGGGCTCCAGGTGGAAGTGAGGGGCTGCGGTATACGGTTTGAGCAAGCTGATGTGGAACACATGGTGAACTCTTCGAAGCGCCTTGGGAAGAGCTAGTTCCACAGTCACCTCATTAATAACCCTGGTGATGGGGTAAGGACCCACATACTTATCGCTGAGCTTTCTGCATGGACGCAAGGTCCGTAGATTCTTAGTGGACAGATACACCTGATCCCCCATCTTTAACTCCCACCCCGGGGAACGATGTTTATCTGCTTGCTCCTTATATTTGTGTTTGGCATGGTCCAAGTTTTTCTGGAGCCAGGGCCATGTAGTCTGAACAATCTGAATCCACTCATCAACATCAGCAGTACCTCCCATGTATTGGGAAAGGGCAGTATTTCCAAAAGGACCAAAGTCCCTGCCATTGACCACCCGGAACGGACTGAAACCTGTGAAGGAATGGGGGGCATTATTGTAAGCGTACTCAGCAAAAGGCAAAAGATCGACCCAATTGTCTTGATGGTAATTTACATAGCAACACAAATAACATTCTAGCACAGCATTAACTCGTTCAGTTTGGGGGTGATGTGCAGATGATAGCCCCTGTTCCACCCCCATGATTTTTAAAAAGGCTTTCCAGA
The DNA here is from genome assembly GCF_029931775.1 of Euleptes europaea. Taxonomy (NCBI): domain Eukaryota; kingdom Metazoa; phylum Chordata; class Lepidosauria; order Squamata; family Sphaerodactylidae; genus Euleptes; species Euleptes europaea. The sequence continues at coordinate 104,155,582 of NC_079317.1, read as the reverse complement.
ATTTAGCCACATGTTGGGAACCTCTGTCAGAAATTATCTTGCGTGGAAAGGAATGATATTTCATCACGTGTGTAACAAACATGCGTGCCAGCTTCTGGGCGGTAGGCAAACCAGCACAGGGAATAAAATATACTTGCTTGGAAAATAAGTCCGTTACAACCCACAACACGGTTTCCCCCCGACTGGGAGGCAGATCAGTAATAAAGTCCATGGCAATAACCTCCCAGGGGACTGATGGGGTTTCTAAAGACTTAAGAAGTCCCGGAGCTTTCCCCATGAGTCTTTTCGAAGTTGCACATGTGGGACAACTGCGCACAAAGAGTTCCACATCCACCCTCATTCCCGGCCACCAAAACTGACACTGCAGCAAGTGTCAAGACTTGACAAAACCAAAATGTCCTGCGGTTTTAGCACCATGCACCATAGCCAACACCTCCCTCCAAACACTTTCAGGTACATAGAGCTTGTTGCCATGAAACCACAAGTCCCCGTGGTGAGTGAGGGCTTGGGGAAAAGCTTGCCCCCCTCCTCCTGCAGGGCGGCCTCAGCCAGCTTTACTCAGAAGGCTTCCAGCAGTCCGCTGACCGAAGCGGGAACCTCCACCCGACTTTGAGCCCGAGTGATCACAGCCAGACCGGACACCTCCCCCCGTTGCTCCGGAGTGAAGAGGGATTCGACAGGACGGTCAATAGGACCGTGGTATTGGGGGAGCCAGGACAATGCATCCACTAGACAGTTGTCTTTCCCCGGGACGTGCTTCAAGACGAAACGAAACTTGGCAAAGAATTGTGCCCAATGAACTTGTTTGGCCGACAGCTTCCTAAAACCTTTGAGCGCCTCAAGGTTCTTGTGATCAATCCAGACCTCAAAGGACTCCTCCGCCCCCTCTAGGAAATGCCTCCAAATCGTGAGATCATGTTTAACAGCCGCTGCCTCCTTCTCCCAGATAGCCCAGTTGAGTTCGGTCTAAGAGAACCTCTTGGAGAAGAAGGTGCACGGCTTTAAGTGGCCATTCTCATCCCTTTGCAAGAGGGCACCCCCCCCCATAGCAACATCGGAAGCGTCTACTTGTACAGTGAAAGGTTGTTCACAATCGGGATGCTTAAGAACTGAGTCAGAAGTGAACAACTGTTTGAGGGAATCAAATGCCTGCTGGCACTTGGGGGGTCCACGTAAGCTTGGCGGAAGGCAAAGAGGCAGCGGGCCCCTTTCCTTTCGTTCACAACAGTGAGGTGAGGGGCAAGGCTACTTGCGCAAAGTCATGGATGAAGTTTCTATAGAAATTAGCAAACCTGAGAAACTGTTGCAACTGCTTACGAGTGGTGGGTGCCTCCCACTCTACTACTGCCCGTATTTTCTCGGGGACCATTTCAAGTCCCTGTTGTGACACAATATACCCAAGAAAGGTGATGGATGGCTGATGAAACTCAAATTTGGACACCTTAGCATACAGTTGGTGAGCCCGCAAACACTTCAACACCTCGGTGACTAAAGCCACATGTTCCTCCATGGTTTTCGTGTAAATTAAAATGTCATCCAGATAAACAATCACTCCACGGTATAACAAATCATGTAACACTTCATTGATCATTTGCATGAAGACACTAGAAGCTCCCGTTAGTCCGAACAGCATCACTAAATACTCAAACATCCCAGAACAACAAGAGAAGGCTGTTTTCTGTTCATCCCCTTTCCTAATCTGGATGCGATGGTAAGCTTCTACTAAGTCCAGTGTCTTAAAAACCCGGCCTTCTTTTAATTGAGCGAGCAGGTCTGGAATGAGAGGAAGGGGGTAGGCATTAGACTGGGTGACTGCATTAAGTCTACGGAAGTCAATGCAAAGACGGAGATCACCAGTCTTTTTCTTTACAAAAAAGGCAGGTGCCGAATAAGGTGCCTTGGACGGACGAATAAACCCTTTCTTTAAATTAGAATCCAAATAGTCTCTTAACACCGCCTTCTCCTTTGGGGTCATCGGGTAGATTTTCCCTTTCGAGAGTTTGCCCTCCCCCACCACTTCAATGGCACAGTCCGTCTCACAGTGAGGGGTAACTCATCACATTCACGCAGTTCAAATACATCAGCGAACTGGGCATATTCCCTGGGGAGTTGAGGAGGTGGAACGCTCGTTGATGGCTGTTCCAATAACGCAGCCGCTTGTTCTTTGAAGGCCACCTCCCTCCTATGTCGGTCACACTGAGCTTGCAAAAAGGTTAAGGTTCGGTTCTTCCAGTCTATGATAGGACTATGACTCAAAAGCCAGTTCATTCCCAAAACTATGGGAGCCATTATGGGAGATATGGTCAAATGGATCTGTTCCCAATGTTCCCCCACTCCCAAGGCAACTCGTGCAGTTCTATAGCGGACTGGGCCGCCCCTAAAGTCACTACAGTCCATCTGGGCAAACTTAACGGGTTCAGGTAATTCAACTCTTTTTACCCTTAACTCTCGGGCAGTTTCTTCATTAATCAAAGTCTGAGCACAGCCTGAATCTATTAGAGCTGGTACCCTTAGGATAGTTCCCCCCCTGGGTAAGGCTAGGGCAACCTCCACGTACACATTGTCTTCCTGCTCGCTTACCATTACTGGAGCTTGCTGCTCAAGGTCCGGAGCGGTCTGCCAAGGAGCTCCCTTCACAGCAGACCGACGGTATTTTTTGCCGGTGGGTCCCACTCCTCCTCGTTGCTGGAGGATGGAGTTTCTAGATTTGTAATCCACGGCTCTGATGAGCCGGACGCTTGGTTTATACTCCGCGGCCCCGATGGGCCTGGTTGGGTTGCACTTGAAGAGCTGAGGACGTACTCCGTCTCCCCATCAAGCCGCTTCGGCAGAGTGGTTGTCCCTCAGTGCGGGCACGTTCCGCTTCCCTCGCCGCTGGTTGGGAACAGCCCGGCTTTCCGGCTCGGGACGGGCACCGGGAGGCGAAATGACCCAAGCCCCCGCAAACGAGATAGGCTCCACTCTCAAAGCGTTTGCGCCACTCTGCCACCGACTGCCCCCCTCCTTGCCAGGAACGAGAGTCCTTGGGGGTGCCGGGCCTGCCTCCACTGGGTTTGGTCTCTCGGACAGTCCACTGCTTGGAGAGTTGCAGTAGTTGCTGGCAGTTTTCAATATCGGTTGCATGCCTTCTACATTGGGAGGGTTCCCCTGTATAAACGCCCAATTCTGCAGCTCCGGGTTAAGTCCCTCACGAAAGTACTGAACCCAAGTGGCCTCACTCCAGTCCAATATCTTGCTCGAAAGCAATTGAAACTCACTTGCATACTGCACCACAGACTTAGTCCCTTGGCATAGTTGCAACAGCGCCGTCTTGGCCCGCTCCCCCCGGTGCGGATCCTCGAACCGGTTCCGGAGAGCTATCATGAAGTCATCCAAACTCCACAAAACTTGGGAGCGTAGCTCATACTGGTGCACCATCCTTGCAGCGGTTTCTCCTTGCAACAGTGAAGCAACGTATTGCACCCGGCTCTCTTCCGAGGCGAAGGTCTTGCCTTGCTCCCACATAAAAATGTCCACTTGGACCAGAAAATAAGTCGCTTGACCCATTGAAAGTCACCTTTAAGTCCCGGCAATGGGGTGGGCCTGGAGCAGGGCCACCCGGCAGCACAGGTGCAACTGGCTGTGCAGGTACCACAGGCTGGCCTCCTCCGTCGGGTTGCCCTGGCTGGGGCGGCTGCCGATGCAAGTCATCCAACTTGCGTGCCATGTCCTGGATCACTGCATACATAGCATCCATCCGATCGGCCATCTCCTGCCTTTCAAACTGCAGGTGCCAACGTTCCTCTTCCCACTCATGCCATAGAAGGGAGTCCCGCCGATCCATGTCGACCCCCAGCCCTTCCATGTCGGCCATCGTCTGCTTCCGACATTCCGTGATGCCCCCCGCTGGAGCCCATTTGCAGGGAGTATCCAGCCAGGCACTGAGAAGGGAGACCCGTTGTTTGGTGCCCGCACCCGCTCCATCGGGTTTCGGTTTCTCCTTCTTCTGCTCGAGATCGGGCTCCTTTGGTGTCGTGGTATTCCCGCCAGACGCTGTGTCACCATTGTCTCCAGGGTCCGACATAGCCAAGAATTCACAGCTTGGGATCGGAGCTGGAGCAAGTGATTGGCAGCTTAATGTCAGGTCCTCAAGCCAACCTAGGTCGTCTCAAAAAGTCACTCGCTCACACAGGCATGTCAGAAGCAGGTAAACGTTTATTGAGAGCATCTAGTAAGCATGGATACACTGCAGCTTCAAAGCTGCCAATACAGGCTTGGGCTGCAAAGCCTAACTTAAAGCATGGTTACACGATTACATCACAGGTGCAAGATCAAATGGCCTGGGAAACAGCGAGATAGCAGAGCACAGGGGAAAGGAGGGAAGAAGGAGTGAAACAGGAATCTAAACACGGCCTGGCCGTTAACTACTCAAGGTCGAGACTCGGGAGGGGTGAGGAACAGGGAGTGGGAATCACAGAGCAACTGAACAGCAAACACGGGCCTAAAACATGTCAAGAACCTGAACCAGGATCTGACTGCTTGTACGGGCCAGACCTGACAACAGAGTGAAAAGAAACAATCCAGCAGAACTTCTCACAGCGGGTTGATATGCGGGCCTGCTTGACTCCTCCAACTGACAGGCGTAGGCAATGGTACTTGCGCAGCCCATCCACTTGAGAAGCCGCTGCCGAAGCTGCCCAGCTGATCCGACCCCTTATCGCGATTCGCTTCCCGCCCCTCTCTCTCAGTGCTCTCTATCTCTCTGTGCTTGTCTGCTCCTTTACTTTTACTTTCTCTCTCGCTTGCCCGCTCGGTCGAGTTCTCTCTATCGCTTGTCCGTGCTCGCCTCCGTCTTCGAAAGAGAAAGACGGAGTGAGCTGTGGGTGGGACCTCCTCCCTGTTTTGTACTTCCTAGGAAGGACAAGCCCCGCCCGCCCAAGCTCCCGCTCATGGCCCCATTGGCTCAATGCCACAGGTCCTGGCCAATGCGGGGGTTGTCGCCGGGCAGACAAAGGCCGGCACGAGCCTCCCAAGCATGCGCAAATGCACGTGTCAGCCGGCCGACCATTTTGTCTGCCTGCTTTCTGCGCTGCCGGCTTCCCCCCCACCGCGGGCAGCAATCGTGGCTCCCATATGAGGCGGGAACCAGAGCTTCTTTTAAAAAAACTTCACTCAACTACAACTTGCCAGGTAAAATATTCTCCTAAAGGTGACCTTACTGATAAAATTCCTTCGAACAAGGGTGTGAAGCAAGGCTGCATCCTTGCTCCCCCTCTTTTTAACTTATTTCTGTCAGACCTTGCTTGCTCTTTAGATTCCATCAACGGCCATCCGCCAAAATTAAGAGGTAAAGCCGTACCTCTTCTTTTATATGCTGATGATACCGCCATTTTATCCTACTCTAAAATTGGCCTCAAATGCTATCTAGGGGCATTTGAAAATTATTGCCATCTAAACCTTCTTAATATCAATTACATCCATTGTCCTGCGCCCAGCCCGTTCCCGGGCGGCGCGGACTCCGCCCCCACCCCGCCGCTCGCCGGGAGACCGGGGGAGCCGCGAGCAGGCGCGGGCTCGGCCCCCACCCCGCCGCTCGCCGGGAGGCCGGGAGAGCCGTGAGCAGGCGCGGGCTCGGCCCCCACCCCGCCGCTCACCAGGAGGCCGGGGGAGCCGCGGGACGACGCGAGCTCAGCCCCCACCCCGCCCCTCGTCGGGAGGCCGGGGGAACCGCGAGACGGCGCAGGCTTGGCCCCCACCCCACCCCTCGTCGGGAGGCCGGGGGAACCGCGAGACGGCGCGGGCTCGGCCCCACCCCACCCCTCACCGGGAGGCCGGGGAGCCGAGGGACGGCGCGGACTCGGTCCCACCCTGGCGCCCTCCACAGTCCCGAACCAGCTTACCTGGGGCCCAAGAGGGACGGGAGACTTCTGTGGCCCGGCAGAACGGGGGCAGGCCAGAGAGGGGGGGTGGAGAGCGAGGGAGGGGGAGGAAGAAGCCTGGAGGAGAGGCCGGGTGGGAAGACTTCAGGGGCCTTAGGACCCAAGAGCTGGCTCGACAGGCTGGCTCTTCAAACGGCCCCCCTCTTTCCCCTGCAGGCCGAGGACCGCTCGGAGGGCCCGACGGGAGCCCGGGTGAGGCAAGCCGCCCGACCTTCGGCGAGTCCCAGGGCCTTGGCGGATCGCCACGGGGTCAAGCAGCAGGAGCCGCGCTGGGCGTTCCAATGAACCGCGGCAGGGCCAGAAGAGGGCAGCGGGGGGGGAGTTACCAGGAGGACTCCTCCAACAGGCGGATCCCGGAAGGAGAGAAAAAACCCAGCCTATATGGTCTCGGGAGGGCGGGGCTAAGAGGGGAGGACGGGCTTAAAAAGGGGTTGTGGCATGGAGGCCGAGGAGGATGGCTGGCTAGGACGGGCTAGGAAGCTGTAGCCCACAATCCTGGCAGACTCAAACGGGGAGACAAGCTCAGATTCCCCGGCTGAGTGGTCTGAGGCCGAGGAAACACCACAACCTCGAGTAGACTCTCAAGCCCCCCCCCTTGGCTCCGCGCTTCCGAGCCCGGGGCGTGACATCCATTAATAATACAATTATTAATATCAATAACATCTTAGTCTTTTCTAAGAAGTGGTCCCCCTTCAGCTTGCGTATTGGTAAGGCCAAAGTACATCAGGTGAAGAGTTTTAAATACTTGGGCATTACCTTCAACTATAATCTGAAATGGGTAGTACACAGAAATAGAGCTATCAAACTAGGGAGAATATCCTCGAGCCAACTGAAGTCATTCTTTTTCTATAAGGGCAACCAATTTGTTCCCGCCGCAGTTAAGGTATTCAATCCCAAAATTTTACCTCAGATTTTATATGGTATTCCAGTTTGGGTCAATGCTTTTAATTGCGATTTGGAATCCTTTCAAGCAAACTTTTTAAAGACAAATTCTGGGTTTCCCACGATGTGTCTCTTACTATGCAACTTATTCTGAGTTAGGCCAAAATTTGTGCGAAACCAAGGCTTGGCTAATAACGATTCGTTTCTGGCTTAAACTGTATTTCAGAACAGAGTCTGGTTCTCTTTTATCAATGCTGCTGAAAGAACTACATAACACTACCTGGGACCGTTTAATTCTGACCAAAATAAAATCTACCGGAGTCTCCCTGGAAGACTTGGCCTCAACTTCCGAGGCTCATATTTTTAAAATTGTTAAGCAACGCTTTTTAGATATGGAACTACAGAGGCTGCATCCCACACAACCCCCGGTCTGCTCCTCAGCTGCGCTGGGTCTTATGAACAAAACTGACAGTAGTCCCCATTATTTTTATAATTTGGACATCCCTCCCCTTCATAGAGCCTTCTCTCTTGCCAGGGTCAACGCCTTCCCTTCAAGGATATTGTATGGAAGGTACCATCAAATCCCGATACAGAAACGGCTTTGTACCTGTGGGTCCAATTCCCAGGATACGATTGATCATATACTGCTTGACTGCCCCCTATACCAAATAACCCGTGAGAATAGGCTTAAAAATTGGATACATTCAAAATATCATATATCCAATAAAGCAAAATGTCAACTCCTATTAAATGATTTTGCTCCAAAGATTACTGTGGATGTTGCCAATTTCCTGACGGATGTGATGAAAATTCAAAAGCTTGCAATCTTTGATTTTTGAGCTCATTTTATTGATATTAGGTTTTATGATTATTTTGTAACAACTGTAATAATAATTATGCCATTAAAGGTTTCATTGTCATATTTTCTGCACCTTGTTGCATAGCAATTCAAATTGTATATAACAATTTAACTCAAGTCTGTGAAGTCTGATTGGCAAAAGATTTTGTTTAACAAGTAATTTGTTATTTAAATCAGACATTTACAGTGACATCCTAAGAAGAGTTACACCTTTCTCAGCCCATTGATGTAAATGGATTTAGAAGAGTATAACAGTGCTTAGGATGGCACTGCAAATACTTCAGAATACCAGTCTTTCTCTTCATCGGCTGCTGTGGAAATTAGTGCTCTATACAGTTGCCAGAACCTGCATGTTGATTACATAACTGTCACAGAGCCTATTGTTCAGAGTGTTTGGAAACAAAACAAATTTCTTAGCAGTTTTTTAATGGCAAATTTGACTTCCTTGTTTCTTAAGGTATAGATCATAGGGTTCAATAGAGGAGTTAGAAAGACATAACCCACCGAGATAATTGTGTCCTGATCTAATGAAGACACAGACTTAGGTCTCAAATACACAAAAGAAGCACACCCAAAATGTGTTATCACCACAGTGAGGTGGGAGGCACAGGTAGAAAAGGCTTTCTGTCTGCCCATGCTGGACTGGATCTTTAGGATGGCAGAGAGGATGTAGATATATGAGATCAGGATCAGTATGACAGTTGCCAATAAAACAATGGCACAGAAAAAAACAATCACAACACTTGTTAGGTAGATGTCAGTACAAGCTAGTCTCAAAACAGGTGAGAGATCACAGAAGAAATGTCTGATTCCATTGGGTCCACAGAAGGGTAACCTGAAGATTAGGGCATCAATGCTCAGTGATATGAGAAATCCTGTCATAGAGGATGCAACTACTAGTTTAGCACATGTCTTATTGTTCATCAGGACCTGGTATTGAAGTGGGTAGCATATTGCCACGTATCGATCATATGCCATAGCTACTAGCAGAAAACAGTTGTTTGCCCCCAGGCCAAAGAACCAAAATACCTGCAAAGCACACTCAGTAAAGGAAATGGACTGATGTCCTGTCAGCAGAGTCACTAGGAGCTTGGGGATGGTAACAAATGTGGTGCTGGTTTCTGAGACTGAGAATGCAAACAGCAGAAAATACATAGGGCTGTGTAGGGTCCGGTCAGTCAATATGACTGACATGATGGTGATGTTGAAGACCAGGATTGTGCCATACCCAAGAGAAAAAATCAGGAAAAGCACAGTTGGGTTCTTCCCAAGTTCAGAAAAACCTAGCAAGAGAAATTCGGTCACTGAGCTGATGTTTCCCTTATGCATATTCTAAGACAAGTTATTTGACCTAAAAGGAAAATGAAGTGAGTTAAATGAGTCTATGAGGTATACAATGTAATGACAATAGTTTCTCATCTCTTAACTGGCTCAAAGTGGCAGCAGATAAGGGGAAACAATAGTTCAAGCAATATGAAAGCTGTCATTATGGAGGTTGTGCAACACATGCATGAAGTAGGTAGATAATACCTAATATGTCATTTCTACATGATCCTCCAGTCCTCTTGTTCATGAAGTTGTCATCCTATACTTTCCTGCGTCAGTCTTACACCCATAACTTGATATCTCTACAAATGCTCCTCTCACATATTCGTGACTGCTGCTTTCACACATGTTGGATAATTCTCTTTCGATGCACTGTAGCAATCATTTGCAATTGGATTTTCCTATTTCACACAGGAAAATACAGTTTCTAATGATTCCTATATTGCATTGAGAGGGCATGGCCCAACAATGTGCTAAAGCAGCTGAGTCTGAGTTCTGGCACTGAAAACAAATTGTGAGGCTGTGATATACTAGTATCATGGTTCTTAATTTTTATTGCACAACAAAAGTGAGAAAAACACTTTATTCCCTTTCAGACAGATGGCATAACACTAAAGGAAGGATGTTGCGATAGAGTGGATCTTTAAGATGCATGGACAAAGTCATAGAACTCTCTGCAATAGGCTCTCCGAGCTAAACTAGGAAGTGTTATTAATTTGAGCTATCATCCCTCTAGATAGGTAAGACTGGCAGGGAAGATGACTGGGAGTTCTAAGAAAATACTTCACATTTATGAGCTTCTAAATCCTTTCCAATTTGTCAATAACATCCTTGCAGTGAGCGCAGAAATTGAGATATATTGATATCTAGAAGCTGTCATCCATAAACTTACCTCCAACTAGAAGAAAGCCACCCTACCTTTGTTGAATGTTATGATATTTATTAGTGCAGGGGCTGGTTCACCACTTGGGAACATGTTCTCCTGATAATTCCGACACTTTATGTTCTAGGCAATTGTTTACATAAAATAATTAATATCTCGAGTCTGGCGGGGAAAGATGGAGGCTTTCATAACTGTAAAGCTGAATAGTGACATAAATTGTGAAACCATGAATTATTTGAATATAACTAGTATTGTGTATGTTTCATAAATGTTTAAGGATGCCAGGCCTCCCTCTTTTGTGGGAGGCCTGTTTGCCGGTGCCTGAGGTTCAGGCAGGAGGAAATGGAGAGGGGGAGGAGTGTGTGCCAGCATTGCACCAGCTTGCTTATGTCAAACTGGAAGTGACATGGTGGACACTCTGTGTGGGTAAACTGCCATTAATTTGCAGCCAACTCATGGCAACCTAGGGTTGCCAGATCCCTCTTCGCCACCAGTGGGAGGTTTTTGGGGCGGAGCCTGAGGAAGGCAGGGTTTGGGGAGGGACTTCAATGCCATAGAGTCCAATTGGCAAACCGGCCATTTTCTGCAGGTGAACTGATCTCAATTGGCTGGAGATCAGTTGTAATAGCAGGAGCGCTCCAGCTACTAACTGGAGGTTGGCAACTCTATGGCAATCCCAGCAAAAGGCTTTCAGGCAAGTGAGAAGTGGAGGTGGTTTGCCATTGCCTTTCTCTGCAGAGTCTTCCTTGGTGGTCTTCTGAGATCTGACGAGATCGGGCTTCACCATGCTGTCTTCCCTCCAGTGTAGACACTTTAGCATTTTACAAAATACCCCCAAATTCCTCCTGAGGGTTGCTGGCTGAAGCCTGGCAACCCTATAAAATTTGCAATTTTTAAAGAAAAATATAAAGTACTTGAAATTAGCCCCATTCCTGTAATTAATAAGGGATGGCCATAAACAAACAAAGGAGTGTGCTTTTTCCTTATTCCTTCTTATGTAACTATAAATAGAAGTCTTGTGGGACTTTAGTCCATCTCATGTCCCTTGTGGCTCAGGAGCTGTTATTGCCCACCGTCGTCGTCTTCAAAAGGAGGGAACCAAAGGTGATAAGGCTTGATCCTATCCTGTAAAAGGATTTGCTGTTTGGGGATATCCACCCATCTGTCCCTTTTTTGGCAACTTAGGTTAGCTGGTCACTTCAGGGCCATGCAGGAATTTATTGGGATCTTTCAGATTGGTTGGGAAAAGGCTCTTTTTTACCTGCTTCACGTTTCCAGTTGTCAGGGTGGGACTATTCACTTTTAATTAGGCCTACTTTTAGACTGGTTTGATCCTGACTAGGATTGGCTGGAATAATGCTGCTTTTTAGGAATGTTTTGGTAAGCATCCTGAGGCATTTCTTGATTGGGAAGATTTCCCAATCTGATATACCAGTCAAGGTGTTGGAAGGGGCACCTTCGGGCCTGGTCACAAGTTTTATTGCCAGTGTTTGCTAGCATGGGGGAGGAAAGTGGAGTTGTAGTGTTCTTCTGCATACTATTGCATGCAGGCTAGGATGAGCTGAGGGTGGTTTTAGCTTCCTCATACTAGGCTGCATGGTGTGATTGTCCTTAATGCTGGCATGCCTCTACCAGACAGTCTTTAATAAGGCTGAGATCAGTGATTAATGAATAAAATAGTAGTTGAACCCATGTATCTTGTGTAACACCGTAATTTTAGGTATGGGGCCCAAATAATACTAGCATAAGTTTTCATAGACAAGATCTGAAATGCCTGGATTACCTTTAATTGTCCAAATACAGTAATTCAGGAGAGGTTGTCAGAGTAAACAATTCTTTTATTGGACCAATAAACAGAAGCAGGTGCGAATGCCCTGAATGAGGCGCAGGGCAGTCCACACACCAGAACAAAGAAAGCCATCATCCTTTATAGACTTAGAATAGAGGGCAGGTATTAGGGTTACGTATAACAAAAGGACCAATACACATTAGAGAAGTATACAGGATGATTAGCATACCCTATTAAGGTAACCTGAAGGCATTACAGAGATAACCACTTGATCTGCTAATGAGGAAATGAAACTCAACATTCCAATCTTGACACTGCTGGTGTCTTAAATCACTTGCCTTGGCCTCATTAGGGCAGCTAACCGTACCAGGCTCATTGGATGTATGTTGTTGATCCTCAGCAGGCAGACTGATAAACCCACTGCACACAACATTATAGCCAATGAAATCAACACACCTAGAGTGGCAGCAGGTACTAATACACTGGCTCTGTCCCCTCCCTATGCATAATCAATGGTTCAATAACACAAAGTCTACATGCATAGAACATATACATACATAAGCTACCTCCCTCTGATTGGGAACATTAGAAAAAGCAGTGCTCCCAGTCACAGTAAGGCAGCCTATGCATGTACACTTCTAACATGCATACATTCTGTGCTCATGAGCCATCGACTCACCAGGCAGGGAGTAGGCATGCCCATTCCCCCTCTATGCATGCTGATTTCAATGACTAATATCATATGACTAATATCAAAGGCCCATTGCAGGGACAGGATAGTGAAATTGTAACAGATGATGACTAGAGGGCAGAACCACTCAATTCCTACTTTTCATCAGTCTTCTCTTGTGAGGGAAATGGTATTCAACAGGGCAAAAACAGAACACATGACAAGGGAAGGCAGTTGCAGGCTAGGATCGGCACGGGGGTAGTAAACAGTAAACAGTACCTTTATTGGCATTAACAATAGGAAAACAGAACAAAGAAACAGCTAGATATAGAACTAAAAACAAAGAATTACACATTTAATCAATAATTACATTATAAAACCGTTAATTATGAGCTCCCCTCCTCCTTCAAAACCTTGGCCAAAAATTCAGCTACCTGGTTGGTAACTTCAGGACAATTACCAGCAAGAAAATAATCTATATCTCCGGTAGACACCATATTAGTGAATTGGGGAAGCGAACCAATTAAACAAAACTGAAGCTGTGTGAAAAGTGGACAATGTAAGAGAATATGATGTATTGTGTTGGGTTCTACAACATCTTGCTTCTCGTGGAATTCCCTTATATCTACCATTAACAACAGCTGAAGGAAATATGTTAAATCTGGCCATCAAAAATGCTGTACGATGAGAGGGTATAATTAAGTTAAAAAAATACTGAGCCATAGAGTTTGTTTGGTAAGAGAGGCCTAAAAAACATGGAGAACAGATACCTTCTGCACCGGCTTTTATTGATTGGGAGTCAATGTCTCATATTTTTTTTTGAATTGTCCTAAATATATATATATATATTTCACTAGAGTTGGACAAGGAATCAAGATCGATCCCGAATGATCCAATTTTATTTAGAATAAGTTGGGACCACTTGGAAACAAATGGGTCAGTATGTAAAACTGCAATCAGACTATTTGGGGGGCATCGAAAATAAAGGCGCAACCAGTATTTAATAACAGTAATCCAAGCACCAGATTCTATCGTGTGAAGTCCCAGCTCAGCACACACAAAAAAATAGCTAACTGAGTTTGTGATGCCAAGAATACGCCTCAAAAAGACTGCCCTAACTCGCTCCACATCTTTATTAAAACCCTGGATCCATACTGAGATTCCATACAAAAGTTGCGGAATCACCGTAGCTTGGAAAATCTGTAAGGCAGCCGGAACAAAATAGTTATCCTTCTTATAATGAAAATGAGATATTGCAGCCATCTTATTTTTTGCCAAGGAAAGGGATTGATTACGATGTGCAGTCCATTTTAAGTTATAATGAAAAAGGATCCCCAAATATTTGAAAGTTCTACTTCTATTTCTCTTCCCTCAATTTTCCAAACAGATTGCTTCCATGACTTAGAAAATGTCAAAATTTTAGTCTTATCGAAATTAATAGATAAGGAATTCCGATTACAAAATAAAATAAAAGATGATAACAGGCGCTTTAGTCCCACCTTTGAGAGGGAAAGGACTGCTGCATCATCTGCATATAACATAACAGAGACTCTCTCAGAACTTAGCTTGGGAGTGTGGCCACCAGTGTTAGCCAAAAAGGCGGGGAGATCTGAGATGAATAAATTAAATAAAGATGGTGCCAGTACACAGCCTTGCTTTACGCCCTTTGTCACTGAATTTTTTGAGTTAGAAGACCTCTATCATCAAATCAAATCTGACTTGGCAGGTATTAGATGTATGGAGGTTACATAATAAAAACAAAAGACGTTGGTCAAGACCCAGATTGTATAATTTCTCCCATAAAATCTGCCTATCTACTGTGTCAAAGGCTCTTCGAAGGTCAATAAAAGCAACATATAACTTTCCTCTGGGGAACTGAAGATATTTTTCTGCTAAAAGAGAGAGAACAGTACAATGGTCAGTTGTAGAATGGTTTGGTAACATGGGGGTAGTACATAAACACCTAGTTGATTTAAATGAAACTAAGTCCTCAGGGCCCCATGGTCCTTCCCCAGCAACCAGGTCTGGTCCCTGCCCCCAGGGATTAAACTGCCCTGGATCCTTCTGAGAAGACCTGCACTCTGTCAGCACCTCTGGCTGACCAGGATCCACTACAGGAGCCCCGGCAGGAACCAGTGTCCCCAGAGGAGGGGGTGCCAAGCTCCCTGACTTCCCGGGGGAGGCTGGGGGAAGACTGCTGGAGAGGACGAAATGCCAAGGGAATAGCACGCCGAGCTGCACATTGCTCTGTTGCTGCTGAAGGACGGACGGGAGGCTCCGAATCCTGCGGGGGAGTTTGGCTGCGGAGATTGATGTTCGCAGGCACATGTGGTTGCTGCTCATGGACGGGGGCAGGAAATGGAGGTGGCGCCATTGGCTCCACTGCATAGGGCGGGGGAAAGTCTGACAGGTCCTCTTCTGGGTCTTCAGGGGCGACCCTCAGAGGTTTACAGACAGCGACAATGCCTGACTGTAACTCCAAAGACGGAACAGCCAGTCCAAAGCGGGCTGTGAGCTGAGGGTTTTCCCTGAGTCCCCAAAAGGGGAAGAGATAAGCCTTTTCGCGGTGCTTTCCTGTTCTGGAAATATAGCGGTCTAATTGGGCAAGGAGAGCCGGGTCAAGAGAACCTGAAGAAGGCCAGGCAGTTCCGCGAGGCAATTCGTATTGAGGCCACGCCACTTGGCAATAAAAAATGAGGAGATTCTTAGAAAGCCCTGTGCTGCCACTTAAAACCTTCCAATTCTCACAGACACAAGCCAGAGGGCCGGAGAGCTTGCTTTGATTACAACCCATATTTCAGCTAAGGGATTTTATCGTTCGTCAACGTGAAAGACTTAACGGGCCTCTCATAAACTGGGCTCCTGCTTTCCCTCCCTATTTTGGCTGAAATGTACCTTTCTGGAGGAGACAAAATGAGGTGGCACTCGCACACAGACAAAACCCAAAAGGGAGGGGGAACGAAGGAAGAGGTAAGGGGTCAGCTTCCTCGAGGCAAAGGGATTTATGACAGCATGCACACTCCCCGCCGTCACCTGCCGCTTGCAGAGTCGACGCTTGCTCAGGGGGCAATTGCATGAGACAACAAACAGCCAGCCTCGAAACACACCCCAGACAGACAGTGTCTAATTTGCACAGCAATACTCACACCTAGGTAGCTCAGGAAACCTCTCCAGACAAACGCAAGCGCGGCTGTTAACCTCTTATGGCAGGGTTCAAGCGGTCGGTCGCAAGATCTACCGTCTCCGTCCCCGATGGGAGGCTGGAGGAATTCTTTGCTGCAAGAGCAGTGGATTTGCATGCAGATCCTCAAGAGTCCCTCGGAGTGGAGTCGATTTGTTCTCAGCAGTGGCCCATCGAAATCCAGGGGAGTCTAACAGCGACTCTCCCGCCCCAACTTTTATTGGTGTTGTAAAAGTTTTATGGAGGTCAAGGGCCGGTCAGCCATCCCGTCAAAAAAATCCACATTGGGGGCCAAAATGTAAAGCCCTAATTACTTTAGTACTCAATTAAGTAATTGAGGAGAGGTTAACAATCAAACAGGTCTTTTATTGATCAATAAAGGACAGCAAAGCGGCATGGAGGAAGCTCTTAAAAAGTGTCAGAGGTCTTCCACCACACAGAACAAAGGGAGACATTAGGTTTTATAATCATTTAGACAGACAGCACTAAGTACAATTACGTAGAATATTAGAGCCAATACATAATAGAATCGTAGGTGCTCTCATTTGCATGTCCTGTGAGAATGGTCTGAAGGCATTTACTTTAGCAGGTAATAAGAATCGAAAGTTAACATTCCATAATGACATTTCTTGTCTTAAATCAAAGCTTCAGGCTTAATTAGAGAGCCTGCCTGTACCAAGTGAGAATGATCTCACTTGCAGCTGACTTGCAAACTGCTTGCTAGGTCAACCTGACCCAGGCCTCACACTAGTGAATCTCTTGACCAAAGATTTCTACTTTACCCATCATGCATAGTGATTCTAGATCTGTATATAAGAATATATATGGGTGTCTCATGCTATGTGAATATACATATATGTGAAAGAATATATGTTTTCCCCATAAATGAAGTTAATAAGGCATTACATAAAGAGGTCAGAACAACTGTCACTTTGTTGGTGGATGCTGGGAAATTTATGAGAAAATACAAAAAAAGAACTAATGGGTCTTACCCCGGAACAAGAACGAGATCAGGATCAAGAGGAAGAAGACTTGTCACCACAAGGAGCAGCTGGAGGATCTATGTCTTAAAATTTATTTTTTATAATTCAATCACCATGGCTAAAGTAATTTCATGGAATGTAAATGGACTGAATGAAAAAGTCAAAAGAGCACGGATTTTTAAATTTTTACAAAAACAAAAATATTAATTAATCTGCTTACAGGAAACCCATATCTCAAAAAAAGATAGAAAGTACTTGGAACGGCAAATGTTGGGACAGGTGTTTATTTCATTGTCTAAAACAAAAACCAAAAAAGTAGTTCTATATGCTCAACCTAATTTAAACCCTGAACTTGTTTACAAAGATGATGAAGGCAGAATAGTGATGATTAGAATAACAATATTGGGACAAAAAACGATGGCAGTCAGGATCTATGCACCGATTGAAGGAAAAGCCAAATTTTACACACAACTTCACGATATAATATTGCAGCATGCTGAAGAACAGATCCTGCTGATGGGAGATTTCAACGGAGTCACTCTGCCTGCCTTGGACAAGAAAACTAAAGCTAAAGACGATAAAGAAGGATGCCTTCCTAAGAACTTTTTTCAAATGACAGAAGAATTTAAATTACAGGACATTTGGAGAACTATGAATACATCTGCTACAGAATATGCTTTTTACTCAGCAAGACATGACTCACATTCCAGAATAGATATGATATGGGCAAGTAAATCAATGTTTACTCAGTTACGTAAAGTTCATATTATACCAAGAACTTTTTCTGACCACAACCCAGTCTCATTTGAATGGAATAATAGACAAGCATTTAGATGGAGATTAAATGATAAACTTCTGAAAGATGAGAAAGTACAGATGGAATTATCAAAGACTTTTTTGAAATTAATATGAATGGAGAAACCACCTTGAATATAGTTTGGGACACTTTTAAAGCAGTATTGAGAGGTTTTATGATTCAGAAACATAGAAGAGAACACAATTACAACTAACAAACAATATACTTTGGAATATTGTCGAAGGCTTTCACGGTCAGAGTTCATTGGTTCTTGTAGGTTATCCGGGCTGTGTGACCGTGATCTTTGTATTTTCTTTGTATGGAAATTATAGCGTTTGGGGGGAGCTTTGCTCCCTCCATAGAGTTTTGGAGGGAATTGCTAGCTCATCCCCCACATGCAGCACTTCCAGGGTAAACCCAGAAGTGGGTTTACCCCATGCATGAATTGCTGCCCCTCAGCCCCGCAGAGATTAAGCTCCCGCTGGAGGCCAAGTAGGACCTGGCAACCCTATGTGAAGACAAACCCTGGTTTGCCATTATTGCTGGCACTATTGCTGGCACTTCCGGGGTAATCCGGAAGTGATGATGGTGCAGCACAGTCCGCATGGATTGCCACCCCACCCCAAAGCTGGCCTACTTCTGCCCTCTGGCCAGTTGAGGGGCGGCGTGCAGCCTGGTGAGTTGGCAGGCAATTGCCCACCATCACAGGGCACTTAGAAACCCTATCTATGCATAGCATATTAATAGGCTATCTCAAATTAAAGGGGGGGGGGGCTGGTGGACTGGGTCCATGAGACAGTAAATGCTTCCTTAAGAAAGAGTGGTCATCCCTGCGCTGAAGCGAGCTATGGCACATCCTCTCTTCAAGAAACCTACTCTGTACCCAGGAAAGCTGAATAACTATCTCCCAGTCTAGATTTTAGCTCAGAGGTGGAGAAATGGAAATACCTCATGTGGGAAGGAGAGCTTAATAGATTGTTACAGGTAGCTAAATTCTGTTCTGTAGCAATCAAAATTCACTCGGAAAAGGTGGGTATAGTCAACAATTTTAAATCCTAAATTATTAAACTTTTGGCCATATTTTTAGGGAGAGAATATTTTATCTGGGTTTTTAGTAATTGCTTATTTTGTATTTATAATGCATATAATGTATATTTGTTCTCTTTTGCTGGCAATCACTGTAATAAACTGACTGACTATCCCAGTCTCAAAAGTACCATTCTTGAGCAAGGTGACTGAATGAATGGTGGCTGGAAAACGTCAAGGATTCCTGAATAAAGTGGATTGTTTGGATCCATTCCAATCCGGTTTCAGACATGGTTATTTGAGTGAAATTGTCTTGGCTGCTCTTGAAGATGACCTGTGCCAAGAGATGGATTGGGGGGGGGGGGGAGTGCAACCCTGTTGACAGTCCGACTTCTCAGCAGCTTTTGATAGCATCCATCATAGTATTATCCAGAGTGCCTTTTGCAGTTGGGACTGGGAGGCACAGTTCTGCCCTTTGGTCTCTGGCCTACATCTTGGCTCTCATGCTTTTTAACATCTATGCAAAATTGCTAGGACAGGTTCAGGAGAATTATCCAAAGATTTGGGCTGCATTGACACTGATATGTAGATGACATTCACCTAGGGAGGCTGTGGAAACTGAACTGGTGCCTGGATAGACTGGGATCAATGAGGGCTAAGCTGAAACGTACTCCCAACAAAATGGAGGTGCTACCAGTAGAAGACTTGACCCAGAAACTGGAACATCTCCTGTTCTGGATGGTGTTGCACTCCCTTGAAAGAGCAAGTTCATAGCTGGAGGGTTGGAGCTCCTGACCATTGCTGCCACCGGTTTATCCAACAGGAGGCCTAGGTCCAGCAGCACCCTGGCCCCCTGTTGGACAAAACAGGTGGCAGCAGTGTCCAGGGGCTCCTTTCAACTGGTGAGCCAACTCAAACTCTGGAACTTCCTTCCCAGGGAGATGCATCTGTCTCCCTCTATCACTGTCTTCCATCAGCAAGAGAAGACTTTGTTTTTTTGGCATTTCCTCACTCATTTGCCATCCTCCCTGTCAGTGTATAATCCAACCTCAGGTAATCCAACATGAGGCTCAGTGAGAAAGGTGAACTTGTTGAAGGCTGAAACCTCAGGCCTGGAGTTCGGTGCTGGGTTGCCCTCCAGGGTCACCTTTCTGGCCAGAACAGGACCTCTGGAGCCTCAGGGGGAGGGGGTTACCTTCATCCAGTCCCTCTTCCCCCTTTTCCCTCAGTCCTTGGGATGGGCCTTGCTTTTCCTCCCCAGCACCCTTCAAGGGGGCTCCCTTGGGGTGGGGTCAACCCTGGATTCCCCAATCCCTGCAAGCCCTGACCTTATGGTTGCCAACCTCCAGGTACTAGCTGGCGATCTGCTGCTATTACAACTGATCTCCAGCTGATAGGGATCAGTTCACCTGGAGAAAATGGCTGCTTTGGCAATTGGACTCTATGGCATTGAAGTCCCTCTCCTCCCCAAGCCCTGCCCTCCTCATGCTCTACACCAAAAACATCCTGCCATTGGCAAAGAGGGACTTGGCAACCCTCCCTGACCTCCCTGACAGTCAGGCCCAAGTTCCAATGGGAGGCCTAATGAGGGCCCTCCCCCAGCACTCCACCCCCCAGGGCCCAACAGGTGTGGGCCTCACTGTCATTCCTTGCTCTGTCCTCCCACCATCCCCGTGCAAACTGTGAGGGGCTTATCCTGTCCCTTTTGCCTCCTCCTCCTCCTCTTCTGTAGCTGTGGCTCTCAGCTCCTTCACCCTGCTTGGGACCTTGAAGCTCACCTCCTTGGACAGCAGCTGCCTCTTGGGCTGTGCCACCCTCACTTCCAACCCCATCTGCTGCGCCTTTTCTCCAGGGCCCGGTTGCCTCTTTGGGACTTCTCCCAGTTCAGGATACTCCTCCATCCGCAGCTGCCCTGGACCACTGTTTCACCGCAGAGACAAACTTTCCTCGGCCCTTGTCTGTCAGGTGAGTATAGGGGCAGGGAAGCTGCCCCTGGACAGAAATACAAATGAAAATAAATGAAATGGCATGCCTAGCACCCCATCAGATGTCTGATACGTTTCCAGGAGTTATTCCTTCAGCAGCATCATGTTTTGTTTATGGTATCATTTCTCCCTAGCTTACCATGGGTAATGGTGCAGTTTTGCTGCTGTCCTTGGCCAAAGTTCAGCATATTGCTCAGGGAAAGAGCCAGACCAGCTAACAGCCTTGCGCCAGCCATCCAACAGGGAAATAAAATAGGCATGTATGATTATTGTGCATATTCCTCCTCCTTAACTTCAGTCTAAGACAGACATGGCAGCAAATGCTTCTTGCCGCAAATATGCTGCTAGCACTGACTTCAGCCTAGCAAGGCCCACAGGTTAGGAGCAAGGAGAATGAGTGGCAGTGCCAATGGTGGTGTATGCATCACCTGTATCAGGGGTAGGGTTGCCAAGCTCCAGATCTGGAGATCTCCCGCTATTACAGCTGATCTCCAGGCGATAGAAATCAGTTCCCCTGGAAAAAATGGCCACTTTGGCAATTGGACTCTATGGCATTGAAGAAGAAGAAGAAGAAGAGTTGGTTTTTATATGCTGATTTCCCCTGCCTTTTAAAGAGAATCAAACCTGCTTACAATCTCCTTATCTTCCTCTCCCCACAACAGACACCTTGTGAGGTAGGTGAGGTTGTGAGAGTTCAGAGAGAACTGACTGGCCCAAGGTCACCCACAGCAGGTCTCATGTGGAGGAGTGGGGAAACCAACCTGGTTCACCAGATTAGAGTCCACTGCTCTTAACCACTACACAACTCCCCTCCCCTCTCCAAATCCTGCCCTCCTCAGACTTCACCCCCAAAATCTGCAGGTATTTCCCAACCTGGAGCTGGCAACCCTAGGGGAGAGAGTTGAGACTTAACATCTCTCAGCACAATTTGGGATGTGGAAGCTGAAATAAAGGGGCAGGCACTAATGGGGCCAGTCTGGGGCCAAGGTGGAGTCTGGACCCAAGCATTATTATTTTGAGCTCAATATAAAAACATAATACAGCCCCCCCTCAACACCACAATCTCTCATCCCATACATAGACTATTATGAACTGTGAAAAAAGTGTTTTAATTCTGAAATTACTATTAGATATTCTACATTTCTGAAAAATACCAGCCTGTGCTTTAATAAAATACCTAGCTTGAGAATACTACAAGTTTTTTAAACTATTTTTGTAACTTTTTGACTATTATCCAGCTAATGGCTTGATTGTTTTTATTTTTAAGGTTGCCAGCCTCTAGGTGGTGACTGGAGATCTCCTGGGATTACAACTGATCTCCAGGTGACAGAAGTCAGTTCCCCTGGAAAAAAAATGGCTCCTTTGGAGGGTGGACTGTATAGCATTGTACCCTGCTGAGGGTACCCTCCCCTCCCAAAACCTCCCATTGTACCCTCCCCTCCCAAAACCTTCCCCTCCCCAGACTACACCACCCAAATCTCTAGAAATTTCCCAACCTGGAGCTGGCAACTCAAATTCTGATAGACCAATGTGGCTACAAACAGTAAGCCAACTAACTTTGAAGTTTTTTTCTGACCTTTTTAATTGTAAAATCATGAATTATCTCCCCCCTCTGACTGTTTCGGGGCTTCCTTTTGATTATGCAGGCTTTTTCTACCCATCAGAGGTCGCTCTCCCCATGCATTTTTCCTCATTTTCCAGATTCTGGCTAAAACAGCATCTGGAAAACACAGGCAAAACATGCGGGGAGAGCAAGGTGACCTCTGATGGGTAGAAAAAGCATGTTGGCGAGGTGATCGTGGAGAAACGTCCTTGCATGAAAGGCCATGGACTCAAGTCTTTAAAGCTAATAACAGCTGGTAGTGTAGAATGGTGCAGTAGATGGAGACAACATGCCTCTTAGGAAATCCTCCACAAAGCCCTAGTAGCCCCTAAGAGGATTTTAACAACCACAGCTGTGTCTCATTGACAAAGAAGCCTTCAGGGTTTATGTCCCTAATTGCCAGTGAATAACATATAAACACATTTTTAAAATTCCTTCAACAGTCTTGCATTCATGGATGAAATATCTCCTGCTCCTGCAGCAGGTAGGTTCCACCAGCTCAAAATGTAAAGCTTCAGTACTTATTCTCTTTTCTTTTTTACTAGGAGATCCAATTCCATCCAGTGCATATGACATACTGAAAACTGTATTGATTATTCTGCCTCAAGACACAATTTTTTTGTAAAGTACATCATACTTAGAAGGTCTGGCTCTTGCAAGGCATTTAATTAATTTTGAAATACATGATACCAAAGCAGTGAAAGAATAGCAAAAATAAGACCTTATATTCAAGAGTATTATTCTAAAGATAATTTAATCAATCAAACTTGGTTCAAGATGAAAAAGTGAGGTGTGAAGCAGGGATCTAAGTTGACCTAAAATAGGCTTCAGACACATGATGGTCTTAGACTACAGATGTAACAATTTTGGAAATTTTGAAGCCGAGGGAAAAACGTTCTTTGGAGGGGGGTTAAACACTGGGAATTGAAATACATGAAGTTCTTTCTTATCAAGCCTAAACTGATTTTACTGCTTCAGCAACATGAAATGCATCATAACTTATCATATAAAATTGTGATATTTGGCACATGGATGAAATGTTTAAATACAAACACCTTAGTTTACTAGAGTTAAAATTCCAAATACAGCCAATGCTGCAGACAAAAAGAGATCTGCAGGCGTATCTTAGTTCTTGCCATCTGAGATGTAGGTAAAAAGAAAAATAGGGAAAAAAAGAAAGAAAATACATTTTGTCGTGAATAAAAGAAAGTGTGTTATTTGGACAGGAGAAATCTCATACAATTCCAAGTTTCATTTTTTTTAATTTAGAATATATGTTGCCTCTGTAAAGCCTTGCTCAAGGTGGCTACCAATGTAAAAGCAGTGCAGTAAAATAATAAAAAACAACAATATAAGAATTATGAATAATAACGCAAGCCATAAAAACTGTGACGATTGTATAGGATGCTCCAGACTTACACATCATCTAATTATTTTTCCTTCAGGGTACTAAACCTCAGTAAGAAATTAATGGGCTTAAATCTGGGATGTCTGGTGTATACTATTCAAATGTTATTTATTTGTTTTTGTTTGTTTACTTCATTTATACCCCACCTTTCTCCCCAACAGGAACCCAAAGCGTCTTACATCATACTCCTCTCCTCCATTTTATCTTCACAACAACACTGTAAGGCAGGTTAGGCTGAGTGTGTAACTGGCCCAAAGTCACCCAGCAAGCTTCCATGACAGACTGCAGATTCGAGCCTGGTTCTCCCAGATCCTAGTCCAGCACTCCAACTACTACGCCATAGAGTGGTATAGAATTAGGAATCTCTTACTCTTGTCTGTGCTATCCTTATGTACTATTCCTTCACCAGGTTTTTCCAGGCATGGTCAAGATTTTTCCCCCCACTTTCTTGTATAAGGAGTGAGATATTATATTGGATCTGTGTAATGCTTGGTCTGTGTCCTGTGTCTGTATTAGCAAAATTTATGCATACATACCAGCAAACTGGCAGGCAGCAGGGCCCTCTGGAGCCACAGCGGTGGCTGTGGCAGGGCCCTCTTCTGGTATGCGCTCTGCTTGTGATCAGAGAATGTTTTTGTTTTTTTGGGGAGATTTATACCCTCAATGTATTTTTTTCCCATACAGTTTTCAGATTTTTCTGAAGTTTGGAGAAAAATCTCCTTTCTCTCAGTGTGGGCCCAATCCACAGATTTAGGTATCTGCAGATCTGCCCACACTTGAGAAACAGATGTATAGATATTACAGTTTAGCTTTCAAATAATTAATAATAAAGTCTTTCTTTATTATTAATTAGTAAGGTCTTTCTTTAATACAACTTTGGAATTTGGTTCTTCCTTTTGGGGTTAGGGACCAAACAATGAGATAGGTCTGAAACACTGCTGGCATAAGAAACACAGAAGGTGTGTGTAAAATACTATTTTTGGAGATCATATAATTACAAATGTGACTTTTCTCTTGCAGTGATAATCAATGAACACAGATGGAAGGACTGAATCAAACCACTGTGACAGAATTCATTTTTGTAGGCTTCATGGACCATCCAGATCTGAAAATCCCCCTCTTTGTATTATTCCTTGGCATTTACATTGTCACTCTAGTTGGGAACTTGGGAATTATTATTTTAATCCAGCTTGATGCTCGACTTCAGACTCCCATGTATTTCTTTCTCAGTAACCTGTCAGCTGTAGATGCTGGTTACTCATCTGTCATTGCCCCTAAGATGCTTGTGACCTTTGTATCTGACAACAGAACTATTTCCTTCATCGAATGTGCTGTGCAGTTTTATTTCTTCTGTATCTTTGTGACAAATGAATGCTGTCTGTTGGGTGTGATGGCCTATGACCGCTTTGTAGCCATTTGCAATCCATTGCTTTATAGCACTGCAATGTCTAAGAGGCTTTGTGTCCTTCTTGTTATTGCATCATACATAACTGGGTTTGTGAATTCCACTGCACAAACAATTTTTATATTCAGCTTGTCTTTCTGTGATTCCAATATAATCAACCATTTCTTCTGTGATATCCCTCCCATCCTGAAGCTATCGTGCTCTGATATCCACAACACAGACATAGTTCATTTTACCTTGTCTTCGATAGTTGTCATGAGTACTATTGTCATTGTCCTAGTGTCCTATGCTTACATTCTCACCACTATTTTGAAGATGCGATCTGCTGAGGGTCGGCGCAAAGCTTTTTCTACTTGCGGTTCACACCTAGTAGCTGTCACTATATTCTATGGGACCCTAATCTTTATGTATTTACGTCCCACTTCGGGTTACACAATGGAACAAGACAAAGTCATCTCAGTATTTTATACTCTGGTGATACCCATGCTAAATCCCCTGATTTATAGTTTAAGGAACAAGGAGGTAAAAGAAGCATTGAAAAGGATAGTAAATAGAACAATCTTCTGAAGAGGTGAGCTGTGACTCATGAAAGCTCATGCCCTGCCAGAAATTTTGTTAGTCTTTAAGGTGCTACTGGACTGCTACAGACAGACTAACATGGCTACCCCACCGAGAAAAATCTTTTGTCACTGAATAATCAATCCTGCATTTGGAGAAAATAATTTGATGAGGTAATTTCCTGTGTGTCTCTTGAATTTTCAACACTGTGAAGGTATCTTTCAGGTGAACATATGACACAAACACACACACCACTTTTGCAGTCACTTTGTGGATTTTTGGACTATTGTATATGAGTTGCTTATTTATTGATTTTATGATATCTATTTCCTTAATGCTAGGGTCCCCAACCTTTTTGAACCTGTGGGCACATTTGGAATTCTGACATGCCATGGTGGGCACAGCAACAAAACTGCTGCTGTAGGAAGTGGAGCCATCCACAAAAGATTGCCACAGGTTAACTTCAGTAACACAGTGTAGATCCTTGTGCGGTGGTGGCAGCTGCTGCCAAAGCAACATTTTAAAAAATCTGCACAGCCAATCAAATCTCCAGTAGTCAATTAGAAACCTTGCTGGGCAAAAGGCCTACCTGCCCCATCCGCTTCCTAAAAACACTTGATGGGCATGATGGCGCCCATAGGCACTACGTTGGGGACCCTGACCATGTGTTGCTTGTTCTCAAACCCTTCTTTCAAAGACTTTCTTACTCCTCTGGGATTTTTAAAGCTGGTTTTTGTATTTTTTAAATTGGTTTTTTTTTTTGTAAGCTTCCTGTGGCTAGGGAGAGAATGGAAATGTTTTAAATAAATATATAAGTAACGTGCAAAAACACAAAAGACATGTATCAAGTTTAAAGTACCCTGAGGTTGTACAAGGAAGTTGATCAAAATATATTTTAAAAAGTTGGTGAATAACAATAATAGCAGATCAGGTCACCAACCTTGTTGAGTTTTGTGGGCACTTTTGGAATTTTGAGAAAGGGCAATTGAATAGACACCATCACAAAATGCTGTCATTATGAGCAGGATCAGTCTTAAAATGGCTGTAACAATGGGCAATTACCAAAAGTTGGGTGGTGCCATGCAAAGCATTTTCCTTGTGATGGGAACAAGTATTTCCCAGTGGGCACTCCTTACATACCCAAGGTGATGCCCATGGAGCACCCAGGGGCAGTCTTAGCAACTGCCCCTGGCCCTGCACAGGGACAGACCCCTTTACTGGCCACCCCCACCCCCTGCAGAAAGCTGCGTTGGTTGCTAGCTGATGATCCCATAATTCCAGAGCATGCTTAGATATCTTTAACCATACATGGGTAAAAAGGAGGTAGAGAAGGGGAACTGTCAGGCCCTGCCTGTACAGTGTGCAGGGAATGCCAGGCATGGCCTGACAGAAGATGTTTTGCTTTCTCCAGGTGCTGCCTCAAGGTCAGCTCTAACAACTGCCGACTGTATTTTGACTCTGGTCTCTGTGGGAATCTTACCCCAATGGGGGGAGGGTTGCCATGGCATCCTGAATTGTTCTATGCTTTCGATATATGCCCAGCTCCGTGCTTTTAGTTCTCATTAGTGCCGTCTTGAATCCTAGCTGCTGTTCACCTGTAGATCTTCCAATAAATCAACAACAACAACAAAAAAGCACTGTGCCGGCCACTGTAACAACAGGCGCGTACTCATTGGTGCATAACGTCAGGTGGACTCATGATCATTTTTCTGACCAAAGTCATGTTCATATTCCTTAATCAGAAAGCAATTCATTGACCGACAGAGGACATAATAACCCTTTACTTGCTTGATTGTGTCTTACTATAGGTTCAATCTTTCTTGCTTTTTAACACTACGCGCTGTTTGCATCCTAGGTGTCACATTTAATTTACCCTTGGACGTGGCCTGTTTGGCTCTGCACTTTAAGAGATTACTCTTCCCACCAGGGAGTTTTACCGCTCGATGGATCTGGAGACACTCATTGGCTGAACCGAGGCATCACACAACGTGTCTCTGGCTTCATTGAAATCACTATGGGCAGTAGCCATGCACTTGCTTGTTCCCGGCTCATTGGTCTGATTCTCCAGAAACATTATGGAATCTTCTCTGTGTGGGGTGGTTTGTCCACGCAAAGCCTGTGTCGCTGTTCGTTCTGGCATAGCTTGGACCCCCGCAGAACAGTTTGGCTTAGAACCCCCCCTTCCCCTCCAAGCGCAACAATAGCCTCAACGGCCTTCAACATAACTTCACGGTTCAAGGCCATGACCCTTATGAGAGTATATCGCTGCAACCTTGCCTCCCTAAGTAATCTCTTCCTGTCATTGGGCTTGGAATCAAACCTGCGTTGTTCTGCAAGGAAATGTAGCTCCTCGGCCTGCATTATCTCATTGTGCCGTCGTGATGCATTCAGCTCCTCCTGTTCAGAGTGGCGCAGCATCTGATTACCAACGTCTGTGATCAGGGCAACTCTCCTCACCCTATTCTGCTCTCTTTCAAGCATCATCTCTTCCCGCGATTGCGTGGTGGGCGTGGAAGTCTTCTGTGCTTCTTGGCTTCCTGAGCATAGGTGAAAAAAACGCAGTAGTCCATGTCACTGTCATGTTATGTTAATGTTTTTTTGGGCAAGGAGTATTAAAAAAAGTCAACCCCACGGTCATTAAAGCAAATCACAATAATTGACAGAACCCTGTGTTCCAGAAGGTTGCTGATCTTCTTTGCACAACTACTGAACAAAGAAGGGGATACAAAACTGTTGTATCTTGCAAACACGTGCTATGGGACAGAGGGAGTGGAGCGCCGTGATCAAACCAAATATGTAAATACGGTGAAGATCTGTTGCAGGGGAAAAGGATTGTGGTCCCATTCAGTAATCTGCACAGAACAGCCAAGACCCGCACAACGAGTCAGGGTCCCAACCCACCAATTACAATCACCAGCAACAGCTATCATTACAGCTGCAGTAAGAAGGACCGCTTTGGAAACAAGCCACCTTCTCTTGTCGTTTATGACTGACGCCACCAGGCCTGCTCATGCCACTGGTTGGCACCACTTCCCTTTTTTTGTGGAAGACCATTTTTAAATACTGTGCCTGTAATTGCATCACCTCAGTGTTCTGTTGTACTTTCACCCCGTCCAGCTGTTAAAATCAGAATACATAGTTTGACA
This sequence comes from Euleptes europaea, assembly GCF_029931775.1. Lineage (NCBI taxonomy): Eukaryota > Metazoa > Chordata > Lepidosauria > Squamata > Sphaerodactylidae > Euleptes > Euleptes europaea. The sequence goes on along the minus strand of NC_079317.1, from coordinate 104,127,164 downwards.
AACTGGACTTTAAAATGAACATTGATGGGGGGCTAAACCATTGAAGTAAGGCAGTGGTAGGCATTAGTTAAAGGGGCCAAATATCAAGAGTAGAACGATTGAGTTTTTTATGGAGCCACTGTCCTATTTGCTCCCCCCTGACCACCCTCACTGGGAGGGTGCCCTCCCCCTTCCCTTCCGCTGCATCACCATCGAGGGGCCTGGGTTGGAAGAGCTCAGGGCCATGTCGGGAAGTGCCAGGACCCTCGTGGCTGGGCAGGGCAAGGAATGGGGATTTCCTGGGATGCGGGGGAGGGCTGGCCACATGAGGAGGGGCCAGCCCGTGCCTGCCTGCCTGCCAGCCTGTCAGCCCCCACCACCAATGCCCCACGGGGCAAGCAGTCCGCTGGACCGACCACCCCTCCCGCGCCTCAGTCCCCCGCAGGGACGTAGCCATAGTAGGGTAGAGGCAGCTACGCTGCAGGGAAGTGCTGGCCCGGGAGCTTGCCCGCCGCCCCGCCACCCCACCACACCCACCTTCCTCTCCGAGTTTCCAGGAGCCTGCCTGCGCACCTGGCATTCAAATGGCCTGCTGGCAGAGGCAAGGCGCCACTGCCCCATCCTCCCCCTCCTCCTCTGGCAGGTGATAGTGGGGAGGGGGCTTTGCGAGGGCCGGCCACCTGCATCCCCTGGCCTGTTCCCCCTGGGGGCTGGAGAGAGGCCCGGTGTTGCGAGAGGAAAGGGCGCTGCTTGCTGCCAGCCCAGCGCGCATGAGGCGGCCGCCTCCTGCTTGCCTGCTGGCTCCTCCCACCTGGGGCATGCTGGAAAAACCCAACAACATACCTCCGCCGGCGCGAGCCTGCGGTAGGATGCGAACTTTAACTGGTGGCTCAGACATGGGTGCCTGAGTCTGCTAAGATGCCGACATAGCCGCGACACACATAAGTTTAAAGGATAGCACGATTTGAAGCCCACAAGCAAGCGCAAAGAGTACCTTGTGCAGTATCATGTCTCCCCTGATCTACGGAAAGCTGTGTTTCGTCTGGGTCTTGTTCCTGGGTACCCAGGGGAGTGGCAACATCACAAGCAACCTGTCCACCGTCTGGAGAAGGGAGTTTGGGATTAGTACCAATTGAACAGCTTGAAACGATCATTTAACGTGATAAAAGGAATATATTACCCACAGTACTCACCAGGATGCAGAGGAGAGGATGCTCGTATGTCTTCAGGATTGATGGTGGGAAGGGTATCTCCAAAGAGATCCTCAGAGCCAGACGAAACTGTGTTGTCGTTTGCACGCTCCTCCGTGAGGAGCACAATGTTCATGCTACGGGTGACTCGCAGTGGGCAAATGGTTTCGTCCACGCTCAGAATGACGTGAAGTTGGTCGTAGTAGAGGCATTTTTTTACGCTGTTGCCTGGGATGTTGTTATGCGCAACACTTCTCTTGTAATCTCGCCAAAGAGCTTTAGTTTTCGTGCGGCACTCAAGCGCTGAGCGGTGATGGCCCTTCCGCGCCATCTCCTTAGCTATCTTCTCAAAAACATCAATGTTCCAATGCGAGGTGTTTAGAGCCCGCTGCATTGTATGCTCGCCCCATATGGCCAATAAATCGAGTGTTTCTCACTCCCTCCATGAAACTCCAGGCACACCCGCCGATTTCTGGCTACCGGTCATGGTCGAAAAGAACAATGGGCGCAGGTTCTGTGCCAGCTGGGATCCAGGTAATGAACTGAATGATCACGCCAGAAAACAGGGGAACCTTATGAAAAGGTGGGGGCATGTGACCCTAACGCTTGATGCGATTGGCTCTATCCAGGCAGCTATCAAGCGGGACATTTCAAACATATCAGGCAACCATTCACAGAAGGCATCCGACGCCTCATGCCGGTGGCTGGCACAGCCCATCCCCCTACCTTCTCCTCCATGTGGGTGGCCATTGAGAGGGATCACCTGAAGATGAGATGGGAGTGGTGCGAAACAAGCAAGCGGGCTGATCACTGGATGGAGACCTTGGCTGACGATGTCAGCGCTTCCAGGGGCCATCTGTCGACAATGCTGGAGCTCACCCGCACCGTGTCTGAGCGGCAGGTGGCATTACTGGGGGCCTTCCAAACACTTAAGCTCTCCATGGCTGGTCCCCCACTGCCTACACCCCCCGCCCCCCATGCCCCGACCACCCACAGCTGCGGATGGGGCCGGTGAGGGCAACAATAGGCACCCCACTTCTGCCGGCCAGAAGGGTGCTGCTGCTGGGGACGGCCACACCCTGGAGGTCTTGTCAAGGGAGGGACTGATGGTTGGGTGCAACTAAGGGGTTAGTGGGGACCTGTCGAGGTATCCCTTCCGACACCTCACCACAAAGCCCCTGCGGCCTCAGGAATGCGCTGCGAGTTTTGCCATAAATACTGCTATGTAGAGTTTAAACAATTTGTACCAGCAAACTATCTGGGAAATCTTGTAATCCCAAAGACAAGTTTTCACTCAGGCACGATTTAATGTTCTGCCCTCTGAGCTATTAGAAGGAAGATATCAAAAAACATCTGTATTTGGAAGGGAATTACCCTTGTGGCAGTAAAGAAGTAGAAACAATAGAGCATGTTCATTTACACTATACTTCTTGTAAGAAATTGCATGATGAACTGCTTCTGCCCATTTTACGAAAATTACCAGGAAGAGCTGAAAAATCTTACCTTATTTTTTTTCCCCCAGATAAAAATAGTCACACCATGGAGAAGGTTGCAAAGTTCTGCAGTGTAGCAAAATCTAATCGTGCTTCATTGGGGAAGTAGTTATGTTTTATTGTACACTCTAAATTTTTACTCAGGATATTTAGTATTTGTAAACTATGTGATCAGAAATGTTTGTTTATTGGAATTATTTTTATTTGTCTATATTTTAATTATGCTGATAATTGACTATGATAATAAATACATGTAGTATGTATTAGCAGGTGAATGAATGATAAATGATTGGGACGTGTGATCTTTACTGCTGTATATAGCATATTGTAAGTAGGATCCTATTATGTAATTTCTGAATTCCTAAATGTGTCATATTAATACTTATGGTATGCTTCTGTTTCTCTCAGGTGGTTCCAGACTTGTAAAATTCTAAAGCATTGGTTACTGCATATCCCATTTTTTTGATTGTATTGACTCACAATGTATAATCTGCCTTGAATTCATGTAAGAGAATATAGGCAGGCTATATATAACATAAATAATCAATACATAATATGGTCTCTGTATATTCACAAAGAAGGTATGATGCGTAGATTGAAGGGAGTAGATTGTATGGCTGTTACACAACACTTGCATGGTGTGATATGTATGAACCAGGGATCATTCCTACATGCCTTGTTAATTACCCACTAGAATTACTATAATATGCTCTATAGGGTTGTTTTTGAACATCAGAAGCTTCAGATGTGATTAGAGTGGAAGGAATTGTTTTTCTAATGAGGCAGGCAGGATATGTGGCATAGTCACAAATGTTAGAGATGTTGCTAAAGTGCAGATAAATAATTTAGGCTGCCACTATGAATTCCCTGGATAATTGCATGGAAGCCTTAAAGTGCTTCCAGGAGGTTCTAGAAATGTCCTTGCAGATTTTGCTGATCATGAAAACTGCTTGGTGGAAGAGGAGTCAGTGCACATGTGGACTCAGACATCTTGCATTGGTAGTAGTGGCTTCCTAAATGTTCATCCTACTGATCAGTAGGGCTGGTGTGCTCAGGAAACTTTAGCAAGAGTCCCTTCTGTCTGCTGTCTCTGCTTCACCAGCTGTCCTTTTATTAATGGAACATATCTGGCTGTGATTTTGTAACCTCATAGTTGGATTACTATAATGGGGTCTACATTGGGCTGCCTTTGGAGACAACCTGGTAACTACAGATGGTGCCGAAATCAGCAGCTAGATGTAGCAAGTGAACAAAGACCGTGAGAATAAGATTTTAAATAGAATAATTGATAAGACCCAATATGTTTTGTAAAATCTATTCTAATAATGTTAATAACGCATTAAATTTTAAAGAATGTTTGAAAAAATTAAGAACCTGTGGACTTTTACCCTTTTGTAACTTATATAAAAAAAAGGTAATGGTTGTTAATGCGATTAAAATGTAGGGATTTTCTTTCATACATGGTAGCAGCATACAAGACATTTTAAAAAAACAAAGTAATCGAAATAAAGAATATTTTTGAAATAGGGGACATGAAGATCATTACAACTTGATTGTGTGTTGCATGGTTCATTATTTAGGAAGTATTAAGGGTTGTCACTCTTCCACCCATCCCACCTCATCCCGCTGATTTTGTTTAAGAGCACATGTGCCCCATTGAATAACATTGAACTTACTTCTGACTAGACATGTTATAACTGTTCCCATAGTATATGGGATATACTAGTTAAACTGTGCCTCCTTACTCAATATTGAAATGATAGCTGCAATAATAATTTCAAATATTCCTGTTCATCTATTTTTACAAAAATGTAGAGTTTTTGTTTTTACAGTAACACAGCATAGAGTAAAATGTATCCTTAAAAGCAATGTTTTTTCAGTGTTTCCTCTGCAATCACGGAGACTAGACTTATATTTTTACCAAAAAATGGCAAGTGCCACAGGAAAATTAGTCAGAGATGACTATATTACAGAGGAACATTCATCCTTGCTATAAAGCAATCAAATCATATAAGACATCTACTAGTAGTACAACTTGAAATATGACATTTTTCACACTGATTGCTTTAGAAAACGTCTTTACTTTTTGCACTATTTTAATTCAACAAGCAACCTAAAGCAATACTTTCCTTTGGTATCTCCTTCATTACAAAATATATATGGACCATCCTGAGAAAACAAGAGCCACATTTGAATTTTTAAAAGTTGATTACTCTTTTTAAGGCATCCTTTACTTCTTTGTTCCTCAAGCTGTAAATCAGTGGGTTTAGCATAGGGACTACCAGGGTATAGAACACAGCTGAGACTTTTTCTTGCTCCTGAGAGTACATGGAACGTGGTTGCAGATGACTCAAACTTACTGGTCCATAGAACAAGGTAACAGCAGTCAGATGGGAGGCACAGGTTGAGAAGGCTTTGTATCTGCTCTCAGAAGAGTGGATCTTTAGGATCGTGATGAGGATGCAAAGGTAGGAGATTATGATGATCAGGAAAGTAGAAAGAGCAATTACTCCAGAGAAGATGACCAGTAAAAGTTCATTAATGTGGATATCAGAGCAGGCAACTTGCAGCACAGCTGGTGTATCACAGAAAAAGTGGTTGATTGTATTAGGAACACAGAATGATAACATCAGTAAGCCAGATGTGTGTGTGAGTGAATTCAATAGCCCTCCCAAATATGACCCTCCTAGGAGATGAATGCAAACCCGTTTGGTCATAATAGCAGTATAGAGCAGTGGATTACAAATGGCTACATAGCGGTCATATGCCATTGCAGCTAATAGAAACCCTTCAGTAGTCACAAGCACCACAAAAAAACAATGTTGGGTGATGCATCCAGCATAAGAAATTGTTTTAGACTGAGCTAAATTCATTAGCAGCCTTGGAGCAAAGATGGAAGAATAGCAGAGATCAACCAAAGACAGATTACTGAGAAAGAAGTACATGGGGGTATGGAGCTGGGGACTGATCCTGACCAATACAATCATTCCCATATTCCCAGCCAATGTCAGAATATAGATCATCAGAAATAAGACAAAGAGAGGGACCTGAAGATCTGGCTGATCTGTTAGTCCAAGAAGGATGAATTCGGTTACCATGGTGTAATTTCTCACAGCCATTGCATTGTACGGACATGCCAGTGAACCTGATGAACAGAGTGAAAGAACGTGGGTCATTACACTCATCAGATCTGATTGATGCCCCAGAATTGAGCTGGGCAAAGAAGGCATTCTCTATGCAAGGTGCTGCAAACAGTCAGAAGGCTAATATGCCTAAAATTCTATGTGAAAGGAGCTGATGGGAAACTGGAGTTTTCAAGGTGGAGCAATTATTCATGAAGGATGTGGCTGTGAGAGAGTCAGTTTTATTTCAGTGTCTGCAGACGGAGGGATATCCTCAGCCTGCCTGGTGAAGGATGTTTTTTTTTTTTTTGATGACCTGGTGCCATCTCTCCATCTTTTTCTCAGGGAAATCTGAAAAAGGAATTGGGTGACCTTGCTAGTCTGCAGCTGCAAAATAAAACAGGAATCCCATGATGCCTGGACTATTATTTTTTCGTAAAGACTAATTCTGTTAGTCTTTATGATGCCATTATACTCCTGTTTCCTTTTAACCACAGTTTCTCTTTGTACCTGCTTGTGGCATGGCTTGAAATAAATATATATTGGGTTGGGGCCCTTCACTCTATTCTGCCACTAGCCTTGTACAAGAGCTTCTTCTGCTGCTTCTGTATCAGAGGAAAGCACCACCATTGACAGAACAGAGTAATAGGAACCAACATATCCTTTCCCTCATCCTATGGATTATACAACATCAGTGGTAAATGATTGTAGAAATAATATTTATTTCCTTCATATTCATCATGGATTTACTGGATACCTACAAATGCCTTCCATTTTCCTTTCTTCTGCCACCGTTGCATTCACATCACTTCAGCTAACTTTCTGGAAATTTGTAGCTCTGCTCTTTGACTCTTCAAACACTATTCTTACCTGCCATACCAGCAAAATATTTCTAAATGAATACTACTAACTGTTCCTGGCAGAGATTTTAGATTTTTCAGATTATATAGCAATCCTATAACTGGTAGTTTCATTCATCCTAAAACAGAAAACATTCAACAAGTTAAATGCATATATTTTGTTGCACAATTTTTTCCAGTACCTTAGGAACACAGAGAGACAAACTGGAATTCAGCTGATTTCCCACATGAAGGCAATCTACACTTCAAAATATTCTGGACTAAATGCATCACAGCACAGGAGAGGTGGCTTGATCACATAGGAAATAATTTAGGGTGAGAGAGGGAGGTTTTATTTCTTTAAGTGACATCAGAATCCCTGAAGCAAGTCACATCTCAGAATCTCAGAGAAGATAATTAAAACCATTTAGGGAGCTTTGGGAATAGCTTTTGTATTTTAAAAAGTTCATTCAGAACTACACTTTTTCTCTTTTTGAATGGAAACAATTAACACACTTTCCTCCAATAGTTTTGATTTAAGTAAGCAAGGTGCACTGTGGTCATTATTTTAGTTAGTGCATTCTTCAGTATGACAGGCAGGATTATATTATTTTTCTAGTAGATGAGAATATATTCATTTGAGCATCTCATAATGGTACTGCTAAATCCTACTCATCTGCAGTTAACTCTAAACACTGGAGCGTGACACAGTGGCAAATGCCAAACACAACCTCTACTGTATGGTTGATTGGGCTGGGAGTTTTGCCTGGTTTCACAGTGCCAAAGCTACATTTTTTTTGAAGGGAGGCAAAAGTACAAAATGATGCCCCTTATATTATATACATATTTTTTCTTTATATATATGTATATAATCAACATATGTAATCAACATCTCCTTTAAATGATAGAATAAATTATGTAGACCTCTATGAACTGTTAATGAATAATTACATTTTTACATTGTTTTATCTATCTATAATGTTTGAATATTCCCTCAACCCCTCTGAACACAACCCAAGGAGAAAGTTTTTCAACCTAGTCTTTTCCTGGACATTTTTAAAAAATTCAGTACACATAATTTTGACATTGGAAACAGCAAACCCACCTCACATTTCTTTGTAGCCTTATAAAGTACAGCCCAAGAAAAGCTTTATCTGCTAATTATGCCGCTACAAGCTAAAATGACTAAACTGAAACTATTGTACTTTAGACGATGGAGGGCGTTGATTCATAAGTCAAAAGTGACTTCATCATACATAAGGCATGTGAACAGGGCCTCTGTTCTTGTCCCCCCCCTTTTCACAAGGTGTAAAATCAGGCTCTTTGGGGAAGGCCAAGCCTATCAGATGAGGGGGAAGGTCTACTCGTGGCCTTTGGCAAACCCAAGCAGAACACAGCTCCCAGTTTTAAAGTGGCAGGGGGGACAAGAGAAGAGCTTGTCCTCTTCCCCTCTGCCACATTTGATTCCAGGCTGCTCCAGGACTTGCAGTGCCTCAGCAGAGCACGAAGCAGGGGGGGGCATGAAAGAGGGGCGTATCAGGCATTCTGAACCATTAATAATCACCAGACCCCAAAACTCTTCTCCCTCTTTAAGTGTTTAGAATGCGACCTAAGCCCCCCTCCCAGAAGTCTCGCATGGCCAAAGCCTACCATGGCCACTGTCAATGCACTGTCCTTGAAGGGGAGGAGTGAGATGATAGCAAACGGGCCTGCCCAAATCTCCCGGACTGGAGCTGGCAGCCCGCTGTGCAGACACTCGACTACTATGCTGGCCGCGCGCCCGCCCCAAACGCTACGGGACGGTCGTTGCGCGCTCCGTTGTCACGGACTCCTGCGAGCGCCGTGCAGTTAGCAGCTAGGAAGCAGATGCAGGGGCAACCTCCGGTGAACCTGAGAGAAGCCATGTTCCTGTACAACCTCTGTTCCAGCCGCAGCCATGCCATAGAAAGCAGACAGTCATGTAGTCGATGTCAGATACCCCCCCCTTCCTCTTGCAGCAGCTACTGCTTAATGGGCCGTCAACAATGATCCAGATATCAAGATGAGTCTTTCCTCTTGCCATGCCCAAGCGATCCTAGGACGTTTGCACAGATCGCACTCATTGTTCCAGTATGTTAATCTCGTCAGCAGAGAGTTTCCAGTTCATCACGGGTTGCAAAAGTCATTGGAATCAGAATAGATTTCCAAATTCTCACTACCCCACCCCGGTGACTTAGTGACTAAGCCACAGCTTAGTCCTTTGTCACCTTTTTGTCACCTGGGAACCTAGGAGGGGTGAAACCCCTCTCGCTGCCCCCAGAAAAACAGTATAACTGGTGTGCCCCCTGCCCATTTTAGCTCTATCTCTCAGATCGCCCTCTCGAAGATCTCTCTTGGATCCCAACCTTAGGTCTTTACTGGCACCTCTGCCATTGCTTTGTTGGTTTGGTTTGCGCAGCCTTACCTCACTCCCTCCCGCCTTGCTGGTCAAGAATAAGGGGAACCCCTGCCCCCATCTCGGTTTTCACTTTCAATCTGTTTTAGTCTGACTGAGCTTGGACACCACCTCGTCTGCAAGGTAAATATAATCCCACCAAAGACCTCCTGCCACGTTGGCACCTGTGCTCATACTCCTCCCTTGATATTCCTAGACCCTCTGTATGTTTGTGTGCATCACTGATTGAATGAAAAGGAATAAACACGTTTAATTGGAAATCCTCTGTTCCTGTCTTTATTTTAAGGTCACAGTTACGGACTCTGGTAGACAAAGGTTGCGATACCGCTATAAAAATAAATATTGTAATTTGCCATCTTGCCGGCTAATTCCCCAAGTTAAAGGGCAATTTGGCTAACAGAGAAGACAAGGAATTGGAAGGTTTTGCAGGTGGAAGAGCGGAGAGTGCCTCAGCTGGGGGAAGGAGGGAGATTAACGAGGCCTAGGAAGGTTGCCTGGGGGTCTATGTCTCCTATTGCACAGAACTTGACATCTTTGAACATCTCCTCAGGAACCTTTAGCTCCCCCTCCTTTTTGCTCACCACAGTCTCGCCTGACTAACAGCTGCAGCTTCTGCCTTACCAAGGGCTGCAACCTCCTTCTGAGGCCCTCTCTTTCCCTTCCCCCCTACCTCCTACCAGCAGCCTAATTGGGGGAATGGGCATATGAGCACTGCAGAACGAGCAATCTCTTCCATGCAATTGAGCCTCCCCCACCTCCTAGCAGCAGCCTCATCGGGGAATGGGTACGCGCGCTGCAGAACAAACCATCTCTTCTGGGCAATTGTGCCTCCCCCACCTCCTGCTGCCACCCCCTCTCTGCCCACTGCCCAGGGGATCTGTCCCCCTCACCCCCTGAGTTTATAAAATATCACTGATGTGAACTGAGATGGTGAATCTAGAGCCAAATGCCAATATGGACCTCCAGGCTTCACTGCTAATAGTCCAATCAAAACCCCTTCCCCATTTTATTTGAAAACTTCATTTGCCACTTCAGCATTACTAAGGATATTAACTATTTTTGTCAGTAAATGGGAATGGTCTCCCATAATAGTTCTTTCTAATTCTTAATGCTTTCCCAAATTTAAACCATCATGTAGCTTTTTTTCTTCTCTATGGGGCATTTTTCACGGTAGATTTTGCTTCTGTTTTGCCACGGACTAAAAAAACCATGATTTAAATGTTTTTTTCATGGCCGCGATTTATCCCCGTCAATTATCTGTAGTTTTGGTTTTTTATGGGAACAAAGTACGCTGTATTTGACAACAGTTTGGTCTGTCCCTTTCGCAGGAGGCCTCCCCTTCCAACAGGCTCATTGTTTATGCCTGCCCCCAGCTCCACCCCAACTCCGCCCAGCAGATTACCTCGTGCGGTTCACCAGCCCCAGTGCAAAAAACAAGCACCAGCCCCTCTGGTCTCCTCCAGTTTTCTTCCACCCTTGCTCTGTTCTGCTTTTGGAACAGTCAGATTCCAAATTTGGGGGGGGGGAGGCAGCGCTTTCCTCAAAGCTTCCCTCTGTTTTCTATAGGTGTGGAACCCATTGCCCTTTAATGATAGACAGGATTGGGGGGGGGGCAGGGAATCCATGTGCCCAGAGAAGTGTTTAGCTGAAAGTGGGAATAGCGGGGGGGGGGGGGAGGAAAGAAGGCCCCTGGATTGTGCGCCGGCCATGATCCGGCCACATTGCATCATGAGAGACAGGAGGGCTCCTAGCTTGCGCACCAGCCCCGATCCAGCCAGTGTGCATGGGGGGGGAGAGGAAAGAAGGCCCCTGGATTGCGCGCCAGCCATGATCTGGCCACATTGCATCGTGAGAGACAGGAGGGCTCCTAGCTTGCGCACCAGCCCCAATCCAGCCAGTGTGCATGGCAGGGGGAGAGGAAAGAAGGCCCCTGGATTGGGTGCCGGCCATGATCCGGCCACAGTGCATCGAGAGAGAGGAGGGAGATAAGAGCAGGCTTGCCGCCCCTCTTCAGAAGAGGGGAGGGAGTTTTGCCTTTGGTTTTCCGCTCTCAGGATGCACATTTTCCCCATCCGATTTCTCAAAAATCCCCCCTCCCCTCTGGGGCAGAGGGGCCAACAGCCCCTTCCCTTGAACATCCCCCCATGGGTCCAGCTGCCCTAGACTGAGCTGCCACCACCACCACCCCCAGCACGCGAGGAGCACATGGCGTGGCCCCACCGGTCTCCCCCTGGAGCCGTCCATCCGACATCCCCCTGGGCTTGGAGGTGTGGGCCCAGCTCCAAGGCCCATCCCGGGCGAGGGGCAGGGAAGGCATGCGGGGATGGAGGGAGAGAAGTGCCAGGATTCTAGGCAGGCAGGCAGGCAGCAAAAGGGACGGTATTCTTGTCTGAGCACGAAACTCCCCCAGCCAATCACCGTTCTTGGGGGAGGAGAAAGGAGACGTCCCGGGGAGCAAAGCAAACATTTTTTCATGGGCATCTGAGCAACAAAACATGGGTCCACAGGAAAGATCGTCTCAAAGGTTTGGATTGCCTCTCCTTTAACGCGGCTTATTTTGCTCAGTGGGGGAAAAGATGGTTCTGCAGTGAATAACCAAAATTTGACTCCGACGCAAATCAGTGTCGAAACAGCAGCAAATCTCCGTGAAGAATACCCCTATGTTTCTGTGCATATGATACAGTGATTTTGCAGTGGTTTGAGAGGAGAGAAAGGGGTGGGAGGAACAGGCTATGAAAGACAGATGACCAAGCATGGATGCAAGAAATTGATAAAAAAAATCACTTTTATGTCCATCTAAGGATATTTCATTAAGAATGGGGAAAAGGAAATCTATATCAATAGAGCTATACAAAAAAATCGGATTATTCCAGTTCTACAATGCGTGTTCTAAGACTATTCTCTATTCAGTTCTTAGGCATCCTTCCTCCTCTGTGAACCATATTTCAGTAATTTAACAGTCCTAGGTTTCGAAAGAGCCTTTTTGCTCGCTTGTTTGAATGCCATGCCGTCAGCAGTGCTGAATGGAATATATGAAAATTTACCCTACCCTGAAAGACTTTGCTCATGTAATATGAAGAAAATTGATATGCTTTCTCACATGATGCTGGAGTCTCCCCACTGAAACTTTTCTGTGCTTGGCCAAAGAAGACTATTAAAGCAGAGACCAGTCCATTTTCCAGCCATTTGAGAGAGTTTAGTGTAGCTCCTGCTGCGTGATTCTCCCTCTGCCTTCCTTCCTGGATCCTGGTGCCTCATTCCTCTGACCATGTGGATTACCTGCTAGATTGAACTGGATTCCTTTCTGCCTACTGGCTGCCTGGAGGAGAAGCCATCAAAGGGTTTTAGATCATTTCATCATTTTCCTTTTATTTGGGACTTGCTTTCTTAAGTTTTCTAGAAGCCTTGCCCTGTTGGGTGGTGGTGGTGGTGGTGGGGTTGAGGGGCTGAAATCTTCCATGGATACACTGTTAGCACTCTGCTTGTGGGTTTTTTTCCCCCCATTTATACTGGTTGTTGCACATTATATTAAAGTTCTACTGTTTGCTGTTTGGATTTGGGATTTGTAGAAAAAAATCTTGCATGAAGAAAGCATTGGTGGGGGGATTGAACTGGTTTCTTTTATCCCTACCATTTATACTTCACTGGTGGTTGCACATTTATGTTAAAGTTCTATTGTTTGCTGTTTGGATTTGGGATTTGGAGAGAAAATCTTGCTCTAAGAGAGCATTGGTGGGGGGCTTCTGTGAGGTGGTGAGTTCACTTTACTGGAAGAGAGATTCTGCAGCTGTTGCTGCCACTTGTTAGAGGTTTTTCTGGCAGTTGGTGTCTTCTTCTTGTGTTCTGCATTAGCTTTACATGGCATCGTGTGGCTGGACATGGGTTTTGTAGAAGGGGTGCCGCCAGAGCATGCCTGGGTGCTGCGTCTGGCCTCCGCCCTGCACATAGTGTAGGTTTTGTATGGGATGGCAAAAGGGACTCCACTTTTGATTTTGTTGTGGTGTGTTGTGTTTCAGGGTTTTTGTAAAGAGTCTTGGCTCCATTAGACTTCTCTACGTGGTTTGTTGTGCTGCTAGGTTGGTGTTTGGTGGTTGTTTAGGGCTTGTGTGAGTTATTTGGGAGGGACGCATTGGCCTGTTCTTGTCTCCACTTTTACACTGGAACTTAGACCTGTCCTCCCATTGCTTTTAATGGACCCATTGAAAACAATGGTGAGAAAATGGGCTGGGAAATTTTAAAAAGGTAAAAGTCCCCTGTGCATTCCTGACCCATGGGGTCATTCCTGACCCATGGGGTGATGTCACATCCCGACGTTTACTAGGCAGAATTTCTTTACGGGGTGGTTTGCCAGTGCCTTCCCCAGTCATCTTCCCTTTACCCCCAGCAAGCTGGGTACTCATTTTACCAACCTCGGAAGGATGGAAGGCTGAGGCAACCTTGAGCCAGCTACCTGAAACCAACTTCCATTGGGATCAAACTCAGGTTGTGAGCAGAGCTTGGACTGCAGTACTACAGTTTACCATTCTGTGCCATGGAGAAATTTTACCACCCATTAAAGTCTGTGGGGATTTTTTTGCAAAACTCCTATGGGGGCATTTTTGGAGGTAGATGTTCCACATTTTCAGGATAGCTTGAAGGGACTCTCATTGCAAGAACCCCCAAGTTTGGTGAAGATTGGGTCAATGAGACTTTGCAATGCCTCTGTATGGAGGAGGAGGCAACCTCTTCTAGACCCCATAAAACCTCTTCTAGACCCCCTGACCCAATCTTTACCAAATGTGGCGGTTCTTGCAAGGAGAGTCCCTTACAGCCATGCTGCAAATTTGGGGGATCACCCTGTAAAAATGCCCCCCCCCCAGGAGCTGCAAAAACTCCCTGTGGACTCTAATGGTTGGATTTTTTTGGGGAAACCCAAAAATAAGCCAAATTCCCATATTTACTGGTATGGGAATTCAGCTTATTTCGGGTTTCCCCCCAAAAAACCAGGGCCAATAAACCCAAACCCAAAATTTACCCAAAATATTTTTGCACACCCCTAGTCTCTGGATTTAGGTATCCCTACATTTGACCTTGTTGAGAATTAGATGAAAACAGACTTTCTCAATTGAAATTTTTTTCAATGTTTCAATTTATTCAAAGTGTTTTGTAGGAGATTTTACTGCAGTCATTTATTTGATTGTTCTTTCAGTTCTCAGGGTTAGGCAATGTATCAGTGCATTGATCTTGCAGGTTATATTTATCAAATAGCCAACTATTCTCTTTTCCATACTAAGAATCTGGTTATTATTGACAAGGATCTCATGCTTATCCCATTCTTAAACTTCACAGTAAGAAGTTCTCCTTGTCCCAGAATTAGTCATAATATATTTATTTGTTTAGCCATGGGAAATATACAATTTACGAAGAATACAAACTTTAATACAAAATTAAAACAAAATTGATAAAACAGCTTAGAAGTCACTTGTCTTTTGTACTAGTTAAAACAAAATAAATGCATACTAGTCAAGTGTGATTCTTTCCAGCACATTTTTGCTAGTATTTCATACATGCTGGTATGTTTATATCACATTTCTACACATTTCCTTCATTGAGGGAGTCCAAGGTGACATACATGGTTCTTCCCTGCTCTGTTTTATTGTTACAACAACCTAGTGGGAGTAGCCACAGAAAAGATCCATCAAAATCTTAACAAGAATATGCCAACAAATATGGAAAGCAAAACAATGGCCCACAGACTGGAAATGCTCAATCTACATTCCAGTTCCTAAAAAGGATACATCAAAGACTGCAGCAACTATTGGACCACCTCATTAATTTCTCACATGAGTAAAGTGATGCTTAAAGCAAAGGCTGTTTCCATATATGAAACGAGAAATGCCAGATGTTGAAACTGGATTCAAAAAAGGAAGAGACACTAGAGATCATATTGCAAATTTACATGGGTTAATGGAGCATAGGAGAGAATTTCAGAAGGAATTCAGCTTGTGTTTCATAGATTAAAGCAAAATTTTGATTGTGTGGATCATGAAAAGTTATTTGCAACTTATACAAGAGGCTACTGTTAGGACAGAATATGCAGAAAAATAATAATTGGCAAAGGTGTCAAGGATGTATTTTATCTTTCTATCTCTTCAATCTATATGCAGAACATATCATAAGGAAAACTGGATTAGATTTTGATGAAGGTGGAGTGAAAATTGGTGGAAGGAACATTAAAAATTGGTGATATGTTGATAATACCACATTTCTGGCAGAAAACAGTGAAGACTTGAAAGAACTACTAATGGTTAAAGAAGAAAGTGCCAAAGCAGGATTACAGCTGAACATCAAGAAGACAAAAATAATGACTACTGAGGAATTACACAACTTTAAGCTTGACAATGAAGAAATTGAAATTGTTCAAGATTTTCTATTCGTCATCTACCAAAAGGGAGACTGCAACCAAGAAATCAAGAAGAAGACTGAGAGTGGGAAGGGCAGCCATGATGGAGCTAGGAAAGATTCTTAAGTGTAAGGCTGTGTTGTTGGTGACACTAATCAAGATAATTCATCTCATGGTATTTCCATTACTCTGTAAAGTGTGAAAGTTGTGCAATAAAGAAAGCCAACAGAAAGAAAGTTGATTCATTTGAAATGTGGTGTGGCGCTGGAGGAGAGTTTTACGGATACCGTGGACTTCCAAAAAGACAAGTGGATTCTGGATCAAATCAAGCCTGAACTCTCCCTAGAATCTCCTAGAAACAAAACCGAGGCTATTGTACTTTGGTCACATTATGAGAAGACAAGAATCACTGGACAAGACACTAATGCTAGGAAAAGTTGAAGGCAGGAGGAAAAGAGGAAGACCCAACATGAGATGGATTGGTTCAATAAAGGAAGCCACAGCCCTCAGATTGTTAACCATAGGACATTTTGGACTTCATTACTTCATAGGGTCGCAATAAGTCAGAAGCAACTTGATGGAATGTAATACAATACATAGTGGGGTTAGGCTGAAAGGGAACCACTTAACCAAGCTTCATGACTGAGTAGGAATTTAAGCCTAAGTCTCCCCAGTGCTAGTTTGGCACTTCAAGTACACAACCAAATTGGTACAGGGTTAATACTCTGCCCAGATGACAGCATTTGTTATTAGTAAATCAGTATCAAGTAATCATGAAACAAAATCTAAAAAAATAAACTAATGCCCTGTTTTTATTACAACAAACCAATTTCCAAATGCAGTATGTATGTTTTCAGATTACACTGATCTCTTCATATAGCTGGAAGTTTAGGATTTTTAAAAAACTGAAGCCAGTGATTAAAAATAATAGCGGGAAGGGCCGTGCAAAGCCCTAAAAGAACATGAAAGATACTGCAGACTTGGCCAACCTGAGAAATCAGCAGTGGCTGAACATGGACTGACACAAACAGGACACAGGGTCTTATTCCAAGACACTGAAAGACTGGACAATTCTACCAACTATTTTGTCAGATTGCACAGAGAAGCCATTGAAATTCATAAACATCAGCACAACTTTAACAGAAAAGAAGAGAGTTTAAGAATGAATAAGGCTTGGCTTCCTGTCCTGAAAACCTCCAGACTAACAAAGACTACAGTCCACAATAGCCATGCGGATTAGCTTTGGATTTCACACATTAACAGATCACTTCAGGATACAATAGTTCCATATTAACATACCACACCCTCATTAGCACATTATCTTGATACTTACAGGACAATGATTAGCACATTACCTTTGATACGTTTTGCAGGACAATGATTCAGCTCAAACCCTACCCCTTTCTGACTATATATTACTCTTCCTACACACTTGACACTGAGAGACACTGTCCTTCAGTGTTACTCCTCTGAAGATGCCGGCCACAGCTGCTGGCGAAATGTCAGGAAAGAAAATACCAAGACCACGGTCACACAGCCCGGATAACCTACAAGAACCAATGAACTCTGACCATGAAAGCCTTCGACAATATACCAATCAGTGTCTATCTTATGAAATAATCCATGGCGTAATGTGTAACAGAATAGTTTAAAATGCTATTACAGATAACAAGGGGAACTTTGGCTTTAGCCCCTAAGGGAAGGTAAACAAAAATGTGCTTTTTATAATGCAGGTTAGAAAAGTTCTGCAATAGACAATGTCAAACAAGGTCTTATACTTTCAGTTAATTGGTCATTACCACAAACAGAAAATCCCCACCACCAGAGGGGTCCTAATAGAAAGATAATGAGGGAAAGTTAAAAGAAATGTTCATCATATGACAAATAAGTTATCCTTTTTAAACATCAAAAGAAAGAAAAACGTGTCTGCCTTCCTCTCAGACTTTGAATGAAAGTTGAACATGTGTGTGTGTAAAGTGCTGTCAAGTCATAGCCGACTTATGGTGACCCCAGCAAGGAACTTTCAAGACAAGTGAGAAGCAGAGGTGGTTTGCCATAGCCTTCCTCTGCAGAGTTTTCCTTGGTGGTCTCTCTTCCAAGTATTGACCCTGCTTAACTTCCAAGATCTCACAAGATCAGGTTATACCATGCTGTCTTTCCTCCCTGACACTTCATTACATATCTTAAAAGAACCCAGTAAAAAATTTTTTTTTTCAAACTGAACCAATGAGTGAGAGAGATTCGTCCATATCTCTACAGATAAGTAGAGGTCCTGTAGGGTTGTTTGCAGACCATTACACAGCATTAAATTCTAAAGTATCTCACCATGCCAACAACACCATGTTTCATATTCAAACTTGGACCAGGTTTTCTGGAGATAAGCAGTTTCAAGCCCTTTTTTTTTGTTTGTTTGTTGCTACAGAGACTGTTCACATTAGTTCTTCCATCAGGCCCAAACCTCATTAGGATGAATGCATGGCTGCTGTATAACTGCCTTTCTACATACTGTATTTGCTGATCCAATACTTTTGCTTAAAGTTCTCTTCCAAGTGAGGCCAAAAGTACATGCTACCAGGAGAGTGTAGCCGTGGCCAACCTACATGTGTTGTCCTCATTTCTTCCCAGCGACATATGTTTATTTTTTACAACATATCTTGCTTATTTTTTTCAGTTACCCTTCACTTCATTAGTTGCTGCTAAAATGAAGGTAGGTAAATTTGAGCATGTTGACAGCATGTCATGCATATTCATTAAGTAAAAGTTACCATGGGGATGTATTTCTAGACAGGTTAGTTGAGCCTGTTTGGAATTATGTAGCAACATGGGATGAATTTACCAAAGACATAATTTCACTCATCCATCAAAAGAGCCAAGCACAACAGAACAAAATCATATAGAAAAGTGACCTTTGGCTCTCAGTCACTTAGTAAGATGAAAGTCTTTTATTCATGGCTGTTTCACTTGCTGTTACCCCTCCGATGACTTCGGGTCTTTCTTTTGATTATGCATACCACTTCCGGCCATCAGAGGTCACCTAGTTCTCTCCCTGCGTTTCCCTGCATTTTGCCCGTGTTTTCAGGGACCTGTTTTATCTTGTATTTGAAAACATGTTCAAAATGCAGGGAAATGCAGGGGGAGGGTTTGACATCTGACGGTCAGAAATGGCATGCATAATCAAAACAAAGACCCAAAGTCATCAGAGGGGTGACAGTGAGTGAAACAGCCATGCATAAAAGACCGAAGATGGCCAACAACTTCCAAACACACAAGAGATAACTAATGCATTGAGAGACTGCTGCTCCCCCCATAGAATTTCATCACTAACACCTGCCCAGATTTCTCTCCAATGTCCTCTTCAAGGCATCCTTTACATCTTTATTTCTCAGGCTATAGATTAAAGGGTTCACCATGGGAAATACAACAGTATAAAAAACTGAGATTATTTTGTCTGTGTCCAGGGCATAACTTGAACTAGGACGTAAATACATGAAAAGAAGGGTGCCATAGAAAAGGGCAACAGCAGTCAAGTGGGAGGTGCAGGTTGAAAAGGCTTTGTGACGGCCTTCAGCAGACTGTATCTTCAGGATTGTGCAAAGGATACAAAAATAAGAGACAATGATGACCAAGAAGGTGCTCATTTGTATACTGCCACACAGAGCAAAGAGGAGGATTTCATTGATATGAGTGTTGGAGCAGGAGAGAGCTAATAATGGAGGGATGTCACAGAAGAAGTGATTGATAACAGAACTGCAGAAGGAAAGATGGAATGTAAACCAAGTATGTACCAATGAGCTCATGCTGCCTGTGAGATAAGAGCCAGCTACCAGCCAGGCACAAACCTTGCGGGACATGAGAGCAGTATAGAGCAGCGGGTTACAAATGGCCATGTAACGGTCATAGGCCATGGCAGCCAGCAGCAGGCATTCTGCATCTGCAAAGCAAGCAAACAAATACATTTGTGCAATGCAACCTGTGAATGATATAGTCTTCCTTTCAGCTAAGAAATTGGCCAGCATCTTGGGAGTAATGGCAGATGAATAACTAAGATCTAGGAAGGCCAGGTTATTGAGGAAAAAGTACATTGGAGTGTGAAGACAGGGACTGATCCAGATTAGCACAAAGATGCCGATGTTCCCCACCAATGTGGCAATATAGATGGCTAGGAAGAGCACAAAGAGGGCAGCCTTTATGTCTTGCCGATCTGTGAAACCGAAGAGAATGAACTCAGTTACCGTAGTATGGTTCCCCTTGGCCATTTCGCCTCAGCTTCTTGCCTTGGACTCTAGATCAGTGGTATCAAGGAGAGGAAGGAACAGCAGGGACAAATTTGAAGAAATTGTTTTAGAAAATGGTTTTCCCTTCCTCTTGTCTGAAACCTGAGGAAAGAGTTAATATTTTCATAAATAACTCTAAAATGTACATATACATAGTAATGTTGTTCACATGTATAGAATATTTATTTATATAGAAGAAAGCATAGAAAAATATTTAAATTACATTGCATTTTGTGGTGCATGTGTTTAATATGCACCATTATTTATTTTAAAATTTATAATTTATTCATCCATAACAATCTATTGGTAGAAAAAGAGAAAAGAGGAAAGAGATTGATGTACTCCCTATGATCTGACAAAATATAACCATGACATGAGTGGGGGGGGGAATATAATAACACATTTTCTTTATTAATGAACTCCGCACTATTTATTTCATTTTCAGAACCAGAGACTGTTACAAGGGGAAAGGGTGTGCCACACCATTTTTCTGTTGTGAAATGACTCTACAGAGCTGGTATTTGCTCTGTTGAGGCAATGGGGTGGCCAGTTTTGGGTTGGGAAATACCTGGAGATCTTGGGGGTGGAGCCTGAGGAGGGCAGAGTTTGGAGAGGGGAGGGACTTCAATGCCATGGAATCCAATTGTGTGTGTGTAAAGCATACATTTTCTTCAGGGGAACTGATCTTGGTTCAGGGGAACTGAGGAGAGCCAGCGTGGTGTAGTAGATAAGAGCGGTGGAGTGTGATCTGGAGAACCGGGTTTGATTCCCCACTCCTCCACATGAGCAGCGGAGGCTAATCTGGTGAACTGGATTTGTTTCCCCACTCCTCCACACGAAGCCAGCTGGGTGACCTTGGGCAAGTCATTCTCTCTCCGCCTCACCTACCTCACAGGGGGTGTCTGTTGTGGGGAGGGGAAGGGAAGGTGATTGTAAGCCGGTTTGATTCTCCCTTAAGTGGCTGAGAAAGTCGGCATATAAAAACCAACTCTTCTTCTTCTTCTCCTCTGTCACCCGGAGACCAGTTATAATAGCGGGAGGTTGACAACCCTATGAGGCAGACATAGACCTCCTGAAGAAAACCTGTAAAAACCCATCCTCCCCTCATCACTTCAGGTCAGGAAAATAATGCAGGTAGGAAAGCACAACTCCTTACTTCCCCCATCCCACAGCCTCAATCCAGTTTGATCTTTAGAACAAAGCCCTCCCAACAGCACATCTGATTTGGCTTTCAAACAGAAAATGTAAGGGGTAAACAGTGTGTACCCCCTAAATTAGATTCCAGGTGATAAAAACAATATAAACACAGAGGTGCATAGCAAGGTACAGCAGACGGTGATATGTGCTTTGCTGTACATTGAAAGTATAAGGAGGCATGGAATTGCTGAGAGTTCAGTCTGTCCACAAGCTCAACATAGCAATTGGATAAAAGTGGACAGCTGAAGCATGCATGAAGCCCCTGCAACAAAGTGGTTTGGAAAAGGCTGGAAGCAGCCCTACTTTAAAGATCCCAGAGAACCAAAGTGCCTTACCATAACAATAATCACAATGTATTAAAACCTATAAAGGTAAAGGTCCCCTGTGCAAGCACTGGGTCATTCCTGACCCATGGGGTGACGCCACATCCCGACTTTTACTAGGCAGACTTTGTTTGCCAGTGCCTTCCCCAGTCATCTTCCCTTTACCCCCAGCAAGCTGGGTACACCTTTTACCGACCTCAGAAGGATGGAAGGCTGAATCAACCTCGAGCCGGTTACCTGAAACCAACTTCTGTTGGGATCGAACTCAGGTCGTGAGCAGAGCTTGGACTGCAGTACTGCAGCTTACCACTCTGCAGGTACACAAGCACTAAAAGCAGCAAAATACATAAGAACAAACAGTTCTAAGAGCAGTTTTCATAAACCGTGCTGCAGTTACCAAAGACTCAGGTGAAGGAACTTTTAGGCCATTTATGCATAGCTGTTTCCTTTAGGTCACCCTGTTTACTACTGTGGGACTTTGTTTTGATTATGCTTGCATTTTCTGATCGACAGAGGTCACCTCACTTTCTCTGCATGTTTCCACGTGTTTTCGCTGTGTTTTCTGCATTTGGGTTTAGCCAGCATCCAGAAAACATGGGGGAAACATGCAGGACAGCTGAAGCATGCATGAAGTCCCTGCAACAAAGTGGATTGGAAAATGCTGGAAGCAGCCCTACTTTCATCAATAACCTGGCCTTCCTAGATCTTCCTAGATCTTCATTATTCATCTGCTATTACTCCCAAGATGCTGGCCAATTTCTTAGCTGAAAGGAAGACTATATCATTCACAGGGAGGGGATGAAAAAAGTAGGGAGGAAAAAGGGGGAGGAAAATTAGGAGAGGGGAGAAAATAGCAACAGGGAATGGGAAAGGAAAACAGAGAAAGGGAAAGGAAAAAGGAAAAAGGAAAGGGAGGCCCACCTAGACTGGAACCATTACAGTCCTCAACCCATAGGCCTGGTGGAATAGTCTTGTAGGCCCTGCAGAACTGAATCAGGTTCAGCAGGGCCTGGGTTTCATTAGAGAGAGAATTCCTCCAGACCAGGGCTAGAGCTGAAAAATTAAAAAATTTTCTAGATGAGGACATGTGGACACCTTTTGGGCCAGGGACCACCAGTAAGCTGTTACCAGCTGAGTGTAAAGCCCTTTGAGGGGTATATTGGGAGAGGTGGTCCTGCAGGTACGATGGCCCCAGACGGTTTAGTCCTGCTGAATAATTAGTTGCCTCTCAACATATTGAGGGCTCTGAGAATAAAAATGTATAAGTACCATGCCATTCTAGGAAAGAGTGAGTAATAGAAATAACAAGAGGGGGACTCGCAAAGGCTACTGCAGGGCATCTCATTTTCCCCTCCCCCTCAATTTCCTCTTTCCCTTTCCAGGCAGCCCCCATCGTCTCTCTTCTTGTCCTTCTCTCCTTCCCCTCCAACAACAAGCCTAACTTTTTTTTTAGGTAGGTGCAGATTTATTGCATATAGCCAAAGGCTGTTACAATCAAGTAGACACAATCAAATCAGATTCAACAAGAAAACAGTTAAAATCAAGTAAAAAAATAAATTTAAATCAAATACAAATGTTGTCTGGTTTAACTGCAATGCTGGCTTGAATTTTCCTGGCTGCTAGGGCAAAAAGAGACATATGGTAAGTGACAGCAGAGTCAGTATCTGACAGGAGAAAAGAGAGCTTCTCCTGATCAATAAAACAGCTAATCGTGGATAAAAAAGACACAAGAAATTTAGATCTGGGTTCATGCTACATAGAGCAGTTCAGCACGTAATGGGGGAGGTCCTCGAGTTCTGAGGATCTGCAGATACATACACGAGAGGACATCGGGATTTGGGCATAGCGTCCAGCTAACCTGGCTGTTGGCATGGTCTGAAATCTTAATGATGTAAACGTGGCTCTGAGCTTGAATGCAGAAATTTTGGATAGATAGGGGGCTCTTTCATGGTTCCTATTAAACAGATTAAACCAAGGTGAAAATTTAGACCGGGAGATCATCTGACCATCAGATGTGGCATCACACCTGAATACCCACTCCCGCATGGTAAAACCTGAGATAGGCACACCTGTGAATCATTCATGATAGAATAGCGAATGAGAATATTGTTATAAAATGTTGACCAAACCCCATCTTTTGAGAGCATTGCTTCAAAGCTAAGATGGCCAAAGTATATTTGTGGAAGCTTTATGATGCTCTCTTGGGCTTGTATAGAGGGTAAAGCAAGTTCTGCCCGCAACAGAGCAGCAGGGGTTCCTTTAGGTAGAGCAAGGAAATAATTTTGGATAGATTCCAGGCTGGAAATCAGATGATCACTCCAGCCCAAAACTTCTATGCCATATAATAGTTGGGGAATAAGTTTACTGAGGAAACGTTTTATAGCTGGAGCTATAAGAAACCCCCCTTTTGTAAAATAAAATCTCAGAATAGCACTAATTGATCTCAAGGCTGTTGATTTGATTGTTACTAGGTGCTCCTTCCAAGATAAGGATTGAGTAAAAGTTATCCCAAGACATTTGAAGGAACTACACTGGGCAACTGGAGAGTCATTTATGCTCCATTTCAATTTGCGAGGCTGTCATGGGCTTGAGCAATAAATAAAGCTTGAACATGTGATTTCCTTATGAATCCATATGAGTAAAAGCATTTTGAGGCTTCTCTGAATAGAACTGATGCAGTAAAGTGGGGTAAAGTTCATGCTAATACATGAAGCTGCAAAGCTACAAGGTTAAGATAAGCAATTTAGCCGCTTGATGGTTGAGTCTGGAATAAATGTCGGAATTGCTTATCCAGGGTGTCTTTCTCGGCATTAACAAGAAGGTCATCTCAGCCTGGGGATTTTGGTCTATCTGATAGCTACAGTGTAAGAAAGAAATCTCTCCTTAAGAGAGATTCATTTCAAGATGACCTGCTAAGGCTGGATATCTGAAATGATTGCTGGTAGATGTATCCCTACTATGATGTATCCCTACATATGATGTATCCCTACTAACCTTACTGTGGGGTCTAAGAGTATTGGTTCAGTTCCATATTTGGAAACACTGACATCTCATTAATTCTAGCAGGAGTTGATGGGTTCTCACTGAATGATCTAAATAGTCTGACTTGGCTTTCCTTGAGAAACATGGAAGTTGTGAAACCCAAGTTACAGGACTGGTTCCTCCAGTTCTCAGAACCAGAAACAGGATTCTTAGATGCTCTTAGAGATTTCTCTAAGCAACCAGAGAACTCTCTCAGGGTGAAGAGTCAGAGGTTTCCCCAACATAAAAGGGGAAGCTTCTACACTCAGAATAAGAGGCCAGAGATGTTCCTGGGGGGAAAGGAGAATCTCTGTTCTCTGTAAAGCACATATAAAGTAATGCTTACATAAAACATATACAAAACCTATTAGGCTTACTTATGGAGACTCTTAGTCAAGCAAATATATTCCCTGAGATTGTCAAAGCCAGGGAATAACTGAGTCTTCCATAAGAATATTAATACAGCCTTAAACTTACATAAGATACACATTCAGCATGTATGAAGCATTCCCAATCTTTACAATGATCAGAAGTCCATAAAATATAAAGCTTATGGTATTCTATCTTCTGCACACAGCATTGGGTAATGCCAACACATATTGAAATATATAAATATCTTAAACATGAGTTAGGACCTTTACAAACCTAAGCTAAGCATATGAGTTGGAGGGATTTAGAAATAATATAAGGTAGTACTCAATTTACTACAATTTATGTTTTATATTTCAGGTACTCTGGATTAAGATGCTCTTAACTATAACAGGTCTTTTTCCATTATATTAATCATGTTTTCTCTCCTATTATATTAATCATGTTTTGACAGGCTTTCTGTAATGATTATACACTAACCATGTTTTTACAAGATTCTGTAATTGTAGTATTCTAAATGAATCTAGAAATACAAGTTAAAAGGTTTAGACTCTCAAAGAAATGTTATGAAACATAGAGAAATTGCTTATAAAGATTATTTGAAACTGCTTGCATACATTAACATAAATGAACATGTAAAAGAATCATAATAAGTGTACTTTATGACATATTTTGAGTGTGTGTAAATATTCACATGCATATATATATATTATGTGAAATAAATGTTTTAATAATTATACTCTAGTCCCATATTATAAATTTATTGGCGTGTTCAAAAGATGTCCTAGAGACCTTATCAAGTTTCTGGGAACCGTTGATTCCGGTCTAGTGGTGTCTCGCTGAATAAGATAACATATTCCTTCTCAGGAAGGGGGCCTTAAGAGCGTAGGCACTTAACGGCCCGAACCGCGACAAGGCCTTTTTCTGAAGATAATTACTTTAGTTTTGGAGTGGTTAATATTTAAAGCCTCTTCTTTACAATAATCTCCCAGCCCATGAAGGCGTTTCCTTAAACCTGTATGTGTAAGGGAACAAACCTAACTTTACCTGCGCACTGCCTTCACCTTTCCCTCCTTCCCTCCCCCTGTGAAAACTCTGGCCAAATTGTGTGGTGCTAGCTGAGCTATGCCTAGTAGCACAGTAGGGAACCTGCAAGGGCTTGCAGAGGGTAAATCACGTTCCCCTGTATCCTCTTCCCACACTATTTCTGACGCGGAAGCCAAGCGGATTAGCAGTCTTGTCCAGGATACCCATCAGAAAGTCCACGGCCATATAGAAAAAGTGTAGTTTATTTTACAGTGCAGAAATATATACAGATACTCCTTTCACACTCTCCGCTCATAACATCCCGCATAGAACTGCGGTTTCACTTCATTATATACACCTGGTGGACGCAGCCACCAATCACAGTAGATATCCAATTATCCTGGCATTGCTACTGCATTGCATCAGCCACCTGGCTCTAGCTGGATCAGGCCAGCTTTCTCTAGCTCCCCAGGTACTTTCCAGGCTGATTACATCATCCTTAGATCTCACTGATCTATCCTGCACCTGTCAAACTATCTGACAGACTTGTAATCTTGACAATTTCCTCTTTCCCTCCTCCTGATAGCACCATATCCTCACCTCTCCCTGCCACCTTCTCTCTTTCCCACCCACCAATCTACTTTTTATCTCCCCCCCAACTTCCACTATGTTTTATTAGCTTTACTTATAGCCCACCTTTCTCCACAATGGTAACCCAAAGCAGCTTACATCATTCTCTTCTCATCCATTGGATCTTCTCAACAACCCTGTAAGTAGGGTTGCCAACCTCCAGGTACTATAAACTGGAGGTGTACTGATATAAGGTTAGTGAATCCCTAAGGAAATGATCTCAGTACACAGCCACTAATTTTCTTTAACATATGCACTTTTACTAATATGTTACTGCAATATGCACACTGTATATGCTTAACACTATATAACTAAGTTCTAAACTACAAACAGCCTGAAATCAATGTCAATTAGGCTTGTATGCATTTACACAGTTTTTTTCTTTGTAATACAATTATTCCAAGTTATAATACCCCCAGGGGGAATATTTCTTACGACCAGCAGCAAGGTCCATAAAGTCCTTAAGATGTGTTATACTTCGCCACAAATCAGGCAATGCGAATTCAAAGTGTTCTCAATCGCGGTCAGCTGATCCCGCGTAGACCAATCCGATGATTCTATCGCCTTTACTGCTGGTTGAGCCGATTTTAAACGCTAGCTTCTATGGCTATGCGCTTTTGTTGTTATGATATATATGGCATGTAAATGATGACAAGTTCCCGGTTATATCTCCTTGTTTCGCATAAAAGTGCAATATGCTTCCTCAGACTGTGCAATAATATCTCTAAAATATTAACAACATTACAATTACATATCAATGAAATACAATTTTCTCTGAAACCCACCCCTGTGCATTTAATATAATAAATCAAAGTGATATATATCCTACCTGACTGCAGATTTGCTGTTCATGAGAATGACCCATAGTCACCTTTTTTCTTTTTTGTTAGTGCCATTCACCTGACTTTAAATAGTCTTTACCAGGTGTGAATGCTAAAATCTACTGTGGTAAGTATTCTGTATAAACTTATTTAGTTGTAATTATTTTAGATACATTTTTAAATACATTTTAAAATACATTTCTAAACACTCTTATAAATACATTTTTAAATATATTTTTAAATACTTTTTTAGGATTTTATTAATGCTTTTAAGAATTTTAAAAGTTATAAGATTTATAATTAATTTATTGAATTTTAAGAATTTCCAAATGTTAAATGGATATTGAAAACATGATTCCTGTGGATGATTACATAAGAATTAATGCTTGATACTTGTTGCTATTTATAAATAACTGGACAGATCCAAAGCAGAGTTTAATCCTTGGGGATGGATTGATTGAAATAAATGAATGAACCGTGCCTCTTGCTGACATAAAATTCTTTCAGCATTAATATAGGGGCCTTTCTGTATTTGCCAAATGGCAAAAAATTGTAAATCTGTATCTATGTCCTTTTTCTATAAAATGGGGGATCATGGGGGCCTCTAATACCTTGTTCCGAATTCTGGACCTGTGCTCCCCTATTCTATATTTTAATGCCCTAAGGGTTTTGCCAATGTAAATTAAATTACAGGCACATTTAATGATGTAAATTATCCCCTTTGAATTACAGTTTGTAAAGGATTTGAGCACAAATCTGAAGCCTGTCTGTTGGCAAACAAATTCTTTCACAGGTAATGATAAATGGCATTGGACACAATGTCCACATGAAAAATGACCCTTAATAATTGGTTGAACATGCTCTTTTATGCTAAAGTCAGACTGTATAAGATGATCCTTAATTGCTGAAGTTTTTTTTAAACCTATTTTGGGTAGAAAATTACATCCAGAGATGTCACTGATTATGTGCCAATTTTTATATATTATAGCTTTTATTGCTGGAGCTAAATGTGTATATGTTAAGGAAAAAGATATTGATTTATTCTCATTGATTTTATTATCTTGTAAAAGCTGTTTCCGATTTGTCACTTTGGCCCTGTGAAATGCTCTTTCTACAATTTGTTCAGGATATCCCCTAATCATCAATGATCCCTTCAATTCTTTAGCAGCTGTTATAAAATCTTGCTCTCTTGATGAATTTCTTTTGAGGCGGATAAATTGGCTGTATGGAAGGCTATTTTTTAGGTGAGAAGGATGGAAAGAGCCATAATTCAAAAGTGCATTCTTATCAGTGTTTTTCCTGTAGGCACGTACAGCTATTTTACCTTCTGTATTAATAAACACTTCTGTGTCCAAAAATGGGATCATAGTGGGTGAAATATTGCCTGTAAATTTAATGTTATTATGACTATTGTTAATGTTTTGTATGAATTGTGTATATGTGTCTTGATTACGTATAATAATAAAAATGTCATCAATAAACCTAATGAATGTATGAACATGTTGTATGTATATGGGATTGCTGTAAATAAACTGTTTTTCAAAAAAAATCAAAAATATGTTAGCTATAGAAGGGGCACATGCTGAGCCCATTGAAACTCCCCTAGTCTGTAAATAATAATGTTGATCAAATCTAAAGTAATTTCTATCAAAAACCAAATCCAAAAGTTCCAATAAGAAGTGAGTGGGTGGTACATCAATATCTCTGCTGCATAACAATTCTGCAATGATTGAGCGTACCTCTTCCAAAGGAATGCTAGTGTACAATGCATTTACATCTATAGATGCTAACATGTATCCCTCAGGAACTAAAATTCCTTCTACCTTTTGAATGAATTGTTTGGTGTCTTGTATGTAAGATTGAGTTCTAATAGAAAAGGGGTGTAAAATGCTTTCTAAATATTGAGCTATTGGATCTAATACTGATGCTGTTCCAGATACAATGGGGCGTCCTGGAGGAGGGTATATATTTTTATGTATTTTTGGTAGACAGTAAAATACTGGAGTGCGGGGATTTGAATTAATTAAATAATCCGCAAGCCGTTTGGAAATGTAATCCTGGGCTAATGCCCCGTGTACAACCATGCGGATAACCCGCATGGTTTCTGCAGTGGGATCTCCCGCTAACTTTTTATAAGACTCTATATCACTAAGTAGACGTTGTACCTCCTCCAAATAAGTACTTCTATTCAAAATAACCGTAGCTCCTCCTTTATCTGCTTTTTTAATGACTATATTGGGGTCATTACTTAAATTATGGACAGCTTCCCAATCTCGTGAAGAAAAATTTGCTTGTGACCAATCTCTATGTCTTTTTTCTGCCTTTTCAATTTCCCTTAATATTACTGTTTGAAAAGTGGAAATGCAATGACTTTGATTGGGAGGAATGAATGTGGATTTAACATGAAAAGTGGATATATCTTGTTCAAATGATGTGGTTCCAAAATATTCTTTTAATTTTATAAGTCTTATTAATTTAAATATCTCCACCCTTGTTTGGAACGATGAGTATTTTGGCTTCGGCACAAAGCCTAGCCCTAAATTAAGCACACGCATTTCATCTCTAGTGAGATGTTTGTCAGAGAGGTTAATTACTAATTGAATTGGTTCCGCCGTGCGCGGCGTTGGGGAAAATACTGCATATTACCTCTTCCTCCTTGATTACGTGGTCTCAGCTCGTACTCGCGATAAGAAGTTCTACTGGATAGACTCGACGAATCGCTTTCCGAGCGGGAAGTAATTAGTAATTAGAATATTTTGGAACCACATCATTTGAACAAGATATATCCACTTTTCGTGTTAAATCCACATTCATTCCTCCCAATCAAAGTCATTGCATTTCCACTTTTCAAACAGTAATATTAAGGGAAATTGAAAAGGCAGAAAAAAGACATAGAGATTGGTCACAAGCAAATTTTTCTTCACGAGATTGGGAAGCTGTCCATAATTTAAGTAATGACCCCAATATAGTCATTAAAAAAGCAGATAAAGGAGGAGCTACGGTTATTTTGAATAGAAGTACTTATTTGGAGGAGGTACAACGTCTACTTAGTGATATAGAGTCTTATAAAAAGTTAGCGGGAGATCCCACTGCAGAAACCATGCGGGTTATCCGCATGGTTGTACACGGGGCATTAGCCCAGGATTACATTTCCAAACGGCTTGCGGATTATTTAATTAATTCATATCCCCGCACTCCAGTATTTTACTGTCTACCAAAAATACATAAAAATATATACCCTCCTCCAGGACGCCCCATTGTATCTGGAACAGCATCAGTATTAGATCCAATAGCTCAATATTTAGAAAGCATTTTACACCCCTTTTCTATTAGAACTCAATCTTACATACAAGACACCAAACAATTCATTCAAAAGGTAGAAGGAATTTTAGTTCCTGAGGGATACATGTTAGCATCTATAGATGTAAATGCATTGTACACTAGCATTCCTTTGGAAGAGGTACGCTCAATCATTGCAGAATTGTTATGCAGCAGAGATATTGATGTACCACCCACTCACTTCTTATTGGAACTTTTGGATTTTGTTTTTGATAGAAATTACTTTAGATTTGATCAACATTATTATTTACAGACTAGGGGAGTTTCAATGGGCTCAGCATGTGCCCCTTCTATAGCTAACATATTTATGATTTTTTTTGAAAAACAGTTTATTTACAGCAATCCCATATACATACAACATGTTCATACATTCATTAGGTTTATTGATGACATTTTTATTATTATACGTAATCAAGACACATATACACAATTCATACAAAACATTAACAATAGTCATAATAACATTAAATTTACAGGCAATATTTCACCCACTATGATCCCATTTTTGGACACAGAAGTGTTTATTAATACAGAAGGTAAAATAGCTGTACGTGCCTACAGGAAAAACACTGATAAGAATGCACTTTTGAATTATGGCTCTTTCCATCCTTCTCACCTAAAAAATAGCCTTCCATACAGCCAATTTATCCGCCTCAAAAGAAATTCATCAAGAGAGCAAGATTTTATAACAGCTGCTAAAGAATTGAAGGGATCATTGATGATTAGGGGATATCCTGAACAAATTGTAGAAAGAGCATTTCACAGGGCCAAAGTGACAAATCGGAAACAGCTTTTACAAGATAATAAAATCAATGAGAATAAATCAATATCTTTTTCCTTAACATATACACATTTAGCTCCAGCAATAAAAGCTATAATATATAAAAATTGGCACATAATCAGTGACATCTCTGGATGTAATTTTCTACCCAAAATAGGTTTAAAAAAAACTTCAGCAATTAAGGATCATCTTATACAGTCTGACTTTAGCATAAAAGAGCATGTTCAACCAATTATTAAGGGTCATTTTTCATGTGGACATTGTGTCCAATGCCATTTATCATTACCTGTGAAAGAATTTGTTTGCCAACAGACAGGCTTCAGATTTGTGCTCAAATCCTTTACAAACTGTAATTCAAAGGGGATAATTTACATCATTAAATGTGCCTGTAATTTAATTTACATTGGCAAAACCCTTAGGGCATTAAAATATAGAATAGGGGAGCACAGGTCCAGAATTCGGAACAAGGTATTAGAGGCCCCCATGATCCCCCATTTTATAGAAAAAGGACATAGAGATACAGATTTACAATTTTTTGCCATTTGGCAAATACAGAAAGGCCCCTATATTAATGCTGAAAGAATTTTATGTCAGCAAGAGGCACGGTTCATTCATTTATTTCAATCAATCCATCCCCAAGGATTAAACTCTGCTTTGGATCTGTCCAGTTATTTATAAATAGCAACAAGTATCAAGCATTAATTCTTATGTAATCATCCACAGGAATCATGTTTTCAATATCCATTTAACATTTGGAAATTCTTAAAATTCAATAAATTAATTATAAATCTTATAACTTTTAAAATTCTTAAAAGCATTAATAAAATCCTAAAAAAGTATTTAAAAATATATTTAAAAATGTATTTATAAGAGTGTTTAGAAATGTATTTTAAAATGTATTTAAAAATGTATCTAAAATAATTACAACTAAATAAGTTTATACAGAATACTTACCACAGTAGATTTTAGCATTCACACCTGGTAAAGACTATTTAAAGTCAGGTGAATGGCACTAACAAAAAAGAAAAAAGGTGACTATGGGTCATTCTCATGAACAGCAAATCTGCAGTCAGGTAGGATATATATCACTTTGATTTATTATATTAAATGCACAGGGGTGGGTTTCAGAGAAAATTGTATTTCATTGATATGTAATTGTAATGTTGTTAATATTTTAGAGATATTATTGCACAGTCTGAGGAAGCATATTGCACTTTTATGCGAAACAAGGAGATATAACCGGGAACTTGTCATCATTTACGTGCCATATATATCATAACAACAAAAGCGCATAGCCATAGAAGCTAGCGTTTAAAATCGGCTCAACCAGCAGTAAAGGCGATAGAATCATCGGATTGGTCTACGCGGGATCAGCTGACCGCGATTGAGAACACTTTGAATTCGCATTGCCTGATTTGTGGCGAAGTATAACACATCTTAAGGACTTTATGGACCTTGCTGCTGGTCGTAAGAAATATTCCCCCTGGGGGTATTATAACTTGGAATAATTGTATTACAAAGAAAAAAACTGTGTAAATGCATACAAGCCTAATTGACATTGATTTCAGGCTGTTTGTAGTTTAGAACTTAGTTATATAGTGTTAAGCATATACAGTGTGCATATTGCAGTAACATATTAGTAAAAGTGCATATGTTAAAGAAAATTAGTGGCTGTGTACTGAGATCATTTCCTTAGGGAATCACTAACCTCCAGGTACTAGCTGGAGATCTCCTGCTATTACAACAGATCTCCAGCCGATAGAGATCTGGAGAAAATGGCCACTTTGGTAATTGGACTCTATAGCATTGAAGTCCCCCCCTCCCCAAACCCCACCCTTCTCATTCTCTGCCCCAAAAACCTCCCGCCGGTGGTGAAGAGGGACCTGGCAACCCTACCTGTAATATAGGTTAGGTTGAGAGTACATGACTGGCCTAAAGTCGCCCAGTGAGCTTCCACAGCAGAGTGAGGATTTGAACCAGTAAAGGTCTACTTTGTTGATGAATCTTAAATACATTGAACTCACCAGGCACATTGTATGTTAGGGCAAGGAAGTTTTCTCTCCCCAGCTCCTCAAGCATGCCTTTTCTAGGTGACTGTGGAGGCACAGTGTTGCCCAGACTTTGCAGTTTCTCCTTACCACATAGAAACTGCTGCTAGACTATCCACACCCCAATACGTTATACTGAGATAGTGAAAAATGTTTCACTAGAAGCTCAGAACTGCTGAATGATACAAAATGGAGTGGGTTGGAGCTGACAACTTCCTTAAAAAAAATACAGTTAGAAACATTTAACTTCACAATAAAAGAAAAGGGGGAAACATTAAAAAAAACAATACTGGTGATACAAGTTAACAAACAAACAAACAAACCAAACTAAAACATCGCTAATATAACTAAAATACCAGTAGCACTTAATCAAATAATCCTCTCTTTGTCTATTTACCTAAAATCCACATTATTATTTTATCACTCCCTCTCTACAATTTACACCTTAAAATGTTTTCTCCATCTTTGAAATTGTTGCATTCCAGCGAGCCTCAAGTTCTTCGGTATTTTCATTGTTGTTATAGTATGTCAACTTAATTAAAGCATAGGTTTCTTTAACCATATTAAGCCAGTTATTTAAATCAGGGAATTTATTGCTTTTCTGGAGCTGACAACTTCCTTCCAATAAGCGATGAGTCCTGCTCCATTGGAGGTAGACTTCCTCTCTCAGCAGAAGGGAATTGTAAGATCCAACCCATGGCCCCAGGGTTGTAGAGGCAGGTCATTTTATTCTTTCCTGTGTTTTAAGCAACCTATGTTGCAGGAGCCATAGTTATAAATGGTTTCACAGGGTAGCAGACCAAGCTAGGACATTGTGAGGGTTTGCATGTTTCTGTCTCTGGTCCCAGTTTCCCCCCACCCTCTGAACTCATAAAAGCAGTTCACACCATTTGGCATTTCCTGGGTTCAGGCGCCGTATCTGTTCAGGCCCTGGCTGGAATGCCTCCCCTCTAACAGATGCCTCCCCTGCTGCGCTTTGATTCACTCCCTCATGCTAGATTCGGCCTTGGAGACCTGATAGCCCTAACAAGCCCTCTGGGGTCGATTGATGTTTGTATTGTACCCATCTGTCTTGTAGCTTCCCATAACATAGGTGTGAACTTTGGTACCCTGTAGGGGATATAATTCTGTAGCCTGGGAGTCTTGCTCACTTGCAACTTTCTACTCGTGTTTGACCTATACTATCTGAAGCCTTCAATAAACTCTTTGTTTCTGCATCCACGTCTGAGCAAGTGATTTTATGGAGTTTGCACAGTTTGGTTGGGAACTCTCACAGACATGTGGTTTGCATTGGGGCACTGCTTATGGACTGAGACAGACATGTGGGTGGTTCAGTGCAATACCAACTCACACTAGTAATAACGGAATTTGACAGGACTTTCCATATTATTATGCTATTATTGCAAGCTTCTGTAGCTTCATTGACTTTAATGGGCTGGGGGGATAGCAATCTTTTTGTGTATTTTTTCCTGGCTGTGAACTGCACGGTTACATGCAGAGAACATCTCTGATGGATAAGAAAGCTGTCAGATTTACAAACCAAGTTACTAATCTTAACAACATTTAAAATCTAAGGCTGAAGACAGATGAGATTATAGTTTTAAAAGAATAATGAAAGAGAAGAATGAGAGACACTTATCCCTACTATTAGCTCTGATCAGAAAGATTTTGCTTGGGTTATTTTTTAAGCGTTTTAAACACATGCAAAACCTATTTGATCAAAGATGGCAATATTACATGAACAATGTGACTATACCAAAGACAATGTTAGATCAATCATATCAGTATCAAATCTGTCTGCATTGATTCTGATGCCAACATTCTAAAATGTTCTTGTAATTCTTGCTTTAGCTTTCTAGTGTAGAGTTTCTTTGTTTAACACAGAGATTTACAGGGGGGAAAACAGATCTCACATATAAAAACAGCTTCAGTTGTTAATTTCTCATCATGGAACATGGCTGGGAAGTACCTTGAAATCCTGGATTTGTGCAGGTTCTGGCTGTGGCTTCTCATGTAGCTGTGAGCATGTCTTATTAATATAAGACATGCTCACAGCTACATGCTCACAATGAGCCTTGTGGTGCAGAGTGGTAAGCTGCAGTAAAGCATTCAAAAGCTCTGCTCACAACCTGAGTTTGATTCCAACGGAAGCTGGTTTCAGGTAGCCAGCTCAAGGTTGAGTCAACCTTCCATCCTTTCGAGGTCGGTAAAATGAGTACCCAGCTTGCTGGGGATGAAGTATAGACAACTGGCCAATGGCATTGGCAAACCATCTCATAAACAAAATCTGTCTAGTAAATGTCATGCTGCGACATCACCCCATGGTTCTTGTAGGTTATCTGAGCTGTGTGACTGTGGTCTTGGTATTTTCTTTCCTGATGTTTCGCCAGCAGCTGTGGCAGGCATCTTCAGAAGAGTAACACTGAAGGACAGTGTAACACTGAGAGACACTGTCCTTCAGTGTCAAGTGTGTAGGAAGAGTAATATATAGTCAGAAAGGGGTTGGGTTTGAGCTGAATCATTGTCCTGCAAAAAGTATCAAAGGTAATGTGCTAATCATTGTCCTGTAAGTATCAAGATAATGTGCTAAGTATCAAGACAATGATTAGCACATTACCTTTGATACACAATGATTCAGCTCAAACCCACCCCTTTCTGACTATATATTACTCTTCCTACACACTTGACACTGAGCGACACTGTCCTTCAGTGTTACTCCTCTGAAGATGCCTGCCACAGCTGCTGGCGAAACGTCAGGAAAGAAAATACCAAGACCATGGTCGCACAGCCCGGATAACCTACAAGAACCAATGAACTCTGACTGTGAAAGCCTTCGACAATATTTTGATCACCCCATAGGTCAGTAATGATGCAGTGCTTGCACAGGGGACTACCTTTACCTTTTTACCTTTTACAGACACTCTACTCTCATTACTACATATTTTCCAGGACTGAGCCCTGGCATCAAAACTAAGTTCCAGAGGTGAGCCCTGATTAAATTAAACCTGGACTATATCATATCAAGCTGAAATAATTGCCACAATTATAAATATGATTTCTCTTTGTTTTCTTGTTTCAAAGCATCTTGCCCTGAAAAACATCTTTTGGTTTAACATTATGCATGGTTACCTTGCAAATAAATTTTTGACCAATTGGACCATTATTGAAGCCCATGAAATAGCAAAAGCATTGTGTTAAAACCTGTTTATCCTCTAATGATCTCTATCATGACTTACCTGGAAGGGATGTAAGGAAGTATTCACTACCTCGCTGCAGGAACGACAGCTTTTGAAGCTGGTGCATTTGTTATTCAGTCACTGGAGGCTAGTCCCCT
Organism: Euleptes europaea; assembly: GCF_029931775.1. Lineage (NCBI taxonomy): Eukaryota > Metazoa > Chordata > Lepidosauria > Squamata > Sphaerodactylidae > Euleptes > Euleptes europaea. The sequence continues at coordinate 104,090,562 of NC_079317.1, read as the reverse complement.
TGAGAAACTGAAGGAATAACCAGGGGATAGGTACACAACAAACAATTAAAATATTGCAGTGGTAAAATATGTGATTCATTCTATTTGTGTTAATGAGTTCATCTTGAGTGATTTTTTAAATTTCTCTTTTAAATATAAAATGGATAATTACAGTTTGGAAGCACACTTACATTTTGTCTTCTAGCATCCCAAACATCCACTGGTGTTGAAATATAGAGACAGAGGGGATTGATGGCCATCAGACACTGGGGTCCCGCTGAATGTGTGCTGGGGATCTGTGTATAGTCTTGTATACGCATATCATATACCAACATAAATAAAGTTGCCGAGTCTGGAGTGCTGTTTTTGTGCCCTGATTTTTTACTTGAGGCTTGGAGAGGGTGTCATTCAATGACAGTGACCTTTTCCACATAAGTTATTTGCACTAGGTTCAATGCTGTTGGGAAGTGAGCTTTTTCTGTTTCCCCACATCATCGTAGTGTATATACACACCCCCTGGATTTTCTCCAATCTTTCCCAAATGCTGCTTTGCTGTGAAATTTGGGAAATAGTGCAGAGCCTAGATGGCTGCCTTATGGATGGAAAAGTTCAATTTTTTCAGCTCCCACTCCCGCTTCAGGTATTTCCCTTGCCCCTGTGGTGGCCATTTCCACTGAGATAGGAGGCCTGAAAAATAAAAATCACTGGACTCCAAAAGAGGCCCTAGAAAGATATATTTAGAATTCTGGGCCAGACAAAAGAAGACAAAGAAGAAGTTATATTAAACTCAGACAATAGTAGTTGTTTGTCTGGTCCAAGCTAGATATCAGAATGGTACTGGGACAAAAGATTGGCGCCAGGAGTATAAAGGGAGGAATATGATTTATGCTGGCCAAGATAGATAACCTAGGTGTAGTGACATACTTCAATCAAACCTTATAGCCAATAAGATTTTGCATGCCACAGGAGAGACAGAGTAAGATTGGGGCAACAACCTCCTTACCCATCTGGCTTGTCTTTCACCAATGAGATTCTTTTATTCTTGTGACCAATTAAAATTATTGAATAATAGCATTAGCCAGTGATGATTAACCAGAACTCTGTAACCAGTAAAAAGTGATAATGAAATATGCATAAACAGTGTATTATAATGAGCTAATTAAGGTCATAAAAGATCTAACACGCCTTTGTTCCAGGCCCAAGCTTCTCCTTTTTGTGCTCTTGAGAGCAAAGCTTGGGTTTTTGCAGCTGCAAAAAACAAAACAAAAACCTGTTCTCAAAAAATTGGGTCTCGGGTCTCCCTGTTTTCAGGCTTATTCTTCGACATCACCACCCACCACTTTAAAAAAAAATCAACACTTGAATATCATTATAATGTTATGACAATCTATGCATCAGGCTCTAGGAACTCCCAGTTACCATTTTTTTAAAGTTTCTAGCTTCTCTCATTGCAGAGATATGATGTTCCAAATGTATCTGTACTATAAAAATGACTACAGAGTTAATTTTTCAAAATGAAAGTTGGGGATTCAGAGAGCCTGATAGATCGTTATTATAACATTATAATTGTCCCGAGACTGACCCCAGTGGGGTCAGTTTGGACCCTCCACCGGCCTCAACATCGCTCCCCAGAAGTCCCACCAATGGAGCCCAAGCACCACAGGAGAAACAGAGTAAGGTTAGGGCAAAAACCTCCTTACCCATCCGGCTTGTCTTTCACCCAGGTGGAATGATGGAGGAACAGCCGCCCCACAGCCTGACGACACCCGCTGACCTCCCTGCAACAAGCACCGATGTCAGGGAAGGAAGAGCGGGGCAGGCACCCCAGTACAACGGCCGGACGAGCCAAGGAGAATGGGGATGCAGGCGCGGCGCCGCAAATGCCGGAAGAGCACCCGATGAACAGCTGAGAGTCGGGAGGGCCCGCCCAGGACCGGGCACATGCACGCGGCACACAAGGGGCAGGGAACAGCCGGGAAGGGGGCAGGGGGAGTGGTCATCCCTAATATGAGCTCGGGGGGAGGGGACCTAGAGCCAGGCCTATAAAAAGGCCATAAGAGCTCAGGCTGAGGAGGAGGGAGAGAGAGAGCCCTCCGATCTTGACTGCCCTGGGCACCGGACGACCCAAGATGGAACCTGCTGAAGGGTCCCAACCCTCCTCCATGGACTTTGGTCAGTTCAGTCGATGGATGATGGACCAGCAAGGCCACTTAATGAAGGAAATGTGGCAGCAGCAGCAGGAAGCTCAACAGCGATTAGTCCACGATATGACATTGCGGCAGCAGGAGGCACAGGCCAGTCTTTTGCATGTTTAAAACTTTAGAAAGTGGGTGCTTAGGAAGGGTCAAGGGGGGAGATCTACCAGCCCCTCGGAAAGTTCCGCTTTCTAAGTTAGGGCTGGATGATGAGGTGGATGGGTTTCTAGAAGCCTTTGAGAGAACCGCCGAGGCATCGGGGTGGCCCAAGACAGGTGGTCCTTTATCATTGGCCCTTACTTAACAGGCCCGGCTCAGTCAGCATTGAGTTCATTACCCAAGGCTGATAGTGCTAAGTATGATAAGTTGAAAGCGGCCATTCTAGAATGGTACGCAATTTCTGAGGAAACATATCGGCAATGCTTCCGTCAGATGTCTTGGAAAAAGGGAGACGCCCCCAGGGCTTTCATCACGGCCTTAAAAGATGCAGCAGACAGGTGGTTACAGCCGGAGGTACAGAACAGTCAGGCCATAGTAGAGAGAGTAGTCTTGGAGCAACTGGTACAGGTGGTGACCAACAAGGCCCATGAATGGCTTATTTGTAATAAACCCAAGACCATAGAAGAGGCCATGACACTATTGGAGAATGTCTTTGCCCTGGAACAGCGAGTGTTAGGCCCAGAACTGCCCAGGGGAGAGGGTCATCCAAACCCAGGTCAGGGAGGCTCCAGGGGAGGCCGAGCAAGGCCATTACTGCAATTCCCGGGGACACCCGGGCTCCGGTTCAAGGGACCCCAGGTGCCAATTCCCAGACCTGTTGGAACACTAAATAACGAGATACCAAAAGGGGCAGCCAAGGCAGAGGGAGCTGCAGCCGGATCCCAGGGAAGGGCCCCTGTTACACCTGTGGTCAGTGGGGGCATTTCCGCTGCGAATGCCCCTCGATGGAGTGCGACCTGGGTTGGGAACAAAATATGCAAGCAGAGACCCCAAAATGTAATGCCTGAAATCATTATTTGCTATGGGAAATGTATTAGAAATGTATTATTTGATTGAAATATATTCTTTGTAATCAATAAAGTATAATCTGCACTTATGAATATGCCATACTCAGTATATAAGAGCTGGCATCTATGATTAAAGTCACACCAAGCACATACATGTTAAAGGCCTTGAGTATAAGCTTTGCTTATTACAAGTTAATTAAAGAATCCATAGTGTGCTTTCATGAGCTGGCTCCCCATACATAGGGTCCAGCTAGGAAAACTCCCTTAGTTAAGTTCTAGCAGCTGGCAGGGTCCAAGATAAGAAGAATTGCAGAAACTTAGGATCAAACAGAGAAGCACCTGACACTAGTAGGTCTTCTCTGCTCATTAGAGAGCATTAGATCACCACTTTCTCTTGCAATGCCTTCAATGCTGTTATAGGTTATGCTAATGTAGGGGTCTCAAGTATTGGGCAGTTGGGTCTTATGTGTGTATTACGCCTCTGTAACCACCCATTATTGAAGTGTATATTCATGCTTGTAACCCTTTGATGTTGATGTGAATTGTCCTGCGCTTCAGGCAATTTTCACCAGGCTTTTTGTGTATTGGCCAATAAAACAAACTGCTTTGAATCTTCAACTTCCTACTGTTTTGTTGTGATTGAATATTGAAATGATAAGACAGGCTTATCAAAAGCCACGCCCAGCACCCCCGCTAGTGCAGTTATGGGTTCAGGGACATCGACAGCGTTTCTTGCATTCCTTACCTATCATTACCACCCCGATTGATTGGATAGCCATGGACTTCGTGGGGCCACTGCCAAGGACGCCCCGAGGAAACTGGTTTATTCTGGTGATAGTAGACTACGCTACCAGGTTCCCCGAGGCGATACCTCTTAGAAGCATGCAGGCGACCGAGGTGTGCCGAGTGTTACTCCAACTGTTTGCTCGGGTGGGGTTGTCGCGTGAAATTATCTCTGACAGGGGAACGTCCTTCACAGGAAGCATTACTAAGCAGTTATGTCGGGCTTTAAATGTCAAACAGATCTTTACCTCAGTGGCCCATCCCCAGACGGATGGGTTAGTGGAAAGATTCAATCAGACCCTAAAGGGGATGCTGCAAAAGACCGCTAGCAAATGACCCACCCAGTGGGATCTCTTTGTAGATTCCGTACTCGTCGCAGTACGGGAAACTTGGGGAAGGAGGCAATCTCACTGAGGTAGGGGGATGTGGTTCCTTAGAAGGGACCTCTTCCTTGGTGGATGAACAGATATCCTCTCGTACCGAGGATATGCCTCAGAGGGGAGGGGGGCTTCTTGTAGTGGGGGATTCAATCCTTAGGAATGTAGATAGCTGGGTTTCTGGCGGGTGCATGGACCACATGGTGACTTGCCTGCCTGGTGCGAAGGTTGTGGACATTACCCATCATATAGGTAGTCTGGTAGATAGTGCTGGGGAGGAGCCAGTGGTTGTGGTGCATGTTGGCACCAACGACGTGGGGAAAAGTAGTCTGGAGGTCTTGGAATCCAAATTTAGCTTGCTAGGCAGGAGACTAAAAGCCAGGACCTCCAAGGTAGCTTTCTCAGAAATGCTACCTGTTCCACGTGCAGGACCAGCTAGGCAGGCACAGTTGGTGAGTCTCAATGCATGGATGAGATGGTGGTGCAGGGAAGAGGGCTTTAGATTTGTAAGGAACTGGGCAACATTTTGGGACAAGCCGGGCCTATACAAAAGGGATGGGCTCCACTTGAACCAGGATGGAACAAGACTGCTGGCGCATAATATAAAAAAGGTGGCAGAGCAGCTTTTAAACTGAACCTGGGGGGAAAGCCGACAGGAGCTGAGAAGCATCCGCTTCGGGCAAATTCAGAACATATGGACAAAGGGAAAATTGCTTCAGATTGCCCACATAGGAATTACTTAGACATGAAAGGGAATGGAAAAAGAATGATGTCCAAAGGCACATGCCAGGCAAGTCGGAAGAGAGAAACAGTGTGGAGGTGTTTCTATGCTAATGCTAAAAGCCTCCAAGCAAAAATGGGGGAATTAGAGTGCATGGTTTTAAGAGAAAACATAGATATAGTGAGCATTACAGAAACCTGGTGGAGGGGAGAGAACCAGTGGGATACAATCATCCCTGGTTACAAACTGTATAGAAAAGACAGGGAAGGGCATATTGGAGGGGGTGTTGCTATGTATATCAAGAAAGGCATAGTTTCTAATAAGCTAGAGACCATAAAAAGGGCAGACTCGCCCACAGAATCCTTATGGGTGATGATTCTGGGCCCCAAAGGAGATTTAGTACTGGGGACGTTCTATCGGCCCCCTGACCAAATGGCTCCCTGTGCCATTTGGTCAGAGGGCCGATAGAACGTCCCCAGTACTAAATCTCCTTTGGATTCTGTGGACGAGTCTTGAGATGGACTTCAACTTTCCTCATATTGATTGGATAAATGTATGCTCCAGTCAAGCCAAAGAGATACAATTTTTAGACATCCTAAATGACTGTGCCCTCGAACAGTTGGTCATAGACCCAACCAGAGGGGAGGCGATCCTGGATTTAATACTCTGTGGTGCTGCCGGTGACTTAGTGAGGGATGTGGATGTAGTTGAGCCAGTTGGCAATAGTGATCACAATGGCATCAAATTTAATTTATATGTAAGTGAGAAAGTGACTGGGAACTCTCACACAATTACCTTTGACTTTAAAAGAGGGAATTCTCTAAAATGAGAAAACAGGTAAAGAGGAAGTTGAAAGGAATGGTTAAGAGGGTTGAATCTCTTGAAAAGGCTTGGGGGTTACTCAAGTCCACATTACTAGAGGTTCAGCTAGCTTGTATACCGCAGGTCAGGAAAAGTAGTAATAAGTCCAAGAGGTCACCACCATGGCTAATGGGTAAGGTGAAGGAAGCAATTAGAGAAAAAAAGTCTTCCTTCAGAGACTGGAAGGTTTGCCAAAACGAGGCGAACAGAAGCAAACACAAACTTGCACAAAGGAAATGCAAGCAGATAATTAGAGATGCAAAAAAAGATTTTGAGGGGCTTATTGCTAAACACATCAAAACAAACAATAAGAAATTCTTTAAGTATATTAGGAGTAGGAAACCAGCTAGGGAAGCGGTAGGACCATTGGATGACAATGGGAGTAAAGGAACTGTGAGGATAAAGCGATTGCTGAAAAACTAAATGAATTATTTTCATCTGCCTTCACTGTTGAAGATACAGGGCAGATTCCTTCTCCTGAACAGAGATTTTGGAGAGGGGAAAATGAGGAGCTGAGGCAAATAGTGGTAACAAGGCAGGAAGTCCTAGAACATCTAGACAAACTGCAAACTGTATAGTGAAGTTTAACTGTATTCAGAACTTATAATTTTGTTGTTGTACAAGTTGTTAAGACAAGTTAAAAGGTAAAATTAATATATGCTTGGAGAAAGAAACTTTGAAAGAAAGAAATATATTTAAAAGGAGAAGTTGTGGTAGTGTACGGAGATTATTTCCTTAGGGTTGCACAGTTTTATATCAGTACACCTATTTGTATAGTTATTAGAACAACAGCAGCAAGTACTGGAATTACTCCAGCGAGGTCCCCCAGTATTCGATCAGGACCCGGGGCTTACGCCCTTAGTGGAACATGTTATATGGACACCGGAGGGGAAGGTGGCCCGGGCCCCATGGAGGTTATGGGAGACAGTTGAAAAGGATGTGGCCAAGATGCTGGATAAGGAAATAATAGAATCTTTGCATTGTGCTTGGCGCAGTCCGATAGTACTCGTCTCGAAACCGGATGGCTCCGTCCGTTTCTGCGTGGACTACCGAGAGGTGAATAAGTTTTCAGCATTTGATGCTTACCCTATGCCTCGCGCAGACCTTCTGGTAGATCAACTAGGGGTGGCCCGTTATATCTCAGCCCTAGATCTTACCAAAGGGTATTGGCAGATCCCAATGAGACCAGAAGATTGAGAGAAAACTGCTTTTGCTACCCTGTAGGGGTTGTATCAGTTTAAGGTCATGTCCTTCGGGCCACATGGTGCCGCCGTGACTTTTCAGAGGTTGGTCAATAGGACCTTGGTGCACTGCCAGGGGTATGCCTTGGCCTACATAGATGACATCGTGATTTTTAGCCCAGATTGGGAATAGCACTTAGGCTACCTTGAAACCATGCTCCAGGCCCTCCACAAGGCAGGCCTTAGAGCCAACCCAAAAAAAGCCACATTGGATTCACTGAACTGCGGTATCTGGGATACGTGGTAGGCCACGGACAACTGCGACCCGTACCTGATAAGATTACTTCCTTAGAATCCACCCCCTTCCCCTGACCAAGCGACAACTGCGATGGTTCCTGTGGATGGTAGGGTATTACAGCCGGTTCGTGCCCCATTTCACCAGCAGAGCGGCACCCCTAACTGACTGTCTGCGCAAATCAGAGCCCAATAAGCTCTAATGGGATGACCAGCGGACGGCGGCCTTTCAGGACCTCCGAGAGGCCCTCTCCCAGAGGACCCATTCTGAAGAGCCCCGATTTTGACCGGCCTTTCAAAGTGCACACGGATGCTTCAGAGGCAGGGTTTGGGGCAGTGTTGGTCCAAGAACACCAGGGCCAAGACCATCCCATATTATTTCTGAGTTGCAAACTTCAGGGGGCGGAGAAGAAATATGCCACGGTAGAAAAAGGTGCTAGCGGTGAAATGGGCCGTAGGGGCTCTCGAATACTACCTGACCAATAATCCGTTCATCTTGGTCACTGACCGTGCCCCACTCCAGTGGATAGGCAGGATGAAGGACCATAATGTTAGAATCCTCCGGTGGTATGTGTCATTACTCCCTTTTCAATTTACGGTACAACATTGTCCAGGAGTAGGACATTTGTTGGCAGATTATGTGTCCAGGGTATTTGAAGATCAGGATCCTATGGAGAAGTCCGAGCCTAGGGGAGGGGTGTGTCCCGAGACCGACCCCAGTGGGGTCAGTTCTGACCCTCCACCGGCCTCAACATCGCTCCCCGGAAGTCCCACCAATGGAGCCCAAGCGCCACAGGAGAGACAGAGTAAGGTTGGGGCAATAACTTCCTTACCCGCCCGGCTTGTCTTTCGCCCGGGCGGAACGATGGAGGAACGGCCGCCCCACAGCCCGACGAGACCCGACGACCTCCCCGCAATGGGCGCCGGTGTCAGGGAAGGAAGAGCAGGGCCGGCTCCCAAGTACAATGGCCGGATGAGCCGAGGAGAATGGAGACGCAGGTGCGGCGCCATGAATGCCAGAGGAGCGCCTGACGAACAGCTGAGAATCGGGAGGCCCGCCCAGGACAGGGCACATGCACGCGGCACACAAGGGGCGGGGAACAGCCGGGAAGGGACAGGGGGAGTGGTCAGCCCTAATATGGGCTTGGGGGGGCTCCAGGGGGATGGGACCTAGAGCCAGGCCTATAAAAAGGCCATAAGAGCTGAGGCCGAGGAGGAGGGTGGTCAGACATCTCTAAGCCCTGGCAGCCGAGAGAGAGAGAGGCAGCAGAGCAGAGATCTTGGCTGCGTCTGGGGGAGAGAGTGACTCAGACTCTCCCTCAGAATGGTCTGAGGCTGAGGAGGCTCCTTTGGCTCGGACTCTCGGAGAGCAAGAAAGGGCAACCCCATAGGCGGCGCTCCTCAATAATGATATTCAATTGCCGGTTAAAGAAAAACTGGGAGAGCCCCCATGGGTGGCCACTCTTAGGGCACTATAGGGTTGCCAACCTCCAGGTAATAGCTGGAGCTCTCCTGCTATTACAACTGATCTCCTGCTATTACAACTGATCTCCAACCGATAGAAATCAGTTCACCTGGAGAAAATGGCAGCTTTGGCAATTGGACTCTTTGGCATTGAAGTCCCTCCCCTCCCCAAACCCCGCCCTCCTCAGGCTCCACCCCCAAAACCTCTTGCCAGTGGCGAAGAGGGACCTGGCAACCCTAGGGCACTAGGTCAGGAAAACTGAAGGGAAGCCCCGTTGCTGCTGCTGTTGGTAACACTGGTAAAAGCCTTGGTTCTGGACATGTAAGTTATGTGTAGTTAGGCTGAACAACCTTGTTATGTATGTATCCCAATTTGTATAGGAATCAGTCCTTACATTAAGGAGTTAGGTGATGGCTATCTGGCACAAGGCTTCTCTGTAATAGCAGCACATAATCCAGCACAGTTATTTGTTAACTGACCACTCACAATCCCATGCCATAACTGAAATGAACTTGGTCACAGCTACTGGAAGGAACCCTCTATGGCAACTTTAACTAGTTTGTTAAGCACTTTATGGATAAAATTGCTTGCAACTGATCTAATTTAGATGCCACATTAAACCAGTTAAACAGAATGTCCCCAAGGTATCCACTTATAAGTGAATACTGGGTGGAGTGTAAAGATTGGGTCAGGGTGTCCAATTTTATGGGCTCCCATTTTCCCCACTGACCCAATCTTTATCAAACTTGGGGGTCTTTTAAGGAGAGTCACCAGAAGCTATGCTGAAAATGTGATGCCTCTACCTTAAAAAACAGCCCCCCCCCCGAGCCACAGAAAGATTCCCTATAGGCTATAATTAGTTTCAGGTTCCTAAAAACCCCCTCCCCCCCCAAAAAAAAACATTCTGGGAATATTCAGAAATCCTGATATTTTGGGGGTCCAATACACCCAAATCTGAATTTTTGCCACTGGATTTCTGTTTTGTTTAACATATAGTATAGACCACCATCACAACCACTCAATCTAAACCAAAGTCCCTCTTGACCTCGGGGATGTGGTCAATGTGAACTCCAGAGGGGGGTATTCCATAGGTAGGTGGACAGCAACAGAAAATACCCTCAATTAGGTCTCTACCAACTAGGCCTGTCGATTCGTTTTTTTCATCATCCCGCCTGGGGTGATGATGTTCACTCTGCCAAAAGGCAGAGGCAAGGCCTGGTGCCTCAGCTCAAACTTCCTCCTCATCTTTTTTGTGCTTCTGTTTCTCCAAAAATGCAGCTGGTAGAATACCTGTTTCATCTCATGCATCAAGGCTTTGTGATCATTCTGTAAACAGATGATGTTGTGTCTGTGAGGGTCTCTGTCTATGTGTCTCTGCTTCCCATCACCTGCTTTGTTATCAGTGAACTCGTAAAAGCAGTTCACACCTTCTGGTCTCAGGCGCCAGGCCTGATTGCCCCAAGTATCTTCCCCCCCGCTGTTCTTCCTGTCAGTACTCCCTCAGGCCGATGCGGCCTTGGAAGTGTGATAGCTTCACCAGACTTCCTGGGACTCGTCTGATGTTTTGTATTATGCCAAGCTTGTAACTTCCCATAACAATAAGTGTGAACCCCAGTGCCCCAGTGCCCTGGAGTCAATATATTCTGTAAACCCGAATAGCCCCTCACTTGCAACTTTCTACCTGTGCCTGTCTCATCTCCTGATGTCTTCAATAAATCCTTTGTTTCTTTACCAACGTCTGAACATTTGATTTGGAGAAGCAAACTCAGAGAGAGGGGATCTCTCACATTAAGTTGCAAGTCTTTTTTATGCGAGAACAAGGCCGAACCTTTACTTCCGAGGAGTCCCGGGTGCAGTACGTGGCTTCCTTACTGCAAGGGGAGGCGGCCGCCTGGATGGTGTTGCAGTATGAACTCCGCTCACCGGTGCTGCGAACCCTGGACGAGTTTATGGTAGCACTCCGAAACCGCTTTGAGGACCCGACTCTGGGTGAGCGGGCTAAAGCCTCCCTGATGCAACTGCGCCAAGGGACCAAGTCGGTGGCGCAGTATGCAAGTGAGTTCCAGTCACTGGCCAGCCGTATCCTGGACTGGAGTGAGGCCACTTTGGTACAGTGTTTCAGGGAGGGCCTCAACCCAGACCTCCAACATTGGGCCTTTATGCAAGGGAACCCCCCGGATGTGGAAGGTTGGGTTCGCCACGCTGCCGACATCGAGAATCGCAAACAACTTCTGGCCTTGTCCAAACAACGCATCGGACGAGACCCGAGACCCCGGAGCGACTGGGGCCGAGACTTCCGACTGGGGGGCAGCGGGGGTCCCTCGGCCGCTGGACGCCGCAAGCGTTTTGAGACCGGTGTCTGCCTGACCTGCGGAGGTAAGGGACACTTTGCGTCGCAATGCCCCTCTCGTTCGGGCCGTCCCAACCCCCCACGCCAAGCCCCGACCGAACCACAGAAGGCGGCTGCCGAGGACCAGCCCCGCCGCAGGAGCGGACCACCGGGCCGACGTTCCGGCGCACCCTCCGCTCTCCATGCGCGCCCCCAGGACGGGGTCTCCACTTCTACTGGCCCAACGGGGTCCCGGATTACAAGTACTACTTTTGATTCGGACGGGTCCCCGACCGCCACCACTCCTTCCCCCTCTTCCAGCGAGGAGGAGGAGTGGGAACAGCCGGCAAAAAACGCCGTCGGTCTGCTGTAGAAGGGGCTCCGCAGCAGACCGCCCCTGTCGTTGTGCAAGGAGCTCCACCGATGGTAAGCGCCCAAGAGGACAATGTATATGTGCGTGTTCACCTATCCCTACCAAAAGGGGGTCCCAGTTTAGGATTCCCCGCTTTGGTTGACTCGGGGTGTGCCCGCACCATGATTAGTGAGGACACTGCCACGAAACTGGGAGTCCGGCGCAAGCGGCTTCCGGGACCCCTCCGCTTTTCCCAAATGGACGGGAGTGATTTTAAACGGGGCCCGGTGACCCACAGAACTGCAGCCGTGATTATGTCCGTGGGGGAACATTGGGAACGCTTGTATTTTACCATCGCCCCTATTGTAACCCCTGTGGTGTTAGGGATGAACTGGCTACGGGGACACAACCCATCCATCGACTGGGTTGAACGGGTGCTCTCGTTTCCCGAAGACCCCTGTAGGTTACATGACAAGGAACGGGTTGTCCGGTCTCCGGCCGCCGCAGGGGTAGGGTTCCCCCCCCCAGCCACCGTTCCTCCTCAACTGCCCACTGAATACTCGCAGTTTGCGGACGTCTTTGATGTTAGGGAATGTGACGAACTACCCCCCCACAGAGAGACGGACTGCGCCATCGAAATTGTGGGGGAAGGCAAACTGTCTAAAGGGAAGATCTACCCCATGAGCCCTAGTGAGAGGCGGTGTTACGGGACTATCTGGATGCCAACTTGGCGAGGGGTTTCATACGCCCTTCCAAGGCTCCTTATTCGGCCCCAGCCTTCTTTGTGAAGAAAAAGACGGGAGATTTAAGACTGTGTATTGACTTTCGTAGGCTAAACGCCGTCACCCAGTCTAACGCTTACCCTCTCCCTCTTATTCCCGACCTTCTAGCACAATTAAAGGAGGGCCGAATCTTCACCAAACTGGACTTAGTGGAAGCATACCACCGCATTCGCATTAAAGAAGGAGACGAGTCCAAAACAGCCTTTTCCAGCTGTTTTGGAATGTTTGAGTACCTAGTCATGCCTTTCGGACTTTCGGGGGCTCCCAGTGTGTTTATGCAATTAATTAATGAGGTTTTACATGATTTGCTGTTTCGGGGGGTGGTGGTATTTCTCGATGACATCCTTATTTACTCTGAAACCATGGAAGAACATGTGCGCCTAGTGCGAGAAGTGCTCCAGCGGCTGCGGGAGCACAAACTGTATGCTAAGGTGTCCAAATGTGAGTTCCACCAACCTTCCATTACTTTTCTTGGGTACGTGATTTCCCACCAAGGGTTAGAAATGGACCCCGCAAAGGTCCAGGCGGTGCGGGATTGGGAACCCCCCACTACCCGCCGCCAGCTTCAGCAGTTTTTGGGATTCGCTAACTTTTACCGAAACTTCATTCCTAACTTTGCCCAAGTTGCGCTTCCCCTCACTGCCCTGTTGCGTACCAAGGACAAGGGGGCTAGCGCCGCGCTTCCCTCAGCCCGTTTGCAATGGTCCCCCCAGTGCCAGCAAGCTTTCGAAAGTTTAAAGCTGCTTTTTTCATCCGAACCCGTTTTGGCTCACCCGGATTGCACCAAGCCTTTTGTGGTGCAAGTGGATGCCTCGGATGTGGCCATGGGCGGGGCCCTATTGCAGAGGGATGAAGGGGGGCGGTTGAGGCCATGCGCCTACTTCTCCAAGAAGTTTTCCCAGTCCGAAATCAACTGGGCTATTTGGGAGAAGGAGGCGGCGGCGGTCAAACATGCCCTCACCATATGGAGGCACTTTTTAGAAGGTGCCGAACTGCCGTTTGAAGTGTGTACCGATCACAAGAATCTTGAGGCTCTCAAGGGAGCTAGAAAGCTCAACGCCAAACAAATTCGGTGGGCCCAATTCTTCGCAAAATTCCGGTTCACCCTCAAGCATGTCCCTGGCAAAGAAAATGCCCTAGCCGACGCTTTGTCACGACTTCCCCAGTATCGCAACGATTTCGATCGCCCAGTCGACTCCCTGTTCACTCCCGAGCAGCGAGGGGAGGTTCCAAGCTTAGCCGTCACTACCCGGTCCCAAGCCCAACAACCAGAGACCCCCCCTACGCTCAAAGGTATCCCGGAAGCCTTCCAACAGCGGCTCCGGGACGCCTCCTTACAGGAGGAGGAGCACCATCTCCTCCCCACTGGCTTGGAACGAACCAACACCTGGTGGGTGCAAGGAGGAAAACTATATGTCCCATCCTCCCTTCGTAAAGAGGTATTGGGACTTGTACATGGTGCCAGGTTGGCGGGTCATTTTGGTTTCATAAAAACTCTTCACCTGGTACGGAGGCAGTTCTGGTGGCCCGGTATGAGATCTGATGTAGAGCTGTATGTGCGCAGCTGCCCCACTTGCGCCACAGCTAAAAGACGGATGGGAAAACCCCCAGGGCTTCTCAAACCGCTTGAGAACCCCTCCCGTCCCTGGGAAGTCATCGCCATGGATTTTATCACCGACCTACCTCCAAGTCGGGGAAAGACGGTTCTCTGGGTAATCACGGACCTCTTTTCCAAACAGGTCCATTTCGTTCCATGTGCAGGTCTTCCTTCAGCCCAGGGCTTGGCTAAACTGTTCGTCACACACGTCCTCAGGCTACACTCGATCCCGAGGAAGGTCCTCTCCGACCGGGGGGTCCAGTTTGTTGCCAAATTTTGGCGAGCCTTCCTAAAGCTAATGGGGGTGGAGGAACAGGGCCTTTCTTCCGCCTATCACCCCCAGACGGATGGTCAAACTGAACGAGTAAACGCGGTGGTAGAATGTTATTTGCATTGCTATGTAAATTTCCACCAGGACGACTGGGTCGATCTGCTGCCATTTGCCGAATATGCGTACAACAATGCGCCTCATTCCTCTACCGGCTTTAGTCCCTTCCAAGTAATATACGGGACGGAATTTGGTCCTTTCGGTTCCGCCCCCGTCACGCCAGATCTCCAGTCCACCCCTGATCTTCAGGAGTGGATTCAGGTAGTCAAATCTACCTGGCCATGGCTGCTCAAAAATCTTGAGAGGGCAAAAAGCAAGTACAAGGAACAGGCAGACAAACACCGGTCTCCGGGATGGGAACTTAAGGTGGGGGAGCAAGTCTATCTGTCCACTAAAAACCTCCGCTCTCTTCGTCCCTGCAAAAAACTGAGCGACCGGTATGTGGGACCTTTCCCCATTACTAGAGTAATCAACGAGGTTACCGTGGAACTGGAACTCCCAAAGACCCTCAAGGGGGTCCATCCAGTCTTTCATATAAGCCTCCTCAAACCTTATGTGGCAGCTCCCCAGTTCCACCCCCCTCCCGCACATGAGATTCCTACCGTGGTAGGGGGGGATACCCATTTGGAAATATCCAAGGTTTTAGATTCCAAATGGAAGAAAGGGAAACTGTTTTACTTTGTTCGTTGGAAAAACCTTGGGTCCGCTCACGACGAGTGGGTGGCCGCACCCCACATGGCGGCCCCTCGCTTGATCCGAGAATTCCACCTCGCTTATCCCGATAAGCCTCGCCCTCTCGAGGACCCTGGAGGGGGGCCTTAAGGGGGGCAGAATGTGAGGGTCTCTGTCTATGTGTCTCTGCTTCCCATCACCTGCTTTGTTATCAGTGAACTCGTAAAAGCAGTTCACACCTTCTGGTCTCAGGCGCCAGGCCTGATTGCCCCAAGTATCTTCCCCCCCGCTGTTCTTCCTGTCAGTACTCCCTCAGGCCGATGCGGCCTTGGAAGTGTGATAGCTTCACCAGACTTCCTGGGACTCGTCTGATGTTTTGTATTATGCCAAGCTTGTAACTTCCCATAACAATAAGTGTGAACCCCAGTGCCCCAGTGCCCTGGAGTCAATATATTCTGTAAACCCGAATAGCCCCTCACTTGCAACTTTCTACCTGTGCCTGTCTCATCTCCTGATGTCTTCAATAAATCCTTTGTTTCTTTACCAACGTCTGAACATTTGATTTGGAGAAGCAAACTCAGAGAGAGGGGATCTCTCACATTGTCTCACAGTCCAGACTCAATAAAAGTCATCCTTAGCACATGGATACCTTTCAGTGTTTAACAGTGGTTCATTCATCCCAACTTCTCTTTGAAGTTCCAGAACCTAATAATCAGCTTTAACCTGGCCTTCAGTTTCACCTTTCTTCTTCGGCAGCTGCTGCATATCACTGACAGTCACCATTTTAGAAGCTGGATCTTGCTGGGAAAGACTGACAAAAATAATTTTAAAAGAGTGTGAAAATATTGCTGTTTTGCAAAACAACAACCAGACAAAGCACAGTCACTAAGGCTAGCTAGAGGAGCCAAAACTGCTCTGTTAAAGGGGTGAAAACTAGCTGTACCCCTATGGCATATGACAAGAAGGCAGAGCAAGAACCCTCTTGGGCTTGGGCTGCATCAACAGTAGTGTCCAGATCACGCCAAGTGCTGGTATCGCTTTACTCTGCTCTGGTTAGACCTCACCTAGAGTACTGTGTTCAGTTTTGGGCACCGCAGTTTAAGAAAGATGTAGACAAGCTGGAATGTGTCCAGAGGAGGGCAACTAAGGTGGTGAGGGGTCTGGAGACCAAGTCCTATGAGGAAAGGTTGAAAGAGCTGGGTATGTTTAGCCTGAAGAGGAGAAGACTAAGGGGGGATATGATCGCCATCTTCAAGTTCTTGAGGGGCTGTTTTATAGAGGATGGTGCCAAGTTGTTTTCTGTTGCCCCAGAAGGTCGGACCACAACCAACGGGTTGCAATTAAATCAAAAGAGTTTCCATCTAGACATTAGGAAGAATTTTCTAACAGAGCGGTTCCTAGTGGAACAGGCTTCCTCGGGAGGTGGTAAGCTCTCCTTCCCTCGAGGTTTTTAAGAAGACGTTAGATGGCCATCTGTCAGCAATGCTGATTCTGTGACTATAGGCAGATGAGAGGGTGGACATCTTCTGGTCACTGGGGGTGGGGTGGGAGGTAGTTGTGAATTTCCTGCATTGTGCAGGGGGTTGGAATAGATGACCCTTGTGGTCCCTTCCAACTCTATGATTCTATGATTCTTTATGCCAGTTTTACCAAGCAGCTCCTGATCTGTGCCTTCCTGGGGGAGGTTTGATCTACTGTAGCTTGTTCTAGGATGTTCTCTGCAATTGCTTTGATTTCCTATAGGAAGCATGAATGGGAAGGCTTCTGTTCCGGCCTTGTCTCTTATTTAAAAGCTTTGCCACAGCTGCAAACTTATCCACTTACCAAAAAGACAAAACATGGATCTTTAGCAGCCAAACATAAATGTAGGAGGTTTGCTTCAAATAGGTTTTAGATGGGAACCTTTTTCACATGTTCCACATTCTAGTGTGGGTTGAGGAGGCTGAAGTTGGTTACTTATTCCCAGTTTGTTCCCTATTCCCAGTTCCTTATTCACATTTCCTAGTTCCTGAATGTTTTTGAGGAAAATTTAAAAGCTCTGCACCCCAAAATATGGATTGGAGGCTGAAGTTGGTTCCCAGTTCCCAGTTTGTTCCCTATTCCCAGTTCCTTATTCACATTTCCTAGTTCCTGAATGATATTGAGGAAAATTTAAAAGCTCTGCACCCCAAAATATGGGGTGCATATCATACACATATCATACACCCCCACATTCAGGGGACTGTGCCCTTTGAGGTGGTGCATTCTGGGTCCTGGTCCAAAGTCCAGTTCTTGAGCCAGCGGCTCCCAAGGGGGTGACTCAGGACAGATGCACTTACAGACACGGGCTCAGCTGAACCCCAAAACAATCTTTGGACCACCCCACATTATACATACCCACACTCCAGAGACTGTCCCCTCCAAGAAGACATACAGCGGTGCCCGGTCCAAACTCTGGTTCTGGCACCACTGGCTTCTTTTTGGGTCCGCCCCCCAGAAACCTGTATTGCAAAGAGGTTTTGAATAAGGAACTGGAGCTCTGCACCCCAAAATATGGATTGGATCACCACATATCAGACACCCCCACATTCAGGGGACTGTGCCTTCCATGATGGCACATGCTGAGTTCTGGTCCAAAGTCCGGTTCTTGTGCCAGCTGCTCCCAAGGGGGGATGACATATAGTGCAAATGGCAAAGTTGGTACGACAAATGCAGTGGGCCCAAGGAAGGCGGGGTTTGGGGAGAGGAGGGACTTCAATGCCATAGAGTCCAATTGCCAAAATGGCAATTTTCTCCAGGGGAACTGATCTCTATCAGCTGGAGATCAGTTGCAATAGCAGATCTCCAGCTAGTACCTGGAGGTTGGCAACCCTAATCCTGACCAGTATGTATTTTGACTAGTAGCTGTGGATAGCCCTCTCCTCCGTGAACATGTCCCCACCCCTCTTAAAGCCTTCCAAGTTGGCAGCCATCACAACATCCTGGGTCACGGAGTTTCACATTTTAACTATGCATTGTGTGAAGAAAAACTTCCTTTTATCTGTTTTGAATCTCTCACCTCCAGCTTCAGCAGATGACCCCACATTCTCATTGGGAAGAAAAGTGGGGTGTAGATCTCTAAATCAATAAAAATCAGACACATTGTGTGTCATCCTCCATTGGTGGGTTGTGTGTACACACATGCTCAATGGATTGGGCCACCACATATCATACACCCCCACATTCAGGGGACTGTGCCCTCCACAATGGCACATGCTGAGTTCTGGTCCAAAGTCCTGTTCTTGTGCCAGCTGCTCCCAAGTGGGGTGACCCAGGACAGATGCACATACAGACAGTGGAGCTCAGCTGCACTCCAAAATAATCTTTGGACCACCCCAAATGACACATCCCCACACTCCAGAGACTGTCTCCTCCAAGAAGACATGCAGGGCTGCCCGGTCCAAACACTGGTTCTGGCACCAATGGCATCTTTGCCCCCCCCCCGAAACCCGTATTCCAAAGAAGATTTAAATAAGGAACTGGAGCTCTGCACCCCAAAATATGGATTGGACCACCACATATCATACACCCCCTGATGGAGACAAACCATCAGTTCACCTATGACAGTATATATAAAGGTGGCTTTTAGGAAGCATATATAAAATGGCTTTTGGGATGAACCAAAGTCTAATCTCCCGGAGAGACCTGGAGAGTTTCGAAGGCAAAGGGACAGAGCTGAAACATTTCCAGTCTGTGAAGCTAAACAGGGAGCCTCTTAGTTCCGCTTTCTCTGTGGTTAGGCTAGATTTCCTGTTCTGAGCAAATGCTGCAGACAGAAAGAATTTAAAATAGCACAGGCAGGAGGGGGAATTTGAGAGAAGAATGTTTAAGATTTAGTCTGTTTTAAAAGTATATTCACAGCAAATAGGAATGTTTCATATATATATAGATTAAGAATAATAAAGGGACATTATGCAGACAAAGCTCTCCTCTTCCCATGTCAAAGAAACTTGCAGGCTTCAGCTGGGAAAGGTGGAGGGATTAGCATACAAGCCATGAGAAGAGTGTCTGTCTCACTGAAGCTAGAGACCAACAGTGGAATTGGCAGAAGGAAGGGGTCAGAGAGAAGTGACCTGGGTCCATAACTGGATGGGGGCATTTCATCTCGGGCTACCTGTTTTCATTCACAGGTCTCTGGGCTATTGGAGAGATTTTGCAAGATCCCACCGACTTAGCCATCTAAAAGACTGAAGAAAGCCAGTTGCAAGGTAGAATGGATACTTCCATTTCTTACAGACTCTACTTTGCAGACAGCCAGCTAAAAATAGGACATGCAGTTAGACAGACACGGAATGATTTTAACTGAAAGGAGCTTTTCAATAGATAGATTAAAATACTAATTTAAGATGCACAATCTATGAATGCTTCAGGCAAGGAGATCTGTGAATGAGAGAGTTAGTGAACTTTTAGCCAAAGTTACATTGAGGAACAAAATAGAATTCTTTCAGATGCTGAAAAAGGAAAAAACACATCAAATATGCAGAGTTAAGATAAGCAGCCTAAATTTCTATGGGAAATACAATCTATGCCACTAAATGCCATTGTTAAGATTGAACAGTCTCTTTTTAAAGCAGAATAAGAACAATTAAGAACAAATAGACTGCAGCAACATACTGTTTGAATGAAGAATGTTTGTGTAAAGGTCTAATAGTTTGGAATACTGAGGAAGTGGTACACAGGCTAGCTGCTTCATGGTTTAGGGAAGGGGATAATGCCAAGCGCCTTCAACTATTGATTTTTGGACTTAGCAATAAAGTATTAGAAGATTTTAGATTCCCATATAGAATTAAAGGAGAGGTTAAGTTCAGACAGAACTTAAGATAGATGGTCAGAGACGGGAGGGGGAGTCTGGGGAAATCTGGACTCTACCAAAAGAAATCTAACAGATGGCAGTTAAGAAAGGGGAAGTGAGCAGTAGAAACCCGACAGTCACAGGGTCTAAAGCATCAGATATAACCTTTCTTGTCAGCAGAATGTTTTGCAAAGATAAGCACATGATAAACAGCTCAAAGAGAACATGGAACTGAAAGTGTTCGAATCAGCAAACTAATCATTTTTAGAAATGGGTGTTTCAATGATGTCAATGTATACCATGTATGGATTGTAAGGTGGTCGGGAAAGACTGTAATTTGGCCAACCAATCATGGGAAGCCAAAAGGGCTGGCATTCGGGCATCAGTAGGGGCTGAGTCTCTGAAGGGCTATAAAAGAGCGAGCACTGGACCATTTGCTTTGAGCAGCTAGAAGCACTTGCATGTGCTAAGCTGTCTCCCATTTATTATGGCCAAATAAATGCTTTCAACAGATCTCTCTGTGTCTGGTCTTCTCTATCCCTAAGTAAGACTGGGTAAAAGGGATAAGAGTGTTGATTCCTTGTGGACCCCTCCTTGTGGGTTGGAATTTTAATAATTATGCCTGGACTAGGGACTATTGAGCAGATTGCCAGCATATATGTAGAGTTGGGAAGCACAGAACTTCAGAACTTCCCTCTCCACTGGACCTATGGATGTCCCAGGGAAATGAAATGTGCCCTTAGGCCTTAAGAGAAAGAAGCCCAGCAGCAGCACTGGCTGAGTTTTGAGCTTTGGTTAGGGCTGCCAAGTCCCCAGTTGGCAGGGCAGTGGCGGATCTACATTTTTGGGGCCCTGAAGCTTGAACTGTTATGGAGGCCCTTTCGCAACCAGCAACAATAGGGCAACATCCAACAAGGCCCTGGCCCCAGCCTGATGGAATGTTCTTCCAAGTAACATCAGGGTCCTATGTAGGGATGCCAGCCTCCAGGTAATAGAAGATCTCCTGCTATTACAACTGATCTCCAGGCGATAGAGATCAGTTCACCTGGAGAAAATGGCCGCTTTGGCAATTGGACTCTATGGCACTTAAGACCCTCCCCTCCCCAAACCCCACCCTTCTCAGGCTCCACCCCAAAAACCTCCTGCCAATAGCAAAGTGGGACCTGGCAACCCTAGCCCTATGGGACCTTCAGAAGTTCTGCAGGGCTTGTAAAACAGATCTATTCCACCAGGCCTACAATTGAGGGCAACCACAGGTTGTCACTGTTACTGGCTTCCCTCTCCTCTCCCTCAGGGCTTCTGATGAGGATTTGGCTTCTTGGCCGGGCCTCCAATGGCCCTGTAATTATATGAGTACTATCTTGTTAACTGTATTGAATGGTTTTATGAATTTTATTGATTACTTATGAATTTTAGATATATATGATTTTATTATGATTGTTGTTACCTGCTGTCAGGTAAGAGAGAGGAATGGGTATCTTCAGTAGCTGTCACCACTCTGGTGTGAGCCTAACTCAAGAAGGCCCAGAGCACTCTGCTTGCCCCTGGCTGCTGCTTCTCCCAACAGGGTATACTTTCTAGGTGACCAAATGAGGAGAGGACCCAGGGCAGAGTAACAAACCGTTTATTAAAAAGGTCTAATAATAATGATCTCAAGCCACAATAGGATGACAAAACCAGTAAAGGCCGGCAATCAAACAAATAAAAACCCTAATACATCTATCTTTACTGTCCCTAGCCCTCTCCTAGCACCTGGCCTCATGCTAACTCACCCCTTCCTGGAGGAGGGATCCCTCAATCTGCAGCAGCCTCTCCCCAGCCCTTTTCAGGCAAGGCCTTTTATTCTTTCTCCCAGGCACCACTCCCTTACCCCTGATTGGCTCTAGCCTTCCCTCCAAATCCTCTTCCACCAATCACAAGGCCCAGAGGGAACCTGGGAGATGTAGGCCTGAAAACTACTTTAATATAGGCCTCCCTATGGCCTGTAGGCTGCACTTGAGGCCTAGGATCATGACACCCACCCTGAGTCCGGCTTTGACCGGGAATGAGGGTGGGCTACAAATTTAACTAATAAATAGTAATAATAGGGAGGGGGTCATCAGAGGGACAAAGAGGTGAAAATCTGATCTTTTGGTGTTGAAATGCACAAGCAAGATGAATGCAGCCTGAATTGAGAATTCAGATGTCTTTTTATAGTTCTGATTGGCTCGAGCCTAAGGACTGATGGAGGCAATCACCTGTTCACCTCTGGCAGAATATATATAAAGGTGGCAAGCATATATAAAATGGCTTTTAAGATGAACCAAAGAAAATCTCCTGGTAAGGTCTGGAGGATTTCAGAGAGAAAAAGGACACAAGCTGAAAATTTGTCCATAGTCTGTGAAACTAGAGGTCTTCTGCTTTTTCTCTGCTGTTAGGCTAGGAATTTCCTTCTCTGAGCTCATGGTCGCAGACAGGAGAATCTAAAATAGGCAGAAGGGGGGGAATAATGTAGAGACTTAGTCTGCTTTGAAAATATATTCACGCTAATAGGAATGTTTCACACACACACACACACACACACACATATATATAGATTAAGGATAATATAGGGAAAGCATAAAACATGGTACAGACAAGATTCTCCTCTTTCCCATGGCTGAAAATCCAGGCAGGCTGTCTGTGAAAGGGTTGATGGATTAGACTTGCACGACATGAGAGTCTTTACTGATTTAGAGGGCCAAGGGTGGAGGCAACAGGGAAAGGAGAGAAGTGACCTGGTTCAATTGATTGTTGAGGGCATTTCATCCCAAAAATACCTCTGTCTGCTGGCCTCTGGACTCAGAGAGACTTTTGCAGAATTCCATCAACCCAGACAACATGTGCAAAAGGTCAAGAAGCATACACAGAGCCCCAACACAAGGCTTGGGAAAAGAGAGATTGAATCTGACAGCTTAATAAGTTACTATTAAGGGAAATAAAGAAATATGCTTAAAGGAATATATATAGTAAAAGCAAGCTTCAACTTAAAGCCATATATTGTAGGTATTAGCTTATGTAGAAATCTTATAAGAAAACCAAGTTATCAAAGATTCAAAAAGCCAGTTGCTAGGAAGAATTAAGAGACTTCCCATTTTTCTGCACAAACCTTGTTTCACAGACTCTGCTTTGCAGACAGACAGCTAAAAATAGACAATGCAGCCAGGGCAAAAGTGAAATGATTTTTGAAAAGAGCTTTTAAATAAAATACAGATTAAATGCTAGTTTAAGATGCACAATCTATGAATACTACAGGTAAGGAGATCTGCAAATGAGAGAGTTAGTGAACCTTTAGCCAAGGTTAAATGGTAAAACAAGGTAGAACTCCTTCAGGGGCTGGATAGGTAGAGACATTGAACAACCACCAAATGTCACTGTTAGCTTGTACAGTCTCTTTCTGGAGACACTATATAACACAGTAAGAACTACTGAAAGCAAACAGACTGCAGAAATACACTATTTAGATAAAGAATGTTTGTGCAAAGCCCTTAAGTCTGATAAGTTTGGAATATTGAAGTAGTTTTGTACACAGGATGGCTGCTTCATGGCTGCTTTATGGTTTAGGTTGGGAGACAATTTCAAATACCTCCAATTATTGAATTCTGGACTTAGCAATAAGTTACTAAAATATTTCAGGGTCCCATATAAAATTAATAAAAGGTTAAAAGTACAAGACAAGTCTTAAGAAATAGAAGTCAGACTGTGGTCAGAGAAGGGAGGGGGAGTCTGGACTTTACCCAAGGAGTCCAACAGATGGTCGTTGGGAAAATGGGGAAGTAAATAAAAACCAGACAGTCACAAGGTCATAAAAACATCAGAAATAACCTAGATTGTCAGTAAGTGTTTTGCAAAAGATAACCACATGGTCATAAACAACTCAAGGGGACATGAGAACTGAAACTGTTCAAATCAGCAAAACAGTAACCATTTTTAGATGGGAAGCGGGTGACTGCATGATGTCAATGTATGCCATATATCAGTGATGGCGAACCTTTTAGAGACTGAGTGCCCAAACTGCAACCTAAAACCCACTTATTTATCGCAAAGTGCCAACACAGCTAGAAGTCCACATGGGGTAGGGGTTGCCAAGTCCCTCTTTGCCACCTGCGGGAGGTTTTTGGGGCAGAGCCTGAGGAGGGTGGGGTTTGGGGAGGGACTTCAATGCCATAGGGTCCAATTGCCAAAGTGGCCATGTTCTCCAGGTGAACTGAAATAGCAGATCTCCTGCTACTACCTAGAGGTTGGCAACCCTGCATGGGCGGCTGAGCGGAGGAAGGAAAGCAGCTGGAGCATAGTCCCCACCCCTTCAGTTTGGTTCTTTTTCCAACTGTTATCTTCATACGAATTTAAAAAGACTGTTATGCGGAGGGGCTGATGGTGGGGACAGCCCTCTGCACACGCTCAGAGGCATCTTCAGTTGCATGGACGAGCAGAGTGGAAACCCGAGCTAAGCAAAGAGCTCGGCTCCAGCACAAACGCCAGGTGGGCCCCCGTTCGGCCCTCACCGCCAATCCCCCATGCTGAAGTCACCAACCAGCCTGCCGCAGACGGCTGCCCAGGCGTCCCACTCCCAGTCCAGCCCCGTCCCAGCTCCACCTCTTCCAGTCCTCGGCAGAAGGCTCGTCGTTGTCTTCACTTCCGGAGTGCGCAGCCAGCAACTGCAGAGAAGGCGCCCGGTACTTCCCGGAGGAGCCGGGAAGGCACCGCTGGTCCCCAGCCTCCTCAGCCGGGGGAACGAACTTAGGCGAACTCTGTGCTGGGGTAACGGCGTGCGCGCCCACAGAGAGGGCTCCGAGTGCCACCTTTGGCACCCGTACCATAGGTTCGCCACCACTGCCATATATGGATTGTAGGACGGCCGAGAGAGACTGTAACTTGGTGAAACCATTCAGGAGAAGCCAAGAGGGCTGGCGTTCGGGCATCTGTAGGGCTGAGCCTCTGAAGGGCTATAAAAGACAGAGAACTGCTTCATTGCTTTGAGCAGCTGGAAGCACTTGCATGTGCTAAGCTGTCTCCCATTTATTATGGCCAAATAAATGCTTCAACAGATCTCTCTGTGTCTGGTCTTCTCTATCCCAAAGTAAGATTGGGTAAAAGGGATAAGAGTGTTGACTATTTATTATTGATTGGTACTTCTGACAGGACTGAGCTACAGAATTATTAAGCCGTGCACCAACGAAGGATTTGAGGATCCAGCTGCCAAAATGTAGGCTATGAATAGATTCTGGTGAGCTCAGTGAGCCCTTACAGCTGGGAGTTTGAGCACTTCAAGCCCCCAATAAAATTTTGAAATTTGACCAATTACAGGGACATTTTGAGGCCATGTGAAATGGGTACTATTAGAGCATGTTCTAAAGTCAATATTAAGTATTTCAACCCATTGGCTTATGATTCTATCACTAAAAAACTCCATTGATTAGTAGAGAAATTCACTCATTAAAAAAAGTTGCTTTGGGGGCCCCTCCAGGATTAGGGGCCCTGAAGCTTAAGCTTCATTAGTTTCACAGTAGATCTGCCCCTGGGGCAGGGGGGAAATAAAAAATTGCACTCCTCTCAGCTTGGCCTGGCAACACTAACTCAGGTATTCCCCAAAAACGAGTTCTCCAAAAATTCTGGCAGACAAAGAAAGTTGCCTGGCAGGATTGACCCAACTTACAGTTATAAATTTGTGACCTTGATTAGCCATACATACACCAAAATACCCCAAATTTAATCCATATTTCTGTTTTTCATTAGTAGAAAAGGGCAAGAGTCCAGTAGTACCTTAAAGACTAATAAAAAAAAATTCTTGTAGGGTATGAGCTTTCGTGAGCCACAGCTCACTTCTTCAGATACAGCTAGAATGTGAATCCATCTGTCTTTAAGTAGAGGAGAGTGAATTCAGACAAGCATTAGTATGTAAATGTTAACAGTATGTAAATGTGAATAGCAGGTGTGATGGGATTAGGTGTGGTGTGCAGAAGAGTCTGTGATGTCCAGGGGAGAGATGGGTGTGGAGAAATAAGCATTGGTAATGATCCATGAATGCAAGGTCTTTATTCAGCCCTGGTAAATGCATTGACTTTAGTTTGAATATCAACTGTAATTCAGCGGTGAATTACCTGTTTTTCATGTTTTCATTCTGGAGCAAGGAGGCAATAGTTAAAAATGTATTTATAGTGATTCAGTTATGGAATACATAGGCACATAGCATAGTCTTCTATTTTATTCCCTTGTCACATGAAATGTTCTGTAAGTGCAACTGTCACCTTCTCAAAAACGTTATGGACACTGATCTCTGCTACAGTTTTTACAGACATAATTATCACATTTTATAAGTCCCAGTAGACACAATTAAGGGCAGAATTTACCAGGAATTAAAATCCATGATATCAGAATTTGCCCACTATATCAAGTGGAAGGGACTTTTTAGATGAGTGGCGATGACAATTGGTGGATCCTGAATAGGGATGCAAAAGAGATTCTCAGGTCCATTTGCTCAACTCAAACCATAGTATTTCAAACTGTTTCATTTGTACCAAGGATCAGAGGTTATGCAACATGTTTAATTGCTTTCTTGAGAAGAAAGGAGCGACCCCATAGAATAGACTCTCCTTTAATGTTTTCTGGCATTCATAACTCCAGCCTACCACACATTGCACATGTACAGGCTCAGACCTGGGAAGCACAGCAGTTAGTATCGAATGGTTAAATTCCTGCAAACAGTTATCTGTGTGTATAGGTTAATGATAAGAGTTAATGAGCTAAGTTCTGCAAGGATTCAGATAGGTTTTCCCAAAAGGCACCTGTGTTCCATAATTCCATTCTCCCTCCCCACTCTTCCCAAGATACCCCAAAGTACAGGCTACATCTCGGATGCTCCAGGGGAGAGAATAAATTCTTTGCAACACATCTTGCTTTCATATTAATATGGAGACAATTACAAGAGCCTGAGTGGGCAGCTTTATATGAACAAGGTATTTTCATATTCCAAAAGGTACGTTACATTTGTTGTCTACTCCTTTTTACTTTCTCAGAACGATTTTCTTCCCAAAGATATTTGTATTATAAATAGAGTTATCAATCATTAACAATATTTCTTGGTGCATTTGGGGATGGAGATGGTACAAATCTTCCAATGTAATAGAGGAAAGATTAAGATAAAAAGTTGCAGTAAAGGTTTAAAGAGAAAGGTGGGATTATTGTACAGTAGAGCACAAAGTAATGGAATTCTTTAGGGATACTTTCAAGTAATTCTTCATTTAAATTTCTCCCCAGATTTTGGGTTCTGAATTACTTCATCTTCTTTTGAAAGCAAAACTGATACATGTCCAAAATTTGTAATGCACAAATTTTGTGTATAAGTGGTTTGCCAAAGCTTCCAGCTTCTTCAGTTCCTTCAGTAAGTATATTCTATTTTCAAAAAGCAATCTTGAAGTCCTCATACATATGATTGTATCAGATTCCCGGAACCTGATGTGATGCCGGAAGTTCTAGTTCAGACTTGGGGGGGGGGGTGCCTCTATTTTTAATGTATAAAATAAATACATTAGTGACCATTAAGGACAGGGAGGTTGCTGTTTTGGCCCCTTCATTAATCAAATATGGCACACAATGTGACTGCTTGAGCAGGTATTCAGCCAATGTCAGAGTGATAGCGGAGGCTTTATAAGGGAACTCCACCTTTCCCATATGTTTTGCCACATGCTGCTCACCCACTCTTCCTCCTATGAGGCATCGTGGAATTTTTTTTGAGGCTATGCAGAAATTTTTGGGTTCCCCTATGAATGACATGTTGGTTTAGGCCATAGGTGGGTTGCTCATGATAGCTAGGGATAGATGGCAAGCACTTGGGGCATCATGCATTGATGGACAGCTGTTCCTGTAACAGCCCATCATTCATTTTACAGTGGATTGGTACTCCCTTGATGCTGAGAACCTTCAGCCAAAATCTTAGTTGTTTTTATTGCCATTTAAATAAGCTAGTTAAATGCACACATTGTGGTTCCATTTGAGGGGAGGTGCCAGTGACAATGTTTCTGCTCACCTGGAGCATCTCCGGAGTATTCAGAAACCACTGTCTTGAAAATGGGTGGTGTATTTTCACTGTCCTGTTGATAGGCAGTCAACCATCCAGTTTGCTATTAGAAGGAGTGATGATAATGATGACATCTGTGCTTTCCTCATAGCTTCAGTGCCATCACCTGACAGAGGCAGACAAAGACTGGAATGCAAGAACTTCTTCAAAATAATGACAGACGGAAATATGTCTTCAATAACAGATTTTATCCTTTTGGGCTTCACAAGTCAACATGAGCTTCAGGTTTTGTGTTTTGTTTTGTTCCTAGTGATTTATTTGTTCACTATGCTTGGGAATCTCAGCATGATTGTGTTAATCAGAATTGAACCCAGACTCCACACGCCCATGTACTTCTTCCTTAGCCACCTCTCCTTCTTAGACATATGCTACTCTTCTGTGATTGTTCCTAAGACTCTGGTGAATTTCTTGGTGGACATCAAATCCATCACTTTTGCTGGATGCATGAGTCAACTGTTTTTCTTTGGAGTTAGTGCTTCGACTGAGTGCTACCTATTGGCTGCCATGGCCTATGACCGTTACGTTGCAATTTGCAACCCTTTGCTCTACACAGTTGTTATGTCACAGAAAATCTGTGTAGGGCTAGTGGCTGGGGCATATCTTGCTGGTGTGATTACCTCAACTATACATACGATCTCAACATTCAGATTGCCATTCTGTCGATCCCATACGATCAACCACTTTTTCTGTGATGTGCCTCCTCTCCTAACTCTGGCCTGCTCAGACACACATTTCAATGAGATGTTGCTTTTTGCTGTAGTTGGGTTTGATGTCACAACCACCACAATTATCATTCTAGCATCCTACTTATCTGTCCTTGCTACTGTCCTGAGGTTCCGCACCACAAAGAGAAGGCACAAAGCTTTCTCTACCTGTGGCTCCCATTTGGCCTCTGTCATATTGTTCTATGGGAGTGCCCTCTATATGTATTCACGGCCCCCCTCTAGCCTGTCTCTAGATCAAGACAAGGTGATCTCAGTGCTGTATTCTGTTACAACCCCCATGTTGAACCCTCTCATCTACAGCATGAGGAATAATGAGGTGAGAGACGCTCTCAGAAAAGCAAGAGCAGGTTCTTTTTCCCATGAGTGTCATTGCAATCGCCCAATAAGGTAGAGGGTTTATACATTTTTTCTGGTAGCATGTCAGCATAGTTAAACAAATACTTGTCAGTTTGGCTAAGCCCCTACAAAAGGCCATACATACTACCATTTAATACAATAACAAATAAGTCCCATCTCAGTCTTGTTCCTGAAGTGATATAAAAATCATTTGTTTTTCTTGACCTATATAGCCTCACCCAATTCTACCCAGGAACTGTTACGCCACAACAGTACTTACACAGAGAGGCCTCTAGTCCTATAGCCTTAAGTCCAGTGGCATAAACAAACTCAAATTTTGCTCCTCACTCTTTATTGTACAATGCACTTTGAAGTTATGAGCAGCTGACTTTCTGATCCATAAGCAGTTAAGTAGTTTGACTTTTGATATGCAGAACTAACTCTAAGACAAGAGCGTCTGTCTACAGTTTTAATAAGCCCGCACACTCTCTTCTTTCTTCTTTTGCTTCCTTATCAGATCTAGTTTAACTTACTATTTCCACTTTTAAATCTCTCTGTTTTTCTGCCTCACCCATCTTGTCTATCATCTTTGCTTTCTTCATTATTGTCCTCTCATCATCTTTGCCCTACCAGTATTTTTTTCTGTTGGGGAATCTCTGGTTACTGCTTCTTCGGCCTTTCTCTTTTGTTCCTTTGTTTCTGGAACTCACTGCCTCCCAACAACCACATCTCTCTCGCAGCAGTTTCAATTGTGTTTGAAAATTTATTTTGTCTCCAAAGACTAATTTCCCGCCCTGCGAGGTTTTCTTTTTTATGGTCCTATTGATTTTGATTGTAAGCCTTCAAGCAAGGTTTGTTCTTTTTAACAAAAACAATGTACAGTGCCACACTTTTGAGGTATTTATAAATAAACAACAGAAATGATAAGTAGCTTGCCATATAATAATAGTGTTCAAAATGCTGTGTATTTATCATTTTTAGACCAACTTGGTATATAGTTTAGTATTATCATCTCCGTATTATACTATGTGGTGGTTGGGTTTGACACTGGGAAAATGCTTTCTCCATGTGATGTGCAGTGGTAGAAGTCAGATTGAAGTATTCAGAAATTTTGAATGTGAGAGACTTTCCAGGGAGTTGCTGATTCACGGCTTATATTATTAGACATTATGAGACAAGAGCTTTCTTTAAACTAGCAAATTGGTATTAGGTGGAAGCTTGTCTTTGAATGAGTCCAAAAACTGAGATTTGATGTAATCATTAGGCACCAGGCCAGTGATATTTTAGCACAAGAAAATAGCATATGCTGGTTGCTGAGTTTGAGGATCCCCCCCAACTTCTTCTACTGATAGTGATTTTTTTCTCTGAATATGGTAGCGAGGACAATGTCTGGTGTGGCACCAATTAAGCCAATCCAAAAGAACATTTTTTTAAAAATCAGGGCTTAACTCATATGAGTCTTACCGGGGGGGGGGGGGTAGATGCTCCGCAGCTGGGGACAGCACAGCCATGGCACAGCCGAGCCATCTCCCGAGCACCTTGGTGTGCCATGGCCAGCAAACCGAGAAGAAATGCTCCCCACCTGGCCCTGCAGCAAAGAGCCAAGTTCCTTGCATAGGGTTTGGATATTCACCATATTCAGACGGAATTGCTCCAGGCAACGGTTGCTGGGGAGCTGCAAGGTGCTGATGCACTCACAGTAGCACCTGGCATGGCACCTTCTGCATTTTCCCTGTGCCACCCAGATGTACAGCGTGGTCCCAATGGGGGTTGGCAGGTAGAAGGGCAACAATCCTGCTGCAAGCTATCTGATGGTTTGAGGGCACATTAGAAGCACAGATCATGTGGGGTGGTTCCTCACTCCCTAGGGCCCATGGTGACCCCACAGGCTCAGCCCAATCACCTACTGCGGTTCCTGGGGTTGGGGTATGTCACGTGGAGGTTCCCTGCTGCTGCTTCACGTCCACCATGTGCTGATAGGGAGGAACAGGGTGGAGATGCAATCTGGAAGTTCCCATGGTGCCTGGCCTCACCCTCACATTCCCCTGTGCCATATTGGCATGGCTGTGCCTGGCCCAGCAGCCAGTAATGTCCACCACCAGCCTAAGTGGATGGAGGTGAAGAACATCTAGATTTGAATACAGGAGCACCACAAGATTTTTGGTGTATGAGCTTTTGATAGTCAAAGCTCTCTTCATCAGATGTGGAGAAGTTGCTGCTGTGTGGGTTGGTAGTAGAGCATGCTAGAATGGCCCTCATTACCACTAAAAGCAGCTTTGCAACCACTCAATGTCATGCCTTCCGGCACATGGCAGTGGAGTAGACCTCTGCCCTCGATCATGCTGCATGGATGGAGCTGTCCTCTCTGAAGCTATGAAATAAACCTTCCAACTGGGTTGGAGGCATGCACGTGGGTGCCCTCATGGCCCAGGACATTCCTGGAGCTTAGGCCGAGCTGAGTGCCGTGATTTTGCCCATTGTGGTTGATGGCTGCAACACCAGCATACCTCAGAGATTAGCTGGCATACCTTCAAGATACTCACACACATACTTCTCCTCCTGTTCTAAGGAAGAATAACAAGGAGCCACTAGAGCAATGCAGTCATGGGGAAAGGTGGAATTGCAAAGGTAGGAATCTATCTTCCACTCCCAATAGTTTGGGGTTTACATGTTTCTCTTTTAATATGTGGGGGCAACAGGTGATAAGAAAAAAATTACAGTTGTATGCATTATCACTTACAGTTTTCCAGGGAGGAATGCATGCAAAACAAAATCACACTTTGAAGAGCAATGTTTCCTGAGGCATGAAGGATGTTTTAAAAGAAGTGTACCCCAGCAGAACCCTGGCTACATAGATCCCTCTCCTAAATTACCTTTTCCAGTTGGGCAGTTGGCGGGGAGGGCTCAAACATTCATGCAGTATCCCCATATGTTCATTTACTTACCTTAGTTCCCTCTCTAGTGAGCTTGTTAAGATGGTTCTTGCTATCGAGCAGTTAGACAGTACCCCCCTCCCAACTTGTGTGCCCCTTCATGGCATACTCTTTACCATGACTATCCATGGGGTGGCTCTTTTCCACTTGCCAGAGACATATCAGTTTTGGTCACATGTAGAACAGTGCAACAAGGACCAGACGGTCTTCTCCACCCCTGTGCTTATTTTTCGAGGAAATTTGCACACTCCCAACTAAACTGGCTGATTTGGGAGAAAGAAGCTGCAGCCGTCCACCATGCCCTCACTATGTGGAGGCAATTTCTGGAGGGTTCCAGGGTTCCCTTTGAGGTCTGGACTGATCACAAAAATCTGGAAGCCCTTACGGGGGCCCACAAACTGTCTGCGAAACAGCAGCGTTGGGCTGACTCCTTTGCTCAATTTCGTTTTGTGCTCAACCATGTGCCTGGAAAACAGAACGTACTGGCAGATGCTCTTTCCAGGCTTCCCCAGTATCCAGTGAAAATCGACCGTCCAACAGTCTCCTTATTCACCCCGGCGCAAAGGGATGCTCTACCTGTCTTGGCTGTACAAACCCGGTCCCAAACTCTGCTCCAGTCCCAGTCCCAACCAGCGGACAGCAGTGCCTCTGAAAGGGGGGAATCGACTCCCTCACCGGTCCCACCTGTGCCTCCTGCGCCTAGTGCCCCAGGTCAACCAGTCCTCCATTCCACCCCACCCCCACTGCCACCGAGCCTTGTTTCGCCCCCCTCCGTGGTGGGAATGACCCTGCCTGACTCCTTCCTGGACTCCCTTCGTGCCAGTGCCTGGCTGAACACACTGCTCAAACACTTCCCCCATCCCTGCTGGAATGGGGTGGTTGTTGGTACAAGGACTCTAAGATATATGTACCCAAAGTGCTTCGGAAGGAAGTCCTGCAATTAGCCCACGGAGCCAAAACTGCGGGGCACTTTGGCTTTTTGAAAACTCTCCACTTGTTGCGCAGGCAATTCTGGTGGGCGGGCATGCGTGCCGATGTGGACTCTTTCATTCACAGTTGCCCTAAATGCGCCACTGTCAAACGATCCCAGGGAAAGCCCTCCGGACTTTTGCATCCGCTGGAAGTCCCCTCCAGGCCCTGGGAAGTAATTGCTATGGACTTTATGACAGATCTCCCTCTCAGCGAGGGTAAGACGGTTCTTTGGGTGATTACTGACTTATTTTCCAAGCAAGTACATCTCGTTCCCTGCACTGGTATACCCTCCACCCCAAAGTTGGCCCACCTCTTTGTGTCACATGTCTTTCGTTTACATTCCTTTCTGCGTAAGATAATCAGCGACCGCGGGGAGAGCTATGTCGCCAAGTTTTGGAAAGCTTTTCTCAAGTTGGTGGGGGTGGAGCAGGGGTTGTCTAGTGCCTTTCACCTCCAGACCGATGGACAAACTGAACGAGTGAATGCGGTTTTAGAATGCTATCTGCGTTGTTATGTTAATTACCATCAAGATGACTGGGTTGAATTTTTACCTTTTGCTGAATACGCTTATAACAATGCTGTACAGCAATCTACTGGTTTCAGTCCTTTTTATGCTGTGTATGGTCAGGATTTCAGTCCCGTTGGCCAGGTTGATGTTTCTGGGGAGGAGGGGGGTGCGGATGTGGAGTCTTGGGTCCAAGCTATCCACACCACTTGGCCCTGGCTGGTCAAGAACTTGGAAACAGCCAAACGGAAATACAAAACCCAAGCGGATAAGCACCGCTCTCCCAGCCCGAACTTTAATGTTGGAGACTTGGTTTACTTCTCCACCAAGAATCTACGGTCTACCCGCCCGTGTGGCAAACTCAGTGCCACGTATGTGGGCCCGTATCCTATTGCTCGAATAATCAACTCAGTAACCGTGGAACTGACCCTCCCTAAGACTTTGAGGCGCGTACATCCTGTATTCTATGTCAGCCTCCTGAAACCTCATGTCGCCGCCCCGAACTGGCATCCCGAACCGCCTCCTGAGCAGCTGGTGATGGTGGGGGGGGGAGGAGTATTTTGAAGTTGCCAAAATCCTGGATTCCCGCTTACATCACGGTTCTCTCCAATACCTTGTTCGCTGGAAGCACCTCCCTCCTGCCTATGATGAGTGGGTACCCTCCCGTGATGTGTCTGTCCCCCGTTTGGAGTGCGCATTCCATCGTACCTACCCCCACAAACCAGCCCCTCGATGTGAGAGGGGGCCTTGAGGGGAGCAGAATGTCAGGCTGCCTGTAAACACCTCGTTTCGCCTTGACTTCAAGGTTGTTTTCTGGTGCAGCTGCCAGTTGCTTTGCTTAGCTTAGCTTCCCAGGGGCTGAGGTCCGTGGGAGCTTGGTATTTCCAGACTGCCTCTGTAATCATGATGTGACTGTAGTTCTGTGTCTGTAATTCTCCATATAACCAAGTGCACCCCCACCCCCCTTCGTTCCTGCCTTTTGGTCTTTAAGCTCTGCATACCTGTTACCAATAAACCAACTCTTTTGGACTTTGTCTCTTGATGTGGCTATTGGAATTCAGTGAACACAAGTGCTTACAAGCTCTGTGTTCATTGACAAACCCATAAACAGACTCCGTAGGCAGGAAATCCTAAGAAAGCTGATTTATTGGAAAATACAACAATTTGCAGAAGCCATGAAACTTAGAAGGACTCTAATGGGGATGCAGGCTACAGAGGATCGTATATAAAGAAGAAAGGCTACAAAGACAGGCCACCCCTAGTTGCTAGGGCAACCATTCAGTTCTCACGGAAGTTAGACTACACACACATCTCTTGAGACATTAGCATAACAGTTGCGACCTTGGGTTAGCACCTGGCTGAACCACAACACTCCGTTCTCAGGCCAGATCAGTCCTTACAATGGGCAATTTTTGGGGGGACCCCTTCCGGGCCCCATAACTCGGGACCCCCTGGCCCAAGCTTAACAAAACGTGGGAGTTCTTGCAAGAAGAGCCCCCTGAAGCTACACTGAAAGTTTGGGACCTCTATCTCCAAAAATCCCCCCCCCCGGAGCCTTGGAAAGCCGCGAATGTGTACTTACTCGCTTTATTCCAATGGCCAATTTTGGGGGGACCCCTTCCAGACCCCATAACTTCGGACCCTCTGACCCAATCTTCACAAAACTTGGGGGTTCTTGCAAGAAGGGTCCCCTGAAGCTACACTGAAAGTTTGGGACCTCCACCTCCAAAAATGCCTCCTCGGAGCCGTGGAAAGCCACGAATGTGCACACACCCCCATGGGGATCTTTCTCTCACACAAACAGATGGTCTCTCTTTCTCTCCCCGGGCCGCACAGCAGCTGGGCTCACGCACTCATCCGCAACTGATTGGCCAGAAGAAGACCCAGCTTAGCCACCGATTGGCCGCGAGAGAATGCTGCTTACTAACTGACGGTTATGCTGCTGATTCGGAGCCCCCGAATTTGCCAAATTTATTCAGCAATCGCCCCAAACTCGCCAAATTCAGCTCATCATTTTCCCGCTTTTTAAAAAATTCGGTTCCATCTGAACTGAAAACCGCTGAATTGGGGGAAATTCGGCTGTTTTTCAGTTCGGGACCTGTTCTTCTTAGTCTGTTTATTCAGAATGAGAGCTCTTTCTGATAGCAATTGGATACAACTGTGAATGATGCATTTCTATTGTCCTTATCTACCCAGGAAACTCTGGATAGAAAACTTTCAGCACCCTCACAACAGTACAATTTCAAGGATTCTTCCAGCCATTTCGAATTTGTCATAAAACCATATCAGTTTGTAAAGCAGATATGTCCATTTGTACCATTAACTGAAGTCAAACATTCTTCTCATTATTATCTGTTTACTATGGCAAATCTATACTTTAGCAGTTACAGGAACTTCTTCAGAACTTTTACAAAAGCCTCCTTTACATGTTTATTCCTCAGGCTGTAGATCAAGGGGTTCAGCATGGGGATGACCACAGTGTAGAACAAGGAGGCCACTTTGTCTTGTTCCAATGCATACTTGGAACTTGGTCGAAAATACATAAAGAAAATTGTCCCATAAAATAAGCTAACAACCATCAGGTGGGAAGTACAGGTTGAAAAGGCTCTCAGTGGAACGATTTTCTGTCTGCTCTTAGTGGAATAGATTTTCAACACAGTGGCTAAGATACAAACATAGGAGATTATGATGATCACTGTAGTGCCTATACAGTTTATACTAACTTGTGTAAATATTACTATCTCATTGGTGTGGGTATCAGAGCAAGAAAGTTGTAGGAGTGGGGGAATGTCACAGTAATAATGACTGATCACATTTGGCCCACAAAAGGTCAAAGTAAAAGTGAACGCAGTATGTAAAATTGCATAGAAAATACCCAGGACAAATGAACCAGATACTAGCCTAGAACACATTTTCCTTGACATTAGGGCAGCATAATGCAGAGGCTTACAAATAGCCACATATCGGTCATATGCCATCAAGGCCAATAGGATGCACTCAGTACTACCACATGTAACAAACATAAACATTTGAGTTGCGCAGCCAAAAAACCCAATGGTTTTCTTCTCTGATAAGAGATCCACCAGTATTCTGGGGGTAATAGTGGAGGAATAATTAACATCTACAAAAGCCAAACTACTGAGAAAGAAATACATGGGAGTGTGTAGCTGTGAGTCTGCCTTGATTAAAATGATTAAACCCAGATTTCCCACCAGGGTGACAACATAGATAAGTAGAAACAAGATGAACAAAGGCAGCCTTAACTCAGGTCGATTCGTGATTCCTAGGAGAACAAACTCAGTGATGACAGTGTGATTGAAAAGAGGCGTTTCCATCAATCTGACCTATCTGTTGGGATTCAGGAACAAAAAAGAAACAAAATAACAAATAAATAAAACATACTGAGAGATGTGTAAGTTGACTGTTCCATATCTACAATACTCCATTCAGACAACTGAATATGTACAACACACCCAAAAGTGCAAGATGAAGATCTTTAAACTGGGTGATGGTACTACATAGATTTTGTATTGGACTTTGGATCCATTTTAACTAATCAATGGAATTCAACTAAGGAATTTCAAGGGCTATGAAAGGAATTTTTAAAAGTAATATTCTGGTCAATAATATGCTGATCTAAAGAAATTGTAACTGGAAATATTTCCACTAAAGTTCCACTAAGCTGCTTTTATCGTCGTTTCATTGCCTGTCTGTTGTACCAAATTTGTACCTGCTGTTACATCCAAGAGCATGAAACCACAGAGTTTGCCATTGCCTTCCCCAGTAATCTACACTTTACCCCCAGCAAGCTGGGTACTCATTTTACTGACCTTGGACGGATGGAAGGCTGGGTCAACCTTGAGCCGGCTACCTGACACTGAGTTGCATGGCGATCGAACTCAGTTCATGAACAGAGCTTTTGTCTGCAGTACAGCAGCTTACCACTTTGGGCTATGGGGCTCGCTCTGATCATCGAATCACTTATTTTTTCAGCTTGAAATGTTCTGGTGAAAAATCTCATTCAAAATAGCATTCCATTTTTCTGAATCTTAATTTCTTTGCAAAAATGCTCAAAAAAATGAACAGCATAGGCTGTATTCAGCCCTGTAAGATCTCATAATAGCTTTTCTAGTATTATTACCTACTTGTTATATTGATCTTAAGGAATAAATAAAGGTCAACTCAATGAAATTCCATTGGTTTCTACTAGTTGTCTCTGCAACACCAAAATCAGTGAATGTACCAGTCAAATGGAGCATCAGATGCTTCATAAGAATATTATACAGTGAGGTATTCATGGTGTATTTATTCATGTTGTTATCTCCTCTGGGATCTTCTAAATGTTGTTCTGTTCTTATTGCCTATGTTGCTATGGAAAAATTAAATCTGGTGAGGATAGGCATCTTTAATTGTATATCATTGCCATATTCAGTTTACATATACAATTTACATATGCATGTACAGTTGGCAGATACAGTTTATCATAAACAAAAATGTACATTCAGCCAATCTTTAATAATTCCCCAAGAAACAATCAAAGAGAGTTATATTTATAAACATTCAAGCTGTAATTATTTATGAAGCATCAAAAAGCCATAATTAAGCTACAACCCACTGGAACCTAAGACCATTTGTTTGTTTGTTTCTTGGATCTGCCATAGAAATTCACTAAATGACCATGGACTGGATCCATGTGGATGAGCAATCTTCATCACAAGAGCTGCATTGGTCATGACTTTGGCTGGCTCTCATATCCCCCTCACAATGAAAACCTCAAACTGAAGGTCACCCCAAATACTGGCTTTGTTTCCCTGCACCGTGACCATTTCTTGAAATCACAGGATGTCATTTGTCACCAAAAATGTATTATTCCCATGTTTTGCATTAAAAGCTTCTTGTTCGCAGAGTTTGAAGGAAGAAAACAAGTGCATGTCTGACCTAGCCTATGCTCCTTCATCCCTTCCCCCTGAATGGGATAATTTGCTCAGAATCTTTGGTGTTCGGAAGTATCTTATATCCAGATAGTTAATTTCCCTGTTCTGATGTGTTATACAATTCCTCTTTCAAAATCTCTATGCATTATTTCCCCCCCTTTTTTTGCCATCGAGTCACAGTTGACTTATGAAAACCCTGTAGGGTTTTCAAGGCAACAGACATTCAGAGGTAGGGTTGTGCATATTGATATGCCCGAACCAAAAATAAACCTGAAATTAGCTGTTTTGGCAATATTCGGTTTTTGGGTCGACTGAATACTAAAACCTGGAAATCTGCCCGAAGCCGAATAGGTGATTCCCAAAAAGCACAGTTAGGAGATAGTTCAGGTCCCGTCTGCCTCAGGGAGAGAGCAGAGGGAAGTTCAGCTCTGCCTCAGGGAGAAAGCAGTGATAGCTCAGGTCTGGCTCAGCAAAAGACCAGACAGAGGGAACAGTAGCTCTGCTTGGCAGTGTGGCAGTGTGGTTTAGCTCTACCTCTGTGAGAGAATAAAGTACCTGATTTTTAGGCCTGCCGAGCAGACCTTGTACCATTTAGTCTGACTCTTGGGAAAGGTGTGGGTAGAATCCTGTGTGTTTAAGAATATCTAACTTTATGACTAGTCAGTAAAAGCCTGTCTGTGCCTGAAAGCATTAAAGAAAATTCAAACCACACCCCAAACCCATAATGATCTTAAATTTATGTGCCTCCGCCAGGTTTCTCCTTTGACTACCTGGAGACCTGTGCTGCTAATCTGTTCTTTGAAACCCACCTTTAAATAAATAAATCTGCAGTGTTGTTTGTATACGGTTCCAGCCTCAGTGATCTCCATATTCTACTTACCACAAACCTTACCTCATGGCAGCAAAACCAAAGCTTATAGACTTGATATCTTATGAATGCCTGGTAACTAAGGAAAGGGTTATAGTTTAAAACAAACCTATTTCCCCCCAAATCATGAGAGGATGTGTGGGTCCCCTCAGTTGGTAGAAAAGGCCTGTCACAGTCAACATGGGACATGTGTGGTTTTTTAAAAAAACCAAAACTATCTAGAGAACCTAGCTCATTAATTTAGCTCTCATTCCTACAGATTCTGTTTTCAGAAATCTAACCATGTTAGATAAGCTTTATACCACCTACAGCTTTGTACCAAACCTCCATATGACCTGCATGTGACACAGTAATAAGGACAATCCCTGACTTTATTACTTTATCAAGTGCCTTTAAAAACCTAATTTTCATTTTGCCAATGAGGAAGTAAGCTACCCTTAAGACTGCCACTTGGTATCATAATTTTGGACCAGCATCCCACAAATGAAGGCACAAAGGATCAGTATATAAGTTAAAGTACATTTTATTAAATGGCTGTTCTACATGAACAAACTATTAATTTGACTTTTTTCAGGCAACACACTGGCTATCAGAATTTGGGCAGCACCACCTTCAAAATGTTGCGAGGTAATCTCATAGTGTTACAAATGGGAGGGTGGACTGGTCAGCAATGCATGGCAAATTCCTTCATGGGAAAGGTGGAGTATGATGATAAGTTTCTCAGCCTCCCCCACCCCCAGATTCATTGAGCACTATCACAGCTCAACCAGTGATCCCTCATGTTACATTTGAGTTTACAAAAGCTGGCTCAATGACTCCAGCAGAGCCTTGAATAAATCTTTTGCCATTAGTTCACCCTCTTTCTTGTGTAGAGAAGTTGTAGAGATTTAAGTAAATGTTGCAAAGATCATGTGTCTGTCTTTGAAAACACCAACCCTACATCATGCTCTCTTGTCTCCCAATAAAGACTAGTAGACACACATGCACTGTGAGATGAATACAGTGACTACCACCGCAGTAATCCTTTCCTATCTTGGGATAGTTGATTCCTAGTATTGCAGCAGGTTTCACATAAATTAATAGCAGTGGAAAGAGAGAAGAGGGTAAAGGAGGGTAAATTTGCAGATGATACTAAGAGAGGGATTGCAGTGGAAAGAGAGAAGAGGGTAAAATAGTCTTCTCCCTATTCCACCAATGAAGTTTCATTGCAGTTTCATTGATGGAAGTGGAACAAAGGGTGATTTTGTCCCCTTCACCCTCCCCACTGCAACCCCTCAATGGATGTTGCTATTTGTGAATGCAGAAAAGGTGGCTTGTTTTTAATGTCTTGTTTTGTATTTACATTGATAATGTATGATGTTAAATAGTCTTAATTTGAATCTTGAGCAGTTTAAGTAAGATTTGTATCTGTCAGTGCCTTTAATTGTTAGGCTGCTGATTCAACCTGATAAGATGTCATCTTTTTGTAAGTTTCCCTGCTCCACTTCACTTTGTTGGTTGTAGTTTGCATGTGTGACAAGTTCATTATGGGATAATGAGAAATGAAACTAAAAATTCCTCAGACACTCTGGGGCCAAAGGTAGTAGGGGCAGAGAACTCAGTATCCCCTGATTGGTGTTGCCAGCTGGATATTGGGCAGATGTGCCAGCTGCCTTGTTCAGCACTGGGATTATGAAAGAGCAGCGGGCAGCAGTACAGGATGTGTGTACTGCCAAGAAGGTGGCAGAGATGTCTCTGGTTCAAGGTGGGACAGATATGAGTGAACATCAGACATGTTCCAGTGACAGTAGTGGTGTGCATTTGGATATGCCAAACCTTTAAAAGCCGAAAAATAAAGGGCACCAACGGAGCCAAAGAAGCCGAATCCAAGAAACGCCAGAAATTTTTGGCTTGTAATTCCTTTTGGCTTGTAATTGTAATTTATTGTTACGGCCATTGACCAACATAAAATAACAAAGCAATATGGGTATCTGTATAACATTAATTAAAAGTAGGAAAAAGGAAAAAATAAAAAAAATAACATGGCCTAAAATAAACTGATTAAATACATTATCAGCATAATAAGGTACCAAATAAACATTGCACATTATACATTGTACATTGTACATTACTTCACTCGTCACTCATCATCTGATGAATCACTAGTAATATAACCCTTTTTATTTTGAACATTCCTTTTAGTAATGGCCTTCCAGCAAAATTTCGCTACATCGTAGGAAATAGCGGGGGTTTTAAGCAAAAATTGGATAATTGCACTTTCTTCAATTATAGATTGATATGAATGACCAAATCGTTGTAACCAAGGATCAATTGTAGATCTTCTAAATTCCGCATAAAATTCAGAGTATAATAGAATGTGTGACACTCCTCTACTCCCACAGGACATGAACATTTTCTCATCTCTCTAGGTTGATTTGAAAATCTACCTAGAAGAACAGCTATGGGGAGGGCATCAAAACGTGCTCTCGAGAATGCCCATCTCAATTGGGGTGAAGTAATATTAAAGAGGTATAGGGCCATGGCTTTGTCACCACCGGATAATAAATTCTTATATACCCCAGAAAGTTGTGCAATCTCCTACTGGAGCTCCATATCATGCAGCCGTTGATAGACTGTAGCTTTTGCTCTATCCAGCCCTAGGTCCATCAAACGCACAGGGTCAATGCCCACTGAGGCATGTTTTTTAATTATCTTAGTTGATCATTGTGGATACGGAGTAGCTGATAGGAAATACTGTAGCTTAATAGGGTTAAGATACACTTTCAGCCAATAACTAATGGTAATAAGCCATATCTTTATTTCTACTTTAGGAAGCCCTGCATTAAAAAGAGCCCTAAGATAGATAGATTGAACTCTTTCTAAGATGGTGAATTTATTTGTGCTCCATAGCAAAGCTGGGATAGGGATTTGGCATTTAGACTCTATGACATTGAAGTATCTCCCCTCCCCAAACCCCACCCTCCTCAGGCTCCACCTAAAAAATCTCCAGGAATTTCTAGCTGGCAACCCTAGCTAGAAACCATAATGATTTTTAGTTTGCTTGTCTCATTGAATTGTGTTAGAACATATCTTTGTTTACTGTTTCTTTGTCTCACTGACAATGGAATATAAACTATTTACTCCTAAACTTGTTCTTTGAATTTCTAGCAGTGTAAGTAGATGTATTTATACTGGTGTTTACAATATAAAAAACCTATGCTTTAATTTCTTTGTTCCTTATATTTTATTTATTTAAAAATTCTGAGTTGCCTTTCCACCTAAATAGGATCCACAAGCGACAAATATCATGAGTACGACCCTTTTTATTTTTGCAAAAACCCAAAAAACCATATAGTGCTGCTCCAGCAGTAAGATGTAGTTCGCATGTGTGTAAAATAGGTAGTCACTCTTTAAGATCATGTTACTGTTAGATGGATCTTTGAGATCCTGTTAGGGGGGTCTGTAATTGTTTGCCCCCCAAAGAGTGCTTGTTAATGGTTCCTCGTCCACTTGGAGAGGAGTGACTAGTGGAGTGCCTCAGGGCTCTGTGTTGTTCAACATTTGGATGAAGAAATAGAGGGGATGCTTATTAAATTTGCAGATGATACTAAATTGGGAGGGGTAGCAAATATGGTAAAAGACAGAGCCAAGATACAGGATGATATTGACAGGCTGGAGAATTGGGCTAAAACAAATAAACTGCATTTCAACAGAGATAAATATAAAGTTCTTCGGTTCTTGTAGGTTATCCGGGCTGTGTAACCGTGGTTAGGGCTGTTGAATTTAAATTTTTTTGATATAGTTCGGATTCGGCTGAATTCGGCCCGTTTAGATTTGGCATATGCCGAAGTCCGAACTCCCCCACTTCGGGTCCGTGCAATTCGGCGGGAATTCAAAGTTTGGGGAAAAAATTCGGCCGAATAAAGCCATTAAAAACACAACAGCGCCTTTTTGTGGCTCTGGGGGGGCATTTTTGGGGTTAGAGGTCCCAAACTTTCAGCGGAGCTTCAAAGGACGCTTCTTGCCAGACCCCCCAAGTTTTGTAAAGATTGGGTGAGGGGGGGCTGAGATATGGGCCCCAAAAGGGGTCCCCCCACCCTTAATGTGCATCTCTGAGCAGAGCTTGCTGCCCACGCACAAAGCTCCCAGCCCCGACAAACAGCTAAGAAGTTTGCAAAGCAACCCAGCTGCAAAGCAACACAAACAAGTAAAGCAACACCTTTGCAACTGTGCAAAGCATGGAAAGGGACAGAGGCAGCTAGCTATGCATAAGGAGCAGGAGGGGGTGGAATTTCCCCTTTTGCATCGGACTCGGGACCAGGCAAACACATTCTTTAAGTCACCATTTGAAAAATCAGTTTTGAGCAAGG
Organism: Euleptes europaea; assembly: GCF_029931775.1. Classification (NCBI taxonomy): domain Eukaryota; kingdom Metazoa; phylum Chordata; class Lepidosauria; order Squamata; family Sphaerodactylidae; genus Euleptes; species Euleptes europaea. The sequence continues at coordinate 104,047,112 of NC_079317.1, read as the reverse complement.
ATCAAAACAGACCTAACCAATCTTATGAATGAGGGAAAACCTGAGGATACACAACTGAAGCCCCCCCTCAAACCAGGGAGAGAGAGACTCGAGGGGGCACACCCCCCCCCAGGCAGAACGGGCAAAAGCCCCCTTTGGCTTCCCCCCCACCCACAGAAACTGCTCCCTCCCCACACACACAGACTCTGCTTCCCCCCCCCCACACACACAGGAGAAAAAGTATAGATTAAAGCCCCCAAAGGGGTCTTACTGTGGCTGTCTTCCATTAGGAGGGGCTGGGAGGAGGACTGGGTAATCCAAGATGATTCCATTTAAGCATGGGACGTTTTGCTCTGGAGATGCATACAGGGTGATCCATTCATCCCAATAGGGAAAAGGGGAAAGCCCATATCTCGGGGTCCCCTGACCCAATGTTTACAAAAATTGGGGGGTCTCTTAAGAAGGCTTGTCTGAAGCTCCACTGAAAGTTTGGGGTCTGTACCCCCCAAAATGCGCCCCCTGCAGCCACAGAAAGAGAAAAGGGGGGAGCCGATATTTCTGCCCCCACTGAACCCATCTTTACAAAACTTGGGGGACTCTTAAGAAGGCTTGTCTGAAGATATCTTGAAAGTTTGGGGGCTGCACCCCCAAAAAAGTGCCCCCTGCAGCCATGGAAATGGAAAAGGGGGGAGGGAAAAGGGGTGGAGCCCATATCTCGGGACCCCCTGACCCAAAGTCTACAAAATATGGGGGGGTCTCTTAAGAAGGCTCGTCTAAAGCTCAGCTGAAAGTTTTGGGTCTGTACCCCCAAAAATGCGCCCCCTGCAGCCACGGAAAGAGAAAAGGGAGGAGCCCATATCTCGGGACTCCCTGACCCAATGTTTACAAAACTTGGGGGGTCTCTTAAGAAGGCTTGTCTAAAGCTCCACTGAAAGTTTGGGGTCCGTACCCCCAAAAATGTACCCCCTGCAGCCTTGGAAAGGAGCGAATGTGCACAAGCACCCCCACACACACACGCGAGGATTTCTCTCACTCTCTCTCCCCGGCCCGGCCACACATCAGCTGATTCCTCCAGTATTCAATCCTGACTGATTGGCCAGAAGAAGACCCAGCTTGGCCACCGATTGGCCGGGGGAGGAGAATGCTGCTTACTGACGGTTATGCTGCTTACTGACGCCCCAAATTTGCCGGATTTATTCGTGAACTCCCGAACTCGCTGCATTCGGGGGCCCTTTTCCTGCCATTTTTGAGTTCAGTTCGTCCCGAACTAAAAACCGCCAAATCAGGGGAAATTCAGCTGTTTTTCAGTTCAGGCCGAACCGAATCGACAGCCCTAACCGTGGTCTTGGTATTTTCTTTCCTGAAGTTTCGCCAGCAGCTGTGGCAGGCATCTTCAGAGGAGTAACACTGTCCTTCAGGAAAGAAAATAAAAAGACCACGGTTACACAGCCCGGATAACCTACAAGAACCAATGAAAGACCATTAAAGCCTTCGACAATATAAAGTTCTTCATTTAGGTAGGAAAAATCAAATGCATAATTATAAGATGGGGGAGACTTGTCTTAGCAATAGTGTGTGCGAAAAGGATCTTGGGGTCTTAGTAGACCTAATGCTGAACATGAGTCAGCAGTGTGATGCAGTAGCTAAAAAGGCTTTCTTGGGCTGTATAAACAGAAGTATAGTATCCAGATCATGTGAAGTGATGGTATCGCTTTACTCTGCTCTGGTTAGACCTCACCTAGAATATTGTGTTCAGTTTTGGGCACCACAATTTAAGAAGGATGTAGACAAGCTGGAACGTGTCCAGTGGAGGGCAACAAAGATGGTGAGGGTCTGGAGACCGTCCTATGAGGAAAGGTTGAAGGAGCTGGGTATGTTTAGCCTGAAGAGGAGAAGACTGAGAGGGGATAACCATCTTCAAATACTTGAAGGGCTGTCATATAGAGGATGGTGCTGAGTTGTTTTCTGTTGCCCCAGAAGGTCGGACCAGAACCAACGAGTTGAAATTAAATCAAAAGAGTTTCCATCTAGACATTAGGAAGAATTTTCTAACAGTTAGAGCAGTTCCTCAATGGAACAGACTTCCTTGGGAGGTGGTACATGCTCCTTCCCTGGAGGTTTTTAAGCAGAGGCTAGATGGCCATCGGTCAGCAATGCTGATTCTATGACCTTAGGCAGTTTATGACAGGGAGGGCATCTTGGCCATCTTCTGGGCATGGAGTAGAGGTCACTCACTGAGGTTGTGTGGGGGATGTAGTCGTGAATTTCCTGCATTGTGCAGGGGGTTGGTCTAGATGACCCTGGTGATCCTTTCCAACTCTATGGGCATTAACGCATGGGCAGAATGTTCCTGGTTCGCTCCTCTGTTATCCCACAATATTTTAATCCCACAATATTTAAGTCTGGATAATCAAACGCATGACGCCAGCCTATCCCACATTAAGTCTGAAACAAGTAGCTGCTGGAGGCTCCCCGTGCGTTTGAACCAACTATATAATGTGGGATAGTTCGCAGTGCGGGATAGCAGGGGAGTGACATCGCCCAAGGATTGGCTAAGGGATTATCCAATCAAAGGGCGATTCTCCCCCTTTTTTTCTTGGAACACCAGCGTTCTGGTATACCATCATCTCAACCTGTTAAGCATTGATCTTCTCAGGCATAAAATGGCTTTTTGGAGTGGGGCAGTGGAATGCATTCTAGAGTGAGGGAGGTGCGTTGGTGCTACTGAAAAAAAGATGTGGGTATTTTTTTGCTGAGATGTTAGAAAACTGGCAATCTGGTGAAGCTAGCATACCTCAGAAGTTTACAGGCATTGCAAACGAACTCACTAGTAGAAGCTGGTGTGGATGACAAGATGGATTGTGCTAGTCCCATGGGCTGTCATTCCAGTCCCAGAGCTCTGGGTTTAGAGATCTTACTGGAAAATCCATTCCACATTTTCTTTGCAACTCTGTTTGTGCTGTAATGTATTTCAATGGAGCTCATGCAAGGCAATTGGCAATCCAGGCTCCTTCAATAGGCTATGCATCCTCTCCCATTGTTTCTAATCGGCTAGCCTGTCATTCATTTTAGTGCATCCCGACTTCACCTCTTTGCTTCGTGGCCAGCCAGAGGAGAGGGGAAGGAAAGCCTTGTACATTTTTCAGCGTGCCACTTCAGAGGCTCGCAACAGCACAGCGGATGGGAACGCGTTGATCAGATTGACGGACCACGTTTTGCTTCCACCCAAAGCTGGAAAGTTGTGCCTTTTCCTTCCGAGTGTAAATAAAGCTGTGTTGTGAGGGCGAGGCAACAAAACTGGCTGGGCTTATTCAAAACAGGACAAAATGGGCATTTTAATTAAAAAGACGGGACGGCCAGGAAATGTGACAAAAAACGGGTCAGCCTATACAAAAGGAAGGTAGGACAGGACTGTGCTTCAGCTGCCATTTGCCTTGGGGTGGGGGCTCAGTCCCCCCTCGCAAGTTCGGGGGGGGCTCGAGGGCTTGAGCCCCCCCCAAGTTTACGCCTATGTGAGGGAGACCAGTAAGGGGCGTGTCCTTGAACGAAAGGAGGTTAGTAGCGGGCTAGTCATGTGATTACACGCACGCCGGCGTTCCAGTAATGTAGCGAAATTTTAAAAAGTAGCGGTTTAGCACTGAAAAGATCGCTAGAAAACAGGGATTGCTTAACCCGGTTTTTTTTGCCTTAATTCGCGACTAAGGTGGGTCCGATGCGCAGCACTTGGACGGTCGTGCGTGTGGACCACAGAGATTCGCTACTATTAAGGCACAAAAGCGAGACAAATTGGCCGTGCGTTAAGCCCCTATGATTCTATGATTCTAAGGGTATACAGCAGTAAGTCATGTGATTCTATCTTTCCTCCTTTATTGGTTCTTTTCCATTTCATTCTGGTGCCTGTCTCTTTTAAGGCAAAAGATGTGAATGTATGAGTTTTTTTTCTAAACTAAAACGTCAGTATTCAGGTTAAATTGGCACTTGGCAATAAATAAGTGGGTTTTGGGTTGCAGTTTGGGCACTCGGTCTCTAAAAGGTTCGCCATCACTGGGCTAGAGTCTTTTTTAAAAAAAACAAAAGCTGTGAATTCAGGGAACCTGTTTAAACTATCCTTACAACACTACAGCATTATATCAATATTTTAGGGCCATTCTTTAAAAATATATGGGTGTGTGTGTGTGTGATGCCACTGATAACAACACCAATGATGACAGCACCCTCCCTTGAAAATCCTCACTATTTAAGCCACGTGTGGAAGAAAATAGACTCCACAATAGTAAAAATGCCCATTGAAGGCAGACACATGGAAGAACCCTTCCCAAACTGATTGCAATGCTTGTGGATCAACTACCAAAAAATCAGGAGTAACTCCAGCATGCAGAAAAAGTCACAGTTTGGATGTACAGGCTGGAATAAACAAAGCCAGTGTTAATGCTGGCCAAGTTTGGATTTGCACACAATGCTGGTACCTGGTTAGAGGCAACCTGTTAGAAGCAACTCACACAATAATAAAAATCTTAGTTAGCTCATATACATAATGTCTTGTTTCTTCATTTGAAGATACAAATGTAAGGCAAAAAAAAAGAGACGCACCTTGTGGCATCTGTTAGTAGGGTTGCCAACAGGCCTGGAGAAAAATGTCCAAATTAATAGATCCTTAATTTGTGGAAATGAGCAGTTAAAGCTTTCCTTAACATGAAGGTAAATAATGTCACCTTGTAAATAGCATCCCATTAGGCCTTTAGTCAAGAGACAGAACTTTTTTTTTATCCAGGCAGTTGACAATTCTACATGAAACCACTGAATCCATAGCTTTTTTATTAGTTGTCATAAAATCTGATGTGCAGTCCAGATGAGCTGATCATTCATAAGGGATGCTAATGACATAATAACATCATCTCAGTCTCCTGATTAGTTCTGAGGCAAAACAGAAAAGTGTCAAGCTCATATAGTGTTAAATACAATCCAATAGCTGCATTCTAGTGCTGTATTCCCAGAAGGACTCTGCAGCAGAATTGAGCTGAACATGTAGCTAATTAAATCCAACACATTTATGATATGTAGAAAAGAATTAAACATATATAAAGTATTAAACATATTCTTATATATGATAAGCTATTTACTCTATGTTTTTTAAAAAACATTTACTTGGATCCTGCCATCCTTTCCAATATTTTTCTCACACCATCTTTGACTTCCTTATTTCTTAAGCTATATATCAATGGGTTAAGTACAGGGATCACCACACTGTAAAAGAGAGACACGACCTTGTCTTGGTCCAGAGAGTAGCTGGAGCTTGGCCGTAGGTACATAAAGAGGAGGGTCCCATAGAAAATGGTGACAGCAATCAGGTGGGAAGTACAAGTGGAGAAAGCTTTGCACATGCCTTCCACTGAACGCATCCTAAGTATGGTAAACAAGATGCAGCAATAAGAGATGATCACTACTGATGTTGTTGTGATTTCATTAAATCCAATTAAAATAGCAAGCAGAATTTCCTTGAGGATGTCATTAGAGCAAGAAAGTTTGTTCAGTGGGGGTCCATCACAGAAGAAATGGTTGATGATATTGGAGCTACAGCAGGGTATTCTCAAAGCAACTCCAGTCTGTATTGTTGCATTGAGAAATCCAGCAACATATGACAATACTACTAATGGGATACAAACTCTCTGGGACATGATGACTGTATACAGCAAAGGACTGCAGATTGCCATGTACCTGTCATAAGCCATTACAGCCAGAAGGTAGCATTCTGTAGTTGCTAAAGCAGCATAAAAATAGAGTTGTAAAACACACCCAGTAAATGAGATGGTTTTCTTGTGCGCAAAGAAATCCACTAGCATCTTGGGGGTGACAACTGAGGAGTAGCAGACATCCAAGAAAGACAAATTGCTGAGGAAGTAATACATGGGAGTTTGAAGGTGAGAATCAGTCTTCACTACCAAAATGATACTAATGTTCCCCACTATGGTGATAATGTAGATCAGTAGAAATAACACAAACAGAGTGGTCTTTATCACCAGGTGATCTGTGAATCCCAAAAGAATGAACTCATCCACCAGAGTACAATTTCCACCAGCCATTTGTATCACCCATATAATGTAGTCCTGGGTTCTGAAACACAGAAATCATGGTTAAGTTGTATGGTTCTGTAGAAGTTATGCTCCAATTGACAAAGAGTAGCATTATTATTTATTTGTTTAGTTCATTTATAACTCATGTTTTTCCCCAAAGGGGAACTCAAAGCAGGTTACATACATAACAACCCTGTGAGGAAGGTTAGGCTGAATCAAAGATCCTCAAAAGTGTATGTGAAACCTGAATCGGGAGTGTGGGGAATTGATTATAACATTTTTTTGTCTCTAGTAGCAATGTGGAATGTAGTATGATGGACTGATTGATCCATTATGATATCTTAAATGAGGATGTTATATCTAAAAGTATTGTGGGTCATCATAAGTGCAGGCATTGTTCTCATGGTCCACAGTGTTTATATATTTAAGAATGTACAAGTCCTTTGGATCAAAAGACTAACCAATTAGTGAACCGATCCGTTCACTAATTGCAATACACAACCCATTTTTTATGTTATCACGTGTCCTTGCAAAGTATTATGTTAGATAAAACAACAGAAATTTCTGAGTCAGAATTTCTAACACAAATGTAAATTTCATACATCTACCTTGGAGGCTCCTTTAACTGAACAATTCATATGCTGAACCCATTATTTCCTCAATTCAGTTTTGACACACACTTCATCTCTTGAGGGGCTTAGATTATTACAGGATATAAATGTTTTGTAGCATATGATAATTTATTTAGAGCTTTACAGTGTAAAGGGTTTTTTTTAGGGCCAGTGTTAAATTTGGGGCTGCAAAAATGAGGTTAAGGGGTTAGATAGATGTACAATAGCAGTGTTTTGGGTGCTTGTATGGCAGAGTACATTCACAGTTGGAAGAAGCAATCTGTGCTGACATTTTCATGTCTTAGTTATTGCTGGTGGAAACTGGTGCAACCTTATATATGAGGACCAGCACTTAAAAAAAAGCACTGATTATTACTGAGTACTTCTATACTATTAAGGACAAGGAACTGAATGTCTTTATAGCTAGTTATTTTTTATAATAAATAAGATTTCCCCCCTAATATCAGTATAGTGATACTGCAAATTGTTATGAAAGATACAGTCCTTTCCTGTCCAGCACTACTTTGACTTTTGCTGTTGTTACCATAAGGATACAGAGCCTTGCAATTTAGGAATGTTCCAATGTGGTCTATATATTCTGAAGAAGATACTGTCAGAATATTGAAATGAGTGTGTACCCAGGATCTCATCAATGTTTTATCTTTTAAGATTTACAACTTGTATATGCTCAGTTGTAGAAAGATCATTTGCCTGTGCCACTTGTTATTTTGCATCATTCATATTATCAGTGGATAGCATACCTATCATGTGCAAATACCTTTTGGTAATTTTACCCTTTATTATTTCAAAGTGTTATATATTTTGAACTACACAGTCCAGGTACTGTTTGTTACCATTCTACCTCTCATACCTATTAGGACTTGCCTTTGCCTCTATTGATTTGTCTGTGAAGACCTTTTCCTTCTTTTTGACTTTACCTGTTTCTAGAACAGACTGAAACTTTTTTTGGGGGGAGGGGAGGAGCTCAGAATATGTTTCATTACTCAGAAGTAGTTGCCATTACATAAAAGATTGGTGACCCCTGCTCTGAGACCCTAAATAAGAGACTTAACTGGCTTATCACAATCTTGCTGTCAGATTTTTATAATCATAATTATTGCAAAAAGAACAAGGCAAGGCTCTGACCTTTAGCTTGTGCACTAGGAAGTTTGAAACAAAAAAACCAAAATGTGTAGTCTTATGTTATGGAGCATTATTTTACCTTTCACTTGATCTGATGTCATTTAACACTGATATATTAAGAGATTTTAAAAATGGAAAACACTGAATCTTTCTCATGAAACATAAATATTTACAATCTTTAAGTTTTAATAGCCTTTTTATTCACCAGTGTGCTACAATGCAAGATTTCTTAATGACGCATATCAAATATTAAATATGTAGGAATCTCCTCTTCACACAAAAAGTGCCAGTAATGATGCTATATGGCTCAAAAGAAATGCAGATGATCATGTTTCTTTACCTTTTTTTTTGTTCTGATCAATGAAGTGGGTCACAGAAGACTAACAGCATTACCTGGAAAAATAGCAAATCACCATTACTGTCATCATTACTTTATTTCTATTCATAATGTTTATTAATGGGAAAGTTCAGTAGAACTATACATTCATCATTAGCTAAACACAATTTACAAACCTTTTGACTTCCCTTAGTGTACTTGAGAGACATCTTCTCTCTGTTCCCATGTATCTTTATGGCATCAATGAACAACAACTAAAATCCTTACCATGTAGGAAGTATGGCAGGAAAAATAGTTTGGGTTGGTTGGTTCCTTAATTCTTTTCAGAGGCTTCAGCTGAATGTCTCCTCATAGTAAGCCTTATATGATGATTTCTCAATGAAGATGTAGTTATTTGTATCTTAAGAATTTGGTGTACCTTTTCACCACTCAGATCCTGAGTCCTGATGGACCTCTGTATTACTGAATCAAGCCTGAAACGCTAATGACATCTGCTTGCTTTGTGGCTTTGCTAAGAAATCCCTTGATTCTAAACGATAAATCTAGAAATAACACAACAGAAGCCCATTTTGTTGAAGAAGAACAAGAAGAAGAGTTGGTTTTTATATGCTGACTTTCTCTACCACTTAAGGCAGAATAAAACCGGCTTACAATCACCTTCCCCTCCCCTTTGGTGGTTCATGCTGAAACATAGCATTTGGAAGAATGAGAACCTTCTCTAAACAGACTTAGTATTCTTCTCAAAACTTAGACCATGCACTTTAAAAAAAAGATCACCTGTAGCATTATTTATAGCTTGACTTTTCTGTGACTACGTGTCAGTCTCTGTTTCTCTTTGTGTTTTCACTGCTAGAGAAACACGTTTTACACTCACGGTGGTATCCTCAGAGGATATATTAGTATGCTTGATAATATGAAATAAAAACTCTGCCAATCTAGTCCTAAAGGAGCAGAGTTGTCTGAAGCAATACTGAAAAGATCCTTAAAATTTCTTTTCATGGTATGCGTTCAAATTGCAGACACAGTGCTGATTGGGGAGCCTGGCACCTGCACCCAACCAAAAGCAACCCCAGCGCATGCAAGTCCACAAGGCACCACCCATAGACCCCAAACCAGTAAATGAACTTTGCTGGAGAAAAAATGGCCACAACTTTATTGGTTACAGCCTTCAGGTATTGGCGTAGCTAACCTGATTGTCAACTGAATGCTCCTACGACTCAGCCCACCTGCTGGGTGTAGCCTGGGATGGCAGTTATGGACCCAACTGGACAGAAGCCTTCTGTGTGGTCCCCTGCCACTTGGAAAAAGGCCATCCTGACAGCCCTAAAAGCTGGGCATGTACCACTCAAGGCCTTCCCCAAAACCCCTTATTAGTGTCCCCAGTGTGGGAAAAGGGAGCACGCAGGATGGCTTTTCCGTCCAACTGTATCCGGTCCCATGCCCAAACTCACAAGAGACGGCCGGACACCCACCAGACCTGGCTGACTACCACCAATATCTAAAGATGCCACCAACAACTCTGTCCAAAACGGATGTCCTGAAGCCAAATGTCTGATCCTCAAGAAGAGAGGAGCACACCATCCTGGTGAAACAATGCCAGGGTTGTGCAAAAAAAAGTTTGGGGTAAATTTCAGGTTTGGGTTTATTGGGCCTGATTTTTTTTAGGTAAACCTGGAATAAGCCGAATACCCATACCGGTAAATATCAACATTTGGCGTATTACCTGGTTTAGTGAAAAATTCAGGCCAATTACAGTCTATGGGGTTTTTTTGAGGCTCCTAGGGGCATTTTTTGAGGAAGAGCCCCCAAATTTGCAGCATGGCTGCAAGGGACTCTCCTTAGAAGGTCACCAAAGTTTGGTGAACTTTGGCACAGGAGGTCTGATTTTATGGCCCCACAAAGGGGTTACCCCCATTCTCCAGGCATTTGCGAGCCGAGCTGTCCATTGGTTTTCAGGTTCAGAAGTTCAGTGTTGTTGAGGACTAGCAGAAAGAGCTGATTGCCAGGCAGGCATCTCAAACTCTGGAGGCTGCCTTCATATCTGGGGCGCATCGCATGATGTCCATGCAAATTAGCTTCCAAACTGAGGGAAAAGGCTTAAATGCAAGAGAGAAAAGACACAGAAAACATTTCTTTTGGTGGCAAATGACATCCTGTGAACAGTCCTTTATTGTGGTCATCAAAAATCTGATTTCAAGAGATGGTCACAGTGCAGGGAAACGAAGCCTCTACTCAGGGTGATCTTCAACTTCAGAGCAGAGGGGTGAGGTCGGAGCCAGCCGAAGTCTTGACCACAGGGCTGTCTGATGGAGATTGCTCATTGACGTGGATGAAGAAATCTCCTTCGGAAGCCTGGTCATAGCGGGAGTCAAATATGGCACCTTTTTAGTTGGCTGGTATATCCCTCCGGACAGGACTTGGTGAGCCCCTTCTTTTTAAAAAAAGCCCTTGTTTTATCCATATCAACCCACCACATAATGATGATGAGGGATGGTTGTGTGGTTGGAAGGTTGGTCAGACCAAGATGGCTCCGATTACATGATCCCTACCTCAAAAGGGGCTCAACTATGGGGCCCTAACAAAAAAAAAAAGACAGAAAAAGGGGAGAAAGTACAAGCCATGCCTCTGAGCAAAGGCAAATATCTGATTTTTTGGGAATTGCCTATTGAGCTTTGGGGAGACCCCCAGGTTTTGGCATTCGGTAAACCCAAAGCCTAAAAATTACCTAAATGGCTCGTTTCAGGTTTATTTTTTGTTCGAGTTTATTGATATGCACAACCCTAAATGCTGACTCACAGCATGAAATATCAGGGTGGGAGATCACCACTCTTCCGAGTGCCATGGCCACCTTGCCAATGGCCACCATGGCTTTCTGCCTGGCCCGGTCCACCTTCTTGGGGCACATTGCCTCCCTCCATGACTACTGTTCCAGCATGCCAAACTATAACAGTGTTACACCAGACCAGTAAATCAGCTGCTGCTGCTTTGTGTAATTCATGGCCCATCATCCTGCCCAGGTTGTTTTCTCCCAGCTGAATGATCAAGACAACTGGGGACCAAACTGCCCAACTCTGTGCTGCAACAGTGATGTTAGTGTGTCCGACCACAAGCCATGGATCCTGAACCAGGATACCTCCAGCCACTCTTCCAGCCCCAAATGACGTCCCCAACTGGAGCTGTTCACATAGACCCCCGCCCAGTGCACGATGCTGTGCCCACAGATCCAGACCCATCTCCTTCGCTGCACTGCAACTTAATTTGAGAAATTACTGGGACGGGGGGAGATCTAATGGCCTGATGAAGGACTTGTAAGCCTCAGACTGCCACCAGCCGATTGCTTTGATCTTGGGCACAGGCAGGCCCAGCATCGCAGCTGTGGTAGCTGCTCCAATCCTAAAGGAGTGGGGGCCATAGTTCCTCAAGAGGAGAGCTTTGACAGGCTCATCTGCAATACACTGGTGAATTGGTACCTGGTCAGGGGGGAACCATCAGCATGCAGCAAGAACAGGCCTGAACCACCTTTGGCTGAACCACCAGAAAAGCAGCCACTGCCCTCACAGGGCAAAGTTCAGCCAGTGGTGCAACACCAAGCCTTAGAAAGCTCCCTCTCTCAGCCTGATCAGTTTTCGACCTGGAGATATTGAGGCATACCTTGTTTCCCTGGATGTCCACATCTTGGGCCCTCAAAGCCCAACCTGATCTGTCATTTGCTGATCTAGCAACCAGCTCCCCAACCCTTAATGTCCCCAAAAAGTCCAAGGTGAAGGCAGCTTTGAAAAGCATTGCCTCAAACTCAGACCAGCACATCCTGCGCAGCCTCTGTACTAACTGCAACAAAATGGGAAGGGTGATGGGTTTTATAGGATTTGGAGCCCATGGGGAAAATCGTTTTCAGCCCCCCACAGTCCTGCACACCACAAAGGAGGCACAAGGGTCCGGATGTCTGTGGGCCTTGCTGAAAAAGGAAATTACTGCCAGGTGAATGGCCATGGTCCTTGGGGCAAATTCCTGCTCCTGCAATGCCACTAGGTACTGCAGAACCCTCTCCCCAGGTTTTGGCCACTGCTCATTGCTGGTGGAGCAGGAAAGGAAGGCAGAGGCCGCCCTAGTATATGCTGTTAGTGTAGTGGCTGCAGTGGAACCGAGTACTCCATCCATATAGTGCACCCCAAAGCTAGCACTTCATGCTATTTCTATTTTACTGTACGCAGATGATGTGGGACCCCAGTGGGATTGAAAAGAGCCTTACAAAGGTTAGCACAGTATTGTTATACAGAAAAGTTAGACAGTAACTATTTAAAGACAAACATTATGGCCTTTGGCGGCCAAAAATGCACTCATGGAGCACCAATAATCATAGAATAGAATTAGTTACCCCTGCAGCATATTTCTCCCATTTGGAATTTATCAACTATAGGAAGGCCTACGCTCTAGCCAGATGTCACGCCCTGCTTTCGGCTGTCCTAGAAGGAAAATACAAGGAGATTCCAATATCAGAAAGGCATGTCTTCAGCACTGGGGGATCCTGTCAGGGCACTTGCCCCCAGTGCAGAAAGAGGAGGGAAACCGGCGGCGCACTCACTCACAGAGGGGGTGCTGCCGGCAGCCAGAGGCTGTGGGCACACCTGCTTGCCCAGCTCCTGTGTGTGCCACCCTGGCTGACTCCGAGGTTGAGCATGCACACACTCCCTTACTCACTCCAGCTGGATACTTAGTTCCAGGATCCTTTACAGCAATGCACTCCAACCTTAAAGAAACAGTCAGCGCACCCTTCCCTGACATGCCTCAAAGGAAGCCCATTACAGACAATTAGACCCTGCTCTTTTCTCTGGGGAATGGGCCAGAAAGAAGCAACTCTTCAACAAGAGAGCTAAAGAGCAGGGGGGACGCAAGCCCAAGCATCCATTGGGCAGGGACGACAACTATGAAGAGAGGTGAACCTGTGTGTGTGTGTATTATATGTGTGTGTGTGCATGATATGTGCAGTCAAATAACTTCTAACCGAGCTGAGCCGGGCACAACATGGCATACCAAGAACTTTCCCAAAGATGGAGAGGGCTTATTATAACTCTCTTTGGGAAAGAGTGCATGCCATACAAAATCAACTAGTGTACACAAATTAGAAGGCATTCCTTCAAAATGATTCTTCTCTAATCCCTACAATTTTTGAAATGCTGATTTCCCTAAGAGTCCTTTAGGATCCTTATACAATTGCACAAAATTAAGCATAAAAAGAATAAAACTGCTACAGCACTTTAAAGCTGCAGAAAATCAAAAGGTAGAAACAAAGAGAACCTTGCCAGGTATGTGCTTTTTCCCCCTTGTCAACAGTGGGGCCTCTCCTTATGAAAAATTATGAACTGTGTGTGTGCCAGTCACGTGTTTTTTATTTTTTTCTTCCATGTTAAGGGGAAAAAATTTCAGAACACATTGAAGAATGGTTAAATAACCATATTCATTTCCCACAAAGTCTGAAAATTTTACAGAAAAAAAACCTTGGGGGTTTTATGCACACTTGTTGAAATATCCTTGTTTTTTTGTTTTTTTGTTTTTGCTGTGAAATGCAGTGAAATCTGAATGCAGCTAGTTTACTATTCCATGTGTTAGAAAGGGGGAGGGGAGGAAATAAAGTTTCCAAAATGAGAAAAAAACACGTTTGATTCCATGCCTAGTTGTTGATTATATATGTATATTAAATTAATTGTTTATATAAGTATATAAAAAGAAATATATATATGGGGGGAGGTGTCATTTTGTCCTCTTGACTCCCCCTTCAAAAAATGTAGCATTGACCCTGAATACCAATTTCAGCAGTTCACAATGCGGCACACAGATATTCCTTCCACAAAAACACATCTGAAGGTCAGCCAAAACCCTCACCAAAGATAAGGCCTAGCTCATAATGAATCTGATTTGTAGCTACTTCTCCCCCTTTCCCAAACTGACTTTTGTGAAATCAGAAACAGCTGGGGAGGTTTATTAGCAGTGGAGGCCTCTGTCTGAAGGCTGGGATGCATAGGTCTAGTTTCACATTAAATAAGGGGTTAAAGTTGAGAATATGAGCCAACATGAGCCAACAACATTTGTACAACTAGGGTTGTGCAAAAAAAAAAAAAAAAAAAAAAAATCAGTAAATGTCGGATTTGGGTTTATTGGGCCTGGGTTGTTGTTGTTGTTTTGGTAAACCCAAAAATAAGCCGAATACCCATACTGGTAAATATGGGTATTTGGCTTATTTTTGGGTTTACCAAAAAATCTGGCCCATTACAGTCTATGGGGAAAATTTTTAAAGCTCCTGTGGTAGGTAGAGTTTTGGTAGGTAGAGTTCCCAAATTTTCAGGGTAGCTTGAAGGGACTCTCCATGCATGAACCCCAAAGTTTAGTGAAGACTGGGTTAGGGGTCCAACTGAAATGCCTGAAATGATTATATGCTATGGGAAATGTATTCTTTGATTTGAAATATATTCTTTGTATTCAATAAAGTATATCTGCACTTATAAACATGCCAGACTCAGCATATAAGAGTTGGCATCTATTATAAAGTCACACCAAGCACCTATAGATGTTAGCAGGTCCTCAAACCTAAAGGGGCCACATTTTACCCTCTACTTAAAAGTTAATTAGAGAAGCTATAGACGATCTTAGTATGCTCTCATAAGCTGGTTTTCCAGAGATAAGAACCAGCTAGGAACCTCCGTAGTTAGCCTTGGCAGAAATCAAGGTCCAAGATAAGAAGGCAGTAACTTAGGATCAAACAGAGCAGCACCTGACACTGTAGGGTCTTCTTACTCATTAGTGAGCATGAGATCATCACTTTCTCTGTAACCGCCTTCAGTTCTGTAATAGGGTATGCTAATTTGGGGGTCCCGAGTATTGGGCATTTGGGTCCTTACGTGTGTATTACGCCTCTGTAACCACCCATTATCGAAGTCTATATTCGTGCTTGCAATCCTTTGATGTGTGTGTGAATTGTCCTGCGCTTTGGGCAATTTTCACCAGGCATTTTGTGTATTGGCTAATAAACAAACTGCTTTGAACCTTCAACCTCCTACTGTTTTATTGTTATTGGGTATTGATACAATAAGACAGGCATATCACAACTTTATGGGGTCCCTAAGGGGTTGCCCCCATTCCTATAGGAAAAACAATATCTCCAGTCTGGATTCCTCTGAAGAACCCAGACCCAGGGCATCCCTCTTACAAGATGGAGAAGGTGGGCCACATGGTAAATCTGTGACTCCAGGCCCAATGCTGCTGCTGACACCCTGATGCTTTTACCCCATCCGTCACTATGAAGCCCACGGTTTTGCCCCGGCCTACCCAGAACGCTAACTGGTGTATGATGGCAGTGGCAATGTTGTCCAATGTATGCACCACATCGAACTGCTCGGTGTGGAGCAGAGCCTAGCAATAGCCAGCCTGTCAGCCCTCACCCTGCCTAGCACTGCTTTCCCCACCCCCACCCAGAACCTCGTCGGGTTGCCACCAGTGTGCAGTTAGGGAGTGAAACCCAAGCTGCGACTGCGGGCTACTCCAGATGTCAGATGTGAAGTGCACAGTTCTCCCAGCAGCACAGGAAATCTGTGCCTTCATATACTCCCTGGCAACCTTGTATGAGGGTATCACAGTCCTGCTCATCATAGTGCGAGGAGGGGGCATGTACCAAGGAGCCAGGTCATGCAGCACCCTTCGGAAGCCAGACTTTAAAACATTTTTCAAATGGCAAAGAAGTATTATTTGTGATAATTTGCAAATGCAATCTGCTATATGTAGGAAAATAGTTACAACCCGAAAGAACCAGAATAGCTGAACATCAGTCTAGAATCAGATTCAAAAACATGGAGGCACCATTAGTTTCTCATTTTTTTGCAACAGGACAACTGCAGATGATTTCAAATTTGTTGTGATTTTTTTGTTTTCAGCCACATCAATACAACAGAGTGGATGTAGATAAAATTCGAAAACAGCAAGAAACTAGATACAGTATTGCATTAGATTTCCTGCCTACTTGTAAACACTACTTATGTTAAGAACCTTTGTGATTATTTTATAGTCATCACAGCCTAAATGTTGACTTCCTTGCTTAGAATAAATTTTACAACTTTGGTTACTGGTTATCTCCTACAGAATGACAAATATTTAGAGACTCTGGGCAGACACAGCTAATTAATGAAATGAGCCCACATTGCCAACAATCTTCTTACAACAACATATTTAAGAAAAAATAACACAGCTCTGTTTTAAATTCTTGCAGGAAATCAAACAAAAACATACATTCTACTTGATAAAGCTTGAGTGAAATGAGTACCAAATCTGGGCGGCTTGTTACAGCTGTGCTATTTAAATCAAGACTGTTTATTTACGAAATGTATTAAATCTTTTGTTTTGTTAAGATTCATATGGCACTTTGGTATAGTTATTTTCAATAAACACAAAATGCTATTGTTATTTGGAAACTTGGTATAAACTTGGTTATGCATGAGATATATAAAGTAATAAGTTTGTTTAATTGGTAAGGACAATTGGTCCATGCACTTCACTACACAGTGATTGTTTACAGTCATTACTTTTGACTTTCTCTATAATGTTGAAGGGCAGCCCATCAATGGCGATCATCTTGCCATTGAGATGAGTGCCCCTTCTCAATTCCACCTTACTCTCACCTCTTGGCACCCTACTAGTGCCACCCTCATCAAGCATCTTGGACAGAGTTGTAAAAAAAGAGGCCCTAACCTAACCTTAATAATTTGTTGTTTGTTTTTTAAACAACTACCTGGTGACGAGTTGCTGGTGAGAGAGAAATACTGGGCCATGACCTTCTGTGTGTAAGTGAGGCCAAAAACACATGGTGAACAGGTCTTGTTTGCTCCAGCAATTATTATTATTTATGCATTTTGCATTGCTGCCATTGACCACAAGGGAAGCCCCAGTGAGCCTTCCTATTGGCCACTCCAAGCTGCCTGCTCCCTGCCTCCTGCTGCCCTGGAAACCAGCCAGGGGAAAGGATTACAAAGAAAGAAGATAGCTCTCCTTAAACACAAATGCCACAAAATGGAGACTCCACAGTGGCCAAATAGCCAAAACCCAAAAAAGCTGAATAATTATTTGGCTTTTCAGGAATCGTGTGTTCAGCTTTGGGCAGATTCCCAGGTTTTGGAATTCAGTCAACCCAAAACCCAAATATTGCCGAAACAGCTAATTTCAGGTTTATTTTTTATTTGAGTATATCGATATGCATAACTCTAGTGCAGGCACACCAAAGTAAGAAATCAGTTTTAACTAAATATCATCATTAATTATGAACAGAGTAACAGCTTTAGGGTATGAGTGCCTAACACATTACAAAAATGAACATTATCTAAAGTATTGCTGGCAGTGTTCAGGCTGAGAGTTTCCCTTAGTGGAAGGGGCTGTGAACTCAGAATGCTGGATTTGGGGTTTTGTTTTCTGCAGAGAAAAAGCTGGGGAGATGATGACAACTGAGGAACCAGTTAAAAAGTCTTCTCACTTGAAGAGAAGGAAGAGAACAAGAACTTTATCAGAGAATGAATTTTTATTACATTTTTATCCCACCTCTGAAGGAGAGGAGTTATCCCACTATCCCTTCTTCCAATGCTCAAGAATGAAATACCTTAAAGTCATCTTTAATGTGATGCTCATATATATTAAACCACTTTATTATTTATCTCATGTATCCCACTGAAATTATTTACCCCTGAAGATAAAATATCCTTTATTACAACCACAATATTTTGGTATTAATTATGCATAGGATAAATGGTTAACAGACAATAGATTAACTCAAAGAAAAAATATGAAATGCTTATTGAATATATAAAGATAATACAGTAACTTATCTGGCTGAAATATATGTATGCTTGGTAATTTCTTTAATAGTACTATAATTCAGGCACTCATAATACTCCATAATTAAGGAAAGTGGCAATCTTTGTTTAGTTCTCTCTTCTAATTATGCAGCCAATGTTCCCTCAAGCTAGCCTCCACTCTAAGTTGCTCTGAAATCGTCTTTCTGTTCAGACTCTTTTGTTGAAGATCTGGAACTGACTTATTCATCTGCTACCATTCAGAGGGATAAGATCGTTGGTTATGGCTTATTGAAAGTAAGGATGAGTCATGCACACACACAAAAGCAAAGTCATTTGTCTTAGTAAAAACTAATCTTTACTAGATTAACTCAAAGGTAGGGTTCACTGGGAGTAAAACAAATAATCCTTTCTACATGGCTAAGTTTCCTAACGTTGCCAGAAGCTGGCAGGTACTAAGCTTACACACAAGTAGGCATTCTTGGAAGACAAGATTGCCTCTCCATCCTTTCAGGTTGGTATCAAAGACTAGATACTGCTTTCTCTTCCAAACAAAGGATGCAAAAGCAGTAAACATGCAGATTGCTTGTGTACGTGACTAACAAACACGTTTTCAATGGATACTCTCTGACCACTTGGCTAATATCATTTCCTTGAACTGGTCAGCATCTATACATTCAATATTAACCCTTGACTTTCTGACATGTAACAAAGCTCGCTACTTAATGCCCAACAATCCCCTTTTCGAGGTTCTGTTACATTCAGACATGCAAACACAATGCATCACGTAAATATTCAAACTGTTGCTTAGACAGTAGCTTCGTCAGAATGTCAGCCACCATCTCTTTACTTTCACAGTACTTCACTTTTACAAGTCCTCTTTCTTGTCTGTCCTTCACTGAGTCCATCTTGAGTTGAAGAAGTCTTCTTCCTTTCTTAGCGTTCTCGCCTCTCAGTAGCGCTATGCATGCTTGATTGTCCTCAAACATCATAGCAGGTGTCAGTCCATCTATTCCAAAGTCGCGTAGCAGTTCAATTATCTCTTCTAGTTCTACACATGCGCTGCTATGCATTCTGCTTCCGTTGAAGATGTTGCAACATTCTGCTGTTTCTGGCTGGTCCAGGAGATCAGGTTTTCTCCAAAGTAGAACAAATATCCGCTTGTAATTTGCTGTCTGTTCTGTCACCACCTAAATTAGCATCCATGTATCCTGCCAGTGTCGGTTCAGCACTTGGAGTTATCTTCAACTTCAAATCTATAGTTTTCCTTAAGTATTGTGCGAGGTGTTTTATTGCATTCCAATCCAAGCAGGTGCGCTGGTCCTTCTACTCAGGATTCCAACTGCTGCACTTATGTCCGGTCTACTAACATTGCTCAAGTATAGAAGTTTTCCAATAGCTTCTCTGTATTTGTGATTGTTAGGCAATAGTTCACCTCCTTCTAGGTCTATATATGATGGGTCAAGTGGAGTGTTCTTGGTTTTGCACTTCTTCATGTTCATGAATTGTAGAAATTCCAGTATTTTGTTCCTTTGACTGATTGAGAATCCGTTGTCTTGGTTTCTTTCAATCTCCATTCCAAGATAATTCTTTACTTGTCCAAGTAGTTTCACTTCTACTGATTCATTTAGTTTGTTTGCAATTTGCTTTGCAGCTGTTTCAGTGTCACAACAAATGAGTATATCATCCACAAAGGTCAAAATGTATTCCCACTTTCCTTCTGAATAAACATTTTTCCATGTTTCCTTGTTTGAAGCTTTGAGCTTCCAATAATGAGGTAAGTTTGTGGTTCCATGCTCTCGCAGATTGTTTAAGTCCATACAAAGTCTTTTCAAGTTTGCAAACTTGATTCTTAGTATCACAGTCCTTTAATCCTGGTGGAAGTTCCATTTATATTAAAGTCACCATTTAGGAAAGCTGTTTTGACATCCAGTTGCAGTAGCACTTTATTCCTAGAGGTGGCTATACTCAGCAAAGTCCTTATAGTGTGTCCAGTCACAGGTGCATAAGTTTCTGTGTAGTCAGTTCCATACTTGTGGGTAAATCCTTTTGCAACTAGTCTTGCTTTGTATTTGTCAACAGTTCCATCAGCGTTTTTCTTTACCTTGAAAATCCATCTACACCCCACTGCTCTCTTGTTTGGTGGGAGTTCGGTTAGTTTCCAAGTATTATTTTTCTGCAGTGAGTCTAATTCTTCTTGGATTGCGTTCAGCCATCTAGACTGCTCCCCATTGGGCAACTTTTGCAGTTCGTCCCAACTTGAGGGTTCCACGTGGCTATCCATTCCACTGAAGAGACAGATCTCCTTAAAGTTTGAGAGGGTTGGACTGTTCCATCAGCACCAGGATCAACCCCTTTTGTCTCTGCAGTCTCTTGACATTCCGCAGGAGCAGGTGGATTGAATTCCCATGCTGT
The DNA here is from genome assembly GCF_029931775.1 of Euleptes europaea. Lineage (NCBI taxonomy): Eukaryota > Metazoa > Chordata > Lepidosauria > Squamata > Sphaerodactylidae > Euleptes > Euleptes europaea. Next base: position 104,026,732 of record NC_079317.1, on the reverse strand, counting down.
AAATTGAATCTCTCTGGTTTCTTCCTCACAAACCTCTGGATCATCAAAGTTATTAATTTGTTTGTTATTAATAACATCTCTCTCATCTATGTACACTGCATTCAAAGCTTGTACTTTGTAAGTCTTTAGGTCCATAATTCTGTATCCTTTTGAATAGGGATGGTACCCTACAAGAATTCCAAGTTCTGTGGTAGGATCCATTTTTCCCTTTTTCTCTCTTGGGATGTATGCAAATACACGAGATCCAAATGCTTTCAAATGTTTCAGACTAGGCTTCCTGCCATTCCATTTCTCATATGGAGTCATGTTAATAGCACTTTAAATTATCCTGTTGTAAAGGTAGGCTGCTGTATTTACACATTCTCCCCAGCAGGGGTAAGGTAAGCCTGCCTGTAGCAAAAGACATCTTGACTCTGCATCAGAGTTCTGTTGAATCTCTCTGATAATCCATTGTGCTTGGGGGTGTATGCAACTGATGTTGCATGTTCTATTCCCTCAGATTCAATAATCTCTTTCATTTCACTATTAAGGTACTCAGTCCCGTTATCAGTGTACAGCAATTTTATTCCTCTATTGTGCTTATTCCTCATCAGAGCGACATAAGCTTTAAATCTTTCAGCTACTTCAGTCTTTGATCTCAACAAATACACGTATGCAAATCTTGAGGCACTATCTATGAAGTGGAGAACATATTTTGCTCCTCCTGCTGTTGGCTTGAGTGGGCCAATCAAATCAGAATGTATTTCTTCTAAAATCTCTGCTTTAACATTGCTTGGTCTCTGCACATGCCTAGGAGCAGTCCCTTTTCCCCTGAGACAAGTATCACAACGTTCTTTGTCCTTAAAGCATTCTTTTACCGGCACTTCACAATCAATCAGCAATTGTTTCACAGACTTAAAAGTTTTTGTGGGCAAGCTTCACATGCCAATAGAACAAGCAGTCTGTATGATCACAATCTGTAGCCTTCTGCTCTGTCAATCCTTCATTAAAAGCAGCTAAGTATCCTGTTTCCTCATCATCAACACCATTATCTGCATCCTCACAGAAATCATTTTCATCAGAATTAACACTGTCCTCAGAATCACTATAGTCCACTATCTGATCTGCAACATTTTCCAGGTAAAAATGAGAACCTTCTAAGAGAACCTCATATTCTCTGCCTTGTGAGTCAAATAAACAACATCCCCTTGCTTATTGTCACTTGGAAATTAGCATTCACTAGCCTTTTCACAGATAGTAAACATTCCTTAGAGTTTGGCAAATAAAACACATTTTTCAGCTTAAGATCCATAACAGTTCCACAAAGGCTTTGGATGGAAACAAACTTCTCCCTTCTGAGTGCACATATATCTTTCACCATTTGCCATAATGAGCACTTCATTGCAAGCCTTCATATAATCATATGCCTCCTCTATTCCACATGTGTGACACTCCGCTCCAGAGTCAAGCAATAACCTTTGCACACGCTTTGAATCATTTCTAGCTGAGAAAACATTCTTAGATTCATTTGTTACCATCAAAGCTGTAAGCTCATGCGGCCTTTTAGTTTTGCTTTGGCTGTGGCTCCCTCTTGTGGCTGACTGGCACTGTTGCTTGTCCTGCCTTTAGAATTGGCGGGCTTTTCCGCTTGGCTTGGCTGAGAGGGGGGGAATTCCTCCTCTTGAATCCCTCTGTCTGCATTCAAAAGACTCGTGGCCAGGTTTGCCACAGTTAAAACATTTAAATCCTCTTTTCTCATTTACACGCAATACAGACATTCCATGAGATAGTTCATCTTCTAGGCTCCAGTCTGTTTCAAATTGCTTAAGAGCAGTAATCAGCTTAGTAAGAGTTAAATTCTCTCTGCCTAAGAGATTGCGCTTCTCCGTGTTAAACTTTGGATGCAAGCTCCCAATAAAGATTGTAAGAAAGTCTGTTTCACTCACTTCCCCTCCTGCAAATTTCACCTGTGATTCCAAATCCTGCATGTTTTTAAGGTGTTGCATGAGAGTAATATTTCCAGGCATTCTACTTGAAAATAGGTTTGCCTTGAGGGTCATTTTCTGATTATCTGACAAAATTCCATACTTTTCATTCAGCGCAGCCATCATTTCTTTTGCTGTATTACTATTCAAAATGATGCTGGATTCTGCATTAATAAGCAGGCAAATAGCTTGCGCATCAGCTTTCTCAAAGGTTTTAAACTGTTCACTCCCAGTATCTTCTGGGGCATCTTCATTTAATACGTGCTGAATCCCCAGAGCTTTAAATGCAAATTCAACAGTCCTTTTCCATACGGGAAAAGATGCTTGACTGATGTGTGGAATGGCCACAGATTGGGTCCCCTTGAATTCACGGTTCCCGGGTTTGTGCTCGATGTGGCTCGCTCTCCGTTCTCTCCCATTCCAGCAGCGCGCGGCTCCTCTCCTCAGGTTACAAGTGCGGGGGTTGAATTTCTCTGTCGTCCGTGGCAGACAGGGCTGCTGGCTCTGTCACAGGAAAAGTTCCCTTAGGCGTTTGTAAAAATCCTTTCGTCTCCAGTGACAAATCCCAACTCAAAAAGTGTGTGGTGTGACTTTTACTTCAATAGCCAATAACCCAAACCGCCCGATGGTACCAATTTGTTGAAGTTCTGGAACTGACTTATTCATCTGCTATCATTCAGAGGGATAGGATCATTGGTTATGGCTTATTGAAAGTAAGGATGAGTCATGCACACGCACAAAAGCAAAGTCGTTTGTCTTAGTAAAAACTAATCTTTACTAGATTAACTCAAAGGTAGGGTTCACTGGGAGTAAAACAAATAATCCTTTCTACATGGCTAAGTTTCCTAACATTGCCAGAAGTTGGCAGGTACTAAGCTTACACATGAGTAGGCATTCTTGGAAGACAAGATTGCCTCTCCATCCTTTCAGGTTGGTATCAAAACTCAGACTAGATACTGCTTTCTCTTCCAAACAAAGGATGCGAAAGCAGTAAACATGCAGATTGCTTGTGTACGTGACTAACAAACACATTTGCAATGGATACTCTCTGACCACTTGGCTAATTAACACATTACATCATTTCCTTGAACTGGTCAGCATCTATACATTCAATATTAACCCTTGACTTTCTGACATGTAACAAAGCTCGCTACTTAATGCCCAACATCTTTCCCAGCTGGTCTTGATAGCTAAAGTAACTGCCACAGCTTCTGAATCCAGAAACACCTCCTTTGCAAGGCGCCTCTCTGAAAATGTGGAACTAGTACAGCAAGGCACTGGTTCTGAGCAGGCTGGAGGGCCTTTCCTAGTCTAATCATTATCAACTACTGTATATTAAAAGACTTTTTGTTATATGTTGCTCACATTGTAATAACTGAAATATAGAAAAGAAAGAATAACCCCACATTACATAAGCATTACATAAGCATATTACATATTACATCATATAAGCATATTTGATTGAACCAAACCAATTTATCTTGCATTATTATTATTATTATTAGTAGTAGTAGTAGTAGAAGAAGACGTAGTAGTAGTAGTAGTAGTCATATTTATGCAACGTGTTTGCCACCTGTGGTGAAAAATCCTACTCAAAGCCCATTATTTTTTAGCTTGTCAGCATCAATAGAACATTGGCACAAAATTGTTGAAAAGGGATTTTTCTGGTGAATGACAAGTATTACCTATAGAAGAAAAAGGAACTTGATTAATCTGACCAGAAAGAAGAACATACAATTTTGGGCTGAATCCAACAGCATTGCCTTAATGCAATTACATCACTTCCAGTTTCTCACTGCTCCTGTCAAGCGATAGTGGACTATGAGCATCCAGAGCAGGAGATCACCCAGTGACACCACACTGGGTCTTGTTTTCACTTGAATTCATTATGATGAGCACTCCCATTGTTGACACAACATGGAAACCTTAACAGATGTTGCAGGTATTGTGCATTTTCTAACAATATTTGCACGTATTCAAATAATTTGGGGATTAGCATTTCCAATCTAGATACTTGTTTATGACCAGCATGACCAGCATTTTCAGCTTGTGACACATAGGCTATCTGAAGAATTTACATTGATAATTTTAACAAATAAATGACAACACCAATGTTGAACTGTTTTATCCCTATCAAAACTGTTCATAAATGTTTGCTATTAACTAAGAGCCTGACCTGGATAGCCCCAGGCTAGCCTGATCTCATCAGATCTCAGAAGCTAAGCAGGATCAACCTTGGTTAGTATTTGGATGGGTGACCTCCAAATAATACCAGGGCCCTGCCCTGACATGGAGGCAGGCAATTGCAAACCACCTCTGAATGTCTCTTGCCTTGAAAACCTTACAGGGTCGCCATAAATCAGCTGTGACTTGACAGCACAAAATTAAAATTAAGAGAGTCAAGACCTATGTTGCAGAAGAGTGGCAAGAGTATTAGTAAAATTTAATGAATAATATCTACCTGGAAATAAATTCCTAGATATAAATCCCTGCCATTTTAACTGAAACAATACACATTTCAGAACTGAGATGTGAGTAGTTTATTGATAGATACATCCTAATTTCCTTTCACATAGTTATTTAATCCAACTAAAAATTGTCAGGTACTAATAATTTTTGACACACAGCTTCCTCTGAATAGCACTCCAGGCATCCTTCACTTCCTTGTTTCTCAGACTGTAAATCAACGGGTTCAGCAGTGGGATTACAATTGTGTAGAATACAGCAAGAATTTTGTCACTTGCATCTTGGATGGGAGATCCATTGCTAGACTTGGGTCGGAAATGCAAAATGAGAATTGCCCCATGGAAGATGGTGACAGCAGTCAGATGCGAGGTGCATGTAGAGAAGGATTTGAGCCTTCCTGCGGCTGAGCTGATCTTCATAATGTTGACCAAAATATATGTGTATGAAACCAAGACGCTCAAGATGGTGATTGTTTCCACTGAGCCAGCAACGTAAAAAATCAGGAGTTCATTGACATAGGTATCAGAACAGGAGAGTAATAAAAGTGCACTGATATCACAATATAAATGACTGATCTTATTGGATCCACAGAAGGATAGTCTGAAGGTAAAAACTGTATGAACAAGAGAATGCAAAAGCCCAAGTACATATGACCCAATCACCAAAAGAATACAAATTCTAGGGGACATGAGGCTTGGGTACAGCAGTGGTTTACAAATAGCTACATATCGGTCATATGCCATGGCAGCAAGTAGAAAGCACTCTGTGCTCGCCAAACCTATTACAAAGTACATTTGCATAACACATCCAGTCAGAGATATGGATTTCTCTACCAGAAAGTTCACCAATGTCTTAGAGGTAACCACAGATGAGAAGCACACATCCAGGAAAGAAAGGTTACTGAGAAAGAAGTACATCGGTGTGTGAAGTCGGGGACTAGATCTTATTAAGGCAATCATTCCCAGATTTCCAAGCAAGGTGGCTGTATAAATAAGGAGGAACAGCAGGAAGAGAATGATCTGGAGTTTAGGGTTGCTTGTTAAATCTACAAACACAAATATGTTGACCACTGTGGTAATGTTGTCTTCAGACATTGTATTCATAGTTCTCTTCAGAGCTGCAAAACAGAGGAACATGGCACAGGTAGACCTACAGTATCTAAGCAATGGAATGTGTGGCCACTGGCTTGGGAAAGTTTAAAAGACAGTTTGACAAATCCATTAATATGTCTACCATATGTTAGTTCCTTAAATGGCAACCCTCCCTTTCAGATATAGTATAATATTAGCTACCAAATGCTGATGGTGGACATCTGGGGTAGGGTGCACTATTATCTATACTTTGTAGAGCTCCTCAAGGTCATTATTTGGGTTGATGTGAGCGATTAGACACAGGTATTGTGCTGGCTTGTAGGAGCATGGGTGAGGAGGTACTCCCTATAGGCTAAGTGTTTGCACCACCAAATTCTGCAAAAGCACACAGGATTTTTTTTTTTCATAAACTGGTCATGATTTACAAGGAAGAATCTGAGAACAAGTAAGTTTTCTTAGTATGAAGTCACTTTTAATAATGAGTGACTCTGAACATAAGAACATAAGAAATCAGACTAGTCATCCTTCTAGTCCGGCATCCTGACTCACACAGTGGCCAATCAGTTATTCCTGAAGGCCAACAGCAGGGCATAGAGGCAAAAGACTTACCCTGATGTTACCTCCTAGGACTGGTATTCAGAGTTTTACTGCCTCTGATTATCTCTACTCCAAACAATTTTCCCATCTCCTACAGCTATTACAGGGGGTTCCGGTTCCAGCGCCCAGCTGTGCTGGGCATTGTCAGTGGCATGTTTTTATTTCTTATCTATTTGTTTTAATCCTTTTTGGTTTTCTGGCTTGTTTTCTGGGAGAGAAAGAGAACCTTATGCAGAAAGAAAACAAGTGTGTTGTGTTCTCTGAGGAATTCTTCCCAATTAGCTGCCATTTCACTATTCTTTTCTTCGGCAAGAGAAAGATAAGAAGATAAGGAATCTCAAGTGTTAATTAGCTGGTCTCTACTTTGCTTTCCAGATATGTAAGTGCTTCAAGAAATTATGGGCAAAAAGAGGCAATAACCATTCGACCAAGAGGATTCCTCAATGAAACCAAGTAAACAATGTAAATTGGAGGAATGTTTTGATATTTTTCCTGTTACAAATATATTTGAAGCTTTGCAGCATGATCAGCAAGAACAGGGGAGGCAAAATTCAATCATGGACTTGAGCCATGTTTCTTCTCCGGACATAGCAAAACACAGAGGCTAAATTGATGACTCATTCTCCAGATTTTAGCGTCGCAAACCTTGTTAATTGCTGAAACTATACAGAAGATATACAATAAATTGGACCAAATTACCAGCAGATTAGCAGAGTACCAGGGCAAGGATAGACCACCCTACAGACTCAGTTGTCATCAGCCCATGAGAATTTTTTGAAAGCAGAGGGTTTGGGTGCAGTCAGATACGCCCCATTTTTGGTTTATCTTGAAGTTCTTCTGTATCAGGGGAAAACAATATTTTGGTCATCAAAGGGGCTATTTAAGTGTCACCTCTCATCTCTTCTGGAGATTCCAGCTCACAGAATTAATTTAAAGAAAATAAGACTGATTTCAAAGTCCCTCTATATGCAAATTTTTCTCAGTCAGGTCCTAGCCTGTTTTAGATAAGAGACATGTTATGAGCAACTTTAACTTCATCGTTAAAAGACACTTTGTCGACTCGGAGATCCTCTTCTGACAAGAAAATGTAGAAGCTGTGCTAAGAAACCATCTATATGTTTATACAACAGCATATTGCTCCTTCAGGAAAATCTAGTTCATCCCAAAACCAGAAGCCCAGCTCAGAAGCCCCTCTGCTAATTGACTTAATTACATCTTCTCCCTGCAAGAATAGTTCAAAGATGCAGATCCCCAATTCATAACAAGACCAAATGGGCAAAACAGACCAGCTGCTGATTATGCTCAAGTGGACTCATTTAACAGCCTACTAGGCTCATTTAACAGGCTTCCATCGTCTGACCAACAATATATGCTAAATAGACTTCAAGCATTCCATTCCAATCTGAAAACCATTGCCTCACTAAATGGGGTTTGCATGCTACATGATTCAATAGATTTGGATTTTGATAAATTGTCAGCCCCCAAGAAACCTTGCCCAAATATCTCGTCTTGAGTTTGTACTACAACGGCCCAAAAAAATCCTGATGCTATCGTTCCTATTGAAATTGAAGGTTTACCAGCTATAAGATCAACGATTCCTCTCGAGCCACATATTATAATTGAAAAGAAGTCTGGTCAGTGCCTGCAATCCATTGATCAGTCTTCAAGTTGAACTTCTCTGAAAGTTCTTTCATGGAACGTAGCTGGCTGGCTTACTTGTGTCTCCTCTAGTGAGGCCCAGGCTTTTATTAGTGCTTGTGACATTATCCTATTACAAGAAACCTGGTGCAAATAATATTTTATTTACCAAACTTTGTATCTTTTGTTAGCCCTGCCCTCCACAGTTTAAGGGGAGGCAGACCTAAGGGGGGTCTTGCTTGTTTAATCTCCTCTTTGATTAGATGCCGTAAAATTAAATTGCTTTTAGCTTTAGAGTATATATTGGCAGTTAAATTAGTCTTTGAAGGCCATATTTTAATTTTGATTACCATTATTACCAGGGACACCAACAGATGTTTACTCCTCCAAGTGGAAGTCTATTGTGCTAGGATATCAGATATTTCCGCGGAATATCCCAAGGCATTCCTTTTGATATCAGGTGACATGAATGCCCATATAGGTAGAAATAATTAGTATCTTATTTTCTTTATATTGTAATATTGTCTTGATTGTAAAGGCCATGCACAGTAAACATGACTGACTGACAGCTATTACAATCTCAGTTAATTCAGGAAGTTGGAGACACCAGAAGTCTTTTGAGAGCGCAGCCTGATGTTGAGAATATAAATTAGAATTTTTCAAAGCAAATTCAAATTAAGATAATTTACCCCAGGTTCTTTTTATACACCTATTTCTTCTCTAGCTCACACATAATGCAAATTTATGACTTATTTTAACTAGTTTTTGAAACTAAGATTTTGAAATGAAGATTCAGCTGAGATGATCACTCAAATCCATGTTTGCATTGATATATATTGGTGTCATTACCTTCACTCTGGCTAGGCATCGCTATAAACAGGGAGTCTAAAAGGGCATCTCCAGGGAACAAGTTAGGATTAAGCCAGGCATGTTCATGCCTGTGCATCATGCAGAGCCATAGTTAAGATTAAGTGTTGTTAATTAACCAATTTCAAACCACAGTTTCAGATCCTGCTTAGACAAACCGTAACTAATCACAATGAGTAAAGTGGCCCATATTCAGACATTGACAATCAACATAGCTTAGTTAAGCCATGGTTTTACATTATGTCTGAGCTGAGCCTGTATGATCAAGCCACGCTGAGTATAGTTAAGACACATTATCATTATCTATGTTTATAAATATTTGGTAACAAACTGCCAAAAAACCAAGCAGTTTTTAAATTTTTCAAACCATTACCCATGACACAAATTAGTTCATTTTAGGCTTACCTTGTATAATAATTCTCTGCAGCTTCAAGATAAGTAGCTGTGTTAATTAGATGTGTGTGTGAGCGAGAGAGTGCACACCATGGCTCCTTCAAATCCACCTGATTGTGGCAGTAGATTTCATAGGCAAGAGCCTACTTGGTGGATGTACTATGGATAAGATTTTGTGTAACATGTAACAAATGTCAAAAAATCTAATCTATAACAGCATCCTTAATTTGACAGTCATTTCCCCCTTACTGAAAAACTGTCTTTTCAGTTTCTTTAAGGCAGCCGTATGTAATATCATTCTGATCTGAACATGTCATCATTCGACCTTACACTTTTCTCTGGAACTGCCTATGTTACCTGATGTTGAATAAGTACTCAATAGATTCCAGCTCTTTTTCTTCATGCTATCCAGTCCCCTCTACATTCCCCTAAAAACTAAAATGATTCACAAGCTGCTGATCTGGTATCTGTCACAGCTAAGTAATTCACAGTAATGGGGGAAAGGGTACTAACAATTCTGAGGCAACAATCCATATGTAAATGCCACTCATGCAGCTGAATTCCAGATGGGTGACTATGTTGGTCCAATTGGGCTTAAACTGCAAAGATAATTTTGTCTTCTCAAGAACTAACATTTATTAGGTTTACTTGCACTAGATGAATAAAATGGTATTCTAAATTGGCAGGTATATATAGTCATGGAGCAGGGTATTTTTTTTACAAACGACATCTCTCAAAGCTCTGTGTCTCAAGAGGTCTCAAAACCTAGCATAAACTCTTGTGGCAGAAATGAAAATGTGCCTTTAAAACCCAAAGGCATTAATGTGCAGCATCTGTTTCCTTGTTTCTGATTAGAAAAACAAATGAGAGGGCAACATGATGAAGGGATAGGGAGGAGGAATGATTTATTTTATTAATTTATTTTATTTACTTCATTTATTATTGTGTTTACTTTATTTGCTTTATTTGTATCTTACATTGTTCTCCTGTCCTCCATTTTATCCCCACAACAACCTTGTGAGGTAAATTAGGCTGAGAGTGTGTGACTGGCCCAAGGTCACCCAGCAAGCATCCATGGCATAAGTGAACGGCAGGCCTGCTAATGTAGAGATGGATATGCAGTAATAGTCACTGGCACAGCTAAATAATGATGCCAACTGCAGCAAGGAATGTGAAGATGTGAGGACATTCTCTTCTTCTGCATTCTAGAGGAAAAGGGGTCCTCAGAAGTCCTTGTTGGGAGATCATGAGTTGTTCAGCCATATTACTACAGAATAATCCATCACCACAGAACACCTACGAGGATCCCTTCCTCAGCGACAACTTCCAATGGCTTGAGTGGCTTAGGTACAAGGCTAGAGAGAGAGACCATAATTTTAAAGAAAATTGAAAGCAGTGTGATGTCACCTGTTCTGGACAGGGCTGCACTTCCCTTGAAGAAACAGGTCCATAGTTTGGTAGTAAAACTTTAGGCCAGAGCTTAGGGCATAGTTCACTACTTGAAACTAGCATTTAAAGAAAGAAATTACTTAAGAAATTTACTAAAGAAATTACTAAAGAAATTTAACTTAAAATATTGAATTAAAGAGGAAAGAATTTCCCTTTCACAAGCTACCTACTGAAGCATGCGAATTAACACTTCAGTGGTTTTGCATTTTGTTTTGTTTGTTTTGCACCATCATATATGTCCTTGGCTATAGGTTCTTTTGACAGTGTTGTTAGCCGAAATGCTTTTTAAATGGGGAAATTAACTGAGCAATCAGTAACTATAATATTTATAAAGCGGGATACAACCAACTATACCAAAGCCCGTATTTTGTGACCTTTAGAATAATGACAGAGACCAGGGAATCCGAATTAAGAGAGTTTATGTTTTCAAGCATTCAGTGGTGCAACACAACACATACAGAGAATCTAGGAATTCAAAGTAAGGAGAGCAAGAGATGGTCGCCAATGTGGCAGGGATCGATGACGGGTGATACGATACCTTTCCCAGTAGAGGAGTTGCCCTGAGTTCCAGTAGACTAAGACAGAATAAAATAGAGAGAGGGCGAGGGATAGGGGTTTCCGTGGGCTCGACCAGCGGCTCGGGATACACAGGAGTGGTCGTGTCAGTTTCACTGGCATGTGCGTGAGCCTTCCCCATAGCGTTTGGGGCAAGGCGCGCAGCTTGGAACAGCGTGCGCAAGTATGCCTGGGGTTGCCATGACCAGTCCGGGAGCTTGGGGTGCTCCATTAGGCAACAGTGTCTAGAAAATGTACTTCTTGTGTCAGGTTTGTAGTGGGGTGGAAGTTGCTGGTCGAGCCCACAGAAACCCCTATCCTTCACCCTCTCTCTATTTTATTCTGTCTTAGAGACAGACTGTTCGGTCGATTACCGCCATGCAGGAGGGAATGCGGTAGCGGTCCCTGGAAACAAGACGTCCCTGAAGGGGCCTGATCCCGCGCCCTTCTTCCTCCTGATGGGACAGTCGGAGACGGTGAGCCCTGGTCGACCCCGTTGGCACCGAGAGGCCGAGCAACTTTGTGCAGCAGTAGCTGCCGATGCCCGGGCCGCCAAGTTGGCGAAGGCTCTTACAGTCACTCAAGTGGTGACCACATTGGGAAAGTGAGCAGAGGTCCCGGATGTGGGAGAAGAGGCCTGGTCCTTATCCTCGGGGTCCCCTGAGCCTACGTTTTATGAACTCCCGAGCGGTCTCATGGCTCGCCGGCTGCGGCTGGCTAGAGCCAACTGCCACAGTGCGGGGACGCAGGACCCCACGGAGGGAGACCGTGGGGACTGGAGTACAAATTTTGGTGCTTCCCAAGAAGGACCTAAGGGCAAAGTGCAACTTCTGCAGTGGCAGAATCAGGACCTCAGGGAACGAATGGCACTACCTGGAGCACCCCAGCCGGCGCCAGGATTACCAGGGGTGCCAGGGCAACTGGGGGTACAGCCGCCTGGAGGTTTAAGACACCCAGGGGGGCCGCTGCCCAGAACGGGGGTAGTGTGACGAAGGGGAGGGAGGGTTTTATTTCTCCCTTCCCCTCAAAAGTCACAAGCTCTGTTTGGTACTTGCCACATCTGTCAAATAGTTCAGTTGTTTAGTCTACCCCCAGATCAACTTGATAAAGTCCTTGCCACTTTATCTGATATCTTATCTTAGCAGAAAAGCTTTTAAACGATGGGGGGCAGAATGCGGAGTTCCCAGTTAATTCTGCCAATCAATTCAATCTTCTATTCCCGGTAAGATCAAAAGAATTCTTGTTACAGATTTCAGAGGGTGAGGTTTTTCTTCATTAAAATAGTTCTTAAGATGGTTATAGGTAATGGAGGTCCAAGCCTAATGCCAAAGAAAACGCTTGCGGCGGTGCTATCTCGATGCCAAACATCCACACCTCCGGGGGGCTTAAAAAAGCTCCCGCGGAGACTACAGGACTCACACTGCTTTCTTCGGGCTGCAGAGGAATTCCTGCGTCCCTGTCCACTATTTAGGACCGGGTTGGTGTGCTAAAACCACACCAATTCAATTCTCTAAGTCATTCATTTTGCCAGAGAAGTCCTTCTCTCTTAATTTAGTGCTAATGCTGTCTTTTCAGTGTGCTATCTCCTTTTCCAGTTTTTTACTCTCTGTCATGGCTGTTTCTATCAAAAGTATCATGAGGTCCATGGAACACTTATTCAGTATGGCATACCACCTATCTTTAAATTGGTCATTATTTGGGAACATTCCAGGGGCTTTTTTAATACATAGTCCCCTGGGTATGATTTTGTTCCTACAATAATCTCTCAAAGCTCCTGCATGTGTAGCTAATTTCATTTTTCTCTCATTGGATTTTCTAAAAGTCTCCCATAAATCGGTATGTCATTGTAAAGGTGCACTAGAGTTGAAAAATTGGGGTTGGTCTAGTAGAGATGCTATATGATCTTCAGAATAACTGAAAACTTGGAAATCCCTGTTTGCTATTGTGGCAATAGGACAAAATCCCCTGAGGGTAGTGGTAGAAGAAAAAAGAGGGGAATGAAACCCAAACTAAAAACAAAAGCTGGGTACCCAAGGTTAGGTGAAAGGAAAATGTATGTAGGTCTATGTAAAAATATTGCAAAGTATAATTTATGCAAATACAAACAGTTTATATTTTATATATAGCTAAGCAACTATTTGAAGTTGATTAATGATGAATTGAGGGTTCCAATCTGTATAATTATGTTTTACAGTATTCCAACAAGAACCCAATATACCAGTTGTTTGAATAATTGAGAATAAACTTTGTAAGTATTTTTAAAACATTTCCAACTAGATCTATGTAATGGGCTTTCAAATAGTTGGTAACTAACCCATTATTGTTCTATCCTTTCAGACAACATATTCACTTGCCTGGTTGGGTTTTAAACTGTTTGTATTTGCATTTGTTTACATCATTGTATTTCTGTATATGTGTGCAGACTTAAGAAAAGGTTTTAACTAACCACTGATGAAGGCCCTAGAGGCCGAAATGCGTTTGGTTTGTTGTTACAGATATCAACCTCAAGAGTAGCCATTGTGCTATTTTAATGCTTTTAAAGAATTCTAAATTTTGTATAGCGCTTCTAATAAATTATACTTGCAATATTTTTACATAGACCTACATAAATTTTCCTCTCACCCAACCTCGGGTACCCAGCTTTTGTTTTTAGGTTGGGTTTCATTCCCCTCTTTTTTCTTTCGCCCCAGAAGGTCAGACCAGAACCAACGGGTTGAAATTAAATCAAAAGAGTTTCCATCTAGACATTAGGAAGAAATTTCTAACAGTTAGAGCGTTTCCTCTGGAACAGGCTTCCTCGGGAGGTGGTAAGTTCTCCTTCCCTGGAGGTTTTTAAGCAGAGACTAGATGGCCATCTGTCAGCAATGCTGATTCTATTACCTTGGACAGTTCATGAGAGGCAGTTCATGAGAGGGGGGGCATCTTGGCCATCTTCTGGGCATGGAGTAGGGGTCACTGGGTGTGTATGGGGGAGGTAGTTATGAAATCCCTGCATTGTGCAGGGGGTTGGACTAGATGACCCTGGTGGTCCCTTTAAACTCTATGATTCTATGATTCTTTTCTATGATTCAACCTCCTCCTGCTCTAACTTCAGTGAGGGTGGCCTTGTCAACATGTGAATGACAGTGGGAGTCACACCCACAAATTCGAATTTGGCAAAATTTGGCCCATTTTTATTCGGGAAATGCCGAGGTCCGAACTCCCCCGATTCGGATCCGGGCAATTCAGCACGCAATTCCAAGTTCGCGAATAAATTCGGCCGAATAAAGCCATTAAAAACACATTTGCAGCTTTCCACGGCTCCGGGGGGTGCATTTTTGGAGGTAGAGGTCCCAAAATTTCAGCGTAGCTTCAGGGGACCATTCTTGAAAGAACGCCCAAGTTTTGTAAAGATTGGGGCAGGGCCCCTCGAGATATGTGTGTTCGTGGTACCCCGCAGAGGTGAGTGCCGCATGCCGCGCCAATAATAACACCCAAGACATTTGCCCTGGTGCAAATGGAGGGGTTCCCAACCTCCAGGAAGGAACTGGAGATTTCTTCCTACAGAGCCAGGAAGCGGCCCCACAGCAGAGGAGGAGGGGTGAGGGGTCTTTGAGGTACCTGGCAGAGGTGAGTGTGGCGTGCTACGCCAATAGTCACCCTCAGGTAATACCAGGCTGTGTTCCCCTGGTGCGAGCCATCTTGTAGAGGAGTGGCACAAGCCTCTGACACACCTTGAAGCAAATGAGGATCTTGTTTTTTTCCTGCGATTCTCAGCCCACCCGTCTCTGTTTCTACCTACACAGCCAGAAGGCAACAGGCATGTGGCTGCTGTGGTGCGGGCAAGGCAGGAAGAGGGGCGATCAACAGCTGGGGCCGGCCCAAGTGGTGGTGAGTGAGGCATACAACTCCATTAATGCAGAGCTTCCCAGACACACACTCAAGAAATACCAGGCTGTATAACACAACAGTCATGCATTCCTTCCAGAGTCCAAATGGGGTGGGGGGTTGCCATCCTCCAGGAAAAAACTGGAGATCTCCTTGTATTCCCACTGATCCCAGGCCAACTGTCTCTTTTTCTGCCAGAAACCAGCAGCACCACCACCACACCAGAACCACCGGTGTTTCATTCAATGGAACACAGTGAAGGTGAGTGAAGCATGCAGCTCCATTAATCACACTCAAGGAATACCAGGCTGTGTTGCCCTGCCTGGTGCAAGCCATCTTTATCAGGGGTGGCACAAACCTCTGGCAGACCTTTAATGCATACCCAATAGTAGCTAGGCATGTTAGAAAGACAAAAAGAAATGTCCACAACCCTTACTTGTGGTGCTATCAAGAAAGCGTTTTTTGTGCGGCACACACACCTTTGATTTCCCTCACTTTTATTAGCCAAGCATCAACAGTAGTGGCTCCTCCAGGCCCAGGCCCAGAGCCAATTATGGTGCCGGGCTGCCTGCTGTCCTGGTCCTCGATCCAGGGACAAGTTCATTGGGGACCCTTGCAAAACCCGTCTTGTGTTGTGACACCCATGGGATGCACGTGAGTCTTGGGGGGGTGGACCTCTTCCAAAGAGAGGGCACTTGGATGAAAATCATTGTTTTTGGTCTTCTCCAGCTTCTGCCAAATCGCCCTCGGCGGCGAGGGGAGAGGTGTTCCTGGATCTGGTCCAGGCACTGGAGGAATACTCGCAGGGCTCCTGTAAGTTTAATGAGTGCTGGGCAAGGGTGGGTCGGGGACCAAGATCTTCCTCCCCCTTTTATTTCCTTTTTGGAAAAGCCATGCTTCCCCCGGTGTTGCTGGCCAACCCTTTCCCCCTATTGATCAACCTTTGCTTCTTCCCCACCCCCACCTCCGCAGTTGAGGAGCGCGTCAGCAGCCTGGAGCAGCAGGTGTTTGGCCCACATTAATCTCTCTGGTTTACAAAGTTGAAATGTTAAACAAAAAATAAACAAAACAGGAGTAATGATTGTTTACCACTGTTTTAAAAGTTTACATTTAAAACAGAAAATTAAAAAAGGTATGGTTGAGAAGTTGATCTGGTATTAGTAGAAAAAGTTTAAATTGTGAAAATGTTAAAAAGTTAAAATGCTTGGACAGTTTTCTAAAAAATTCAAATGGATGTTTATTTTTCTACATGGTTTCTATGGTTGCACAGTTTATTAAAAGGTTTGCATTTTACATTGGTTGCATTGTGGTTGATGTGGGGGAAGAGGGCCAAAAATACACAGGTGAGGCGAACACAGACTTCAAGAGGAAGTAAGCAAACAACAGACACCAGAGAGTTCTACTTTCCTAGCCCATTTTCGACTGCCCATTTTGGACCGCTCACAAGTAGTGCAGCCTGCCTTACACAAAGCTAAACATCAGACAGCATCACAAACAAAGCAGCTACCTAGAAGCAGAGGAATAATCAACGAGGACAGACCTCAACGGGAATCAAGCACAGATTTCCAAACTTCACCTGTTACCTCGGTCTCAACTCCTCCCCCACACCCAGCCAGCAAAGTAGTTTGCAGGAAGCTGCCAAGTGGCAAACCCCCGCCCCCCACAAACAGACAGAGAAGTCCAATAGTAGCCACGCATGGCAGAAAGGCAAACAACCCACATTTTGCCCATGGAAGGAAGGCCTCAGACAGTGAGAGGGAGGGGTTTGGTCGCACCCAGATCCTCCGCTCTCTGAGTCTGCAGTCTCGCACACCATCACATGGCCCACTAGGTGGAAACTGTGACTCTGCGGCCGCCTTTCATCATCACTGGCTCTCCTATTCCATTTCCTACCTCCCACCTCCGAAAAGAAGAAGAAAGGTAAAGGGGTGCACGTTATACGTTTTTCACAACCTTTTCATTGGCACACAGCTGTTTTGTGCCTTGGCGTGGCATGGGCACAGGATGAGTATCAGCCGCCACCTTGCGGACTGATGTAACCTCCCATTGGGAGAGGCGCAAGCAGGATGGCGGAGCTGAGAAGTCACTTGGACGTGAGCCACTTGGTGGTTCTTCCCCCGCCACTTGCACTTGGCATTATGGGTTTGGGAAGGGGAGGCAGTGCCAAAGGGCCAAATCAATTGGGGATGTGACCTGACGCTACTTTGTGAGGCTGCAGAATTTTTAATCAGGGAAAGAGCCCTTCACCCTAACCTCCCAAGACAGGCCCCGAGGAGATGCAGGCACAAGCATGTGCTCACCTCATGCATCCTCAAAGTCCAGGTCTGGGAAGTCAAAGAGAGGCAAGTTGATCTTGAGGAAGACCAACTGCTCTGCGTGCCAGGGTGCCAGGCTAGCGTGATGTGGACTGAACATGTCACCCAAATGCAAAAACAGGCACTCGCCCTGGACGCTCGTCGGAGGGCAGGAGAGGAGCCTCTGGGCCACTACAGAGAGGTCCGGCCAGACCGACTCCTTCATGGCCGAGTAGCTCAGTGGACATGTGGTCTGCGACTCGTAGGGCTCCACAAGGTACTCCCTCACCATCTCCTCCGACGTGTCTTGTGTGCCTCGCTGACCCCCAGGGGGGGGCCAACTTCCCACCCAATCACGTCCATCTCCATCGTCATTGAGGTGGTTGCCGTTGGGGGGGCAGGCCGGGTTGGTGGAGGCGGGGAACAAGCAGCAGAGGAGCTTGTGCTGAGGTCAAGAGATGATGGACATCTTTCCCTCGACTGACCCGTGCCCTACAGAGCTGGCAGTCAGTGAGTGTTGGAACCTGGAAGTACTTCCAGGCCAAGGATGTGAAGCTGCTCCCATGTGGCTTGGCCGCTGCGGGTGCCATGGGAGCAGCCTGCCTAGAGGTGCTCAAGGCAGACACGCCGTGTCTAGAGAACGGGAGGAGGTGGCGGTGGGGGAAGGAGTTGAGATGGCAGGCACACCTGCACCTCCTCCATCTCTTCCTCTTGCACCTCCTCCACCCTCTCCTCCCATGCCCCCATGGAAGAACTGCTGCTGGGAAGTGAAGAAGCAGGCAAAGTCAATGGGCTGTCCAGCAACCGTGCAAGCTCCATCACCCCCCTTTTCGAAGTGGGGGTGAGGGTTGAGAGAGTCGCATCCAAGAAGCTCACACCTACTTCCTCCCCAGGCTGTCCCTCCTCCTCCTCCCGCTGCTGCAGGAAAGGCTCCACAACAGCAGCAGCAGGAGGAGGAACAGCCTGGACAGCAGCAGCGGTCCCCCACCCAGTGCCAGCAGCACCTGTCATCACCTTTGCAGGGGTGGCAGCTCCAGAGGCCCCCTCAGGAAAGAGGTTCCACCCGCTGGGTCTTGGAGGGACCTTCACAGCTGCTCCTAGCGCAGGTCGGGGGTGAGCTGAAGCCCTCCCTCCGAACCCCTCCGCCCCTCTAGTCTTCTCCTTCGCTTTCACCCTGGGGGCCCTCTTACTTGCACCCCTGCCACTCATTGTTCGCCTGGGCTAAACTCTGGCTACCTCTACTGTGGGGAAGTTTAACTGCCTAGCTACCTGTCCTGGCCTAGGATCAGTCCCTGACCGGTCTGTGCCCGTGGCCTGTGGCCTGTGACAACACAACACCTTGAGCCAAATGTGCTCATACCTGCACTGGGCGTTACAGAGTGACATACATTAGTAGGGTTGTTTTGCTCCCATTTCAGATATTTAAACATTTTAAAGTTTGGGCACATATTCATCAAAACAATGGAATTATGCCTCTTCTGGTTTTTTACCAGGTTTGTGTGTAGTATGATTATATAATCCCCTGAAAAATATTATTCTCCACATGAAAATCATACTCTGGAGTCATAAATAGAATGTTCATAGCGGAATAGATATAGCACCAATGACATTAATGTAAGGCACAAAATTATCTCAGTCCAAATCTCTCTTTTGACAGGTAGTTTTCATATAGAGGAATAAAGAAATACACATTAAATCCTAAAACTGCAAGGTAATATTTGCCAGAACGAGACATTTAATCAAGACACATGTTCTGCAGAATTATGTGGTGTAGTTTTTCATGAACTGAACAACTACAGACAGAAGGTAATTACTGTCATGTCTGAATCCTCCCCCATAAAACAGCTCACTTTACTTTAAAAATGAGCATATAAGAGAGAGAGAAGAAGAAGCTAGAATTCTCCTCCCAAACAGGCTAGTTTTCTATGGTCAAAGCTTTTAAACCTGACCTGAAACTGGAGGGTGGTAGAGCTAGAGCCCAGTCAAGGATGTGGAACATGATTCTGTTGACCCAGGTCAGCTCAGGTCAGGGAGAACATTGTAACATTGTTATTGTCATTGAAATATAATATTTTGTTTTATAATATGTAATATTGTAATCATAACCAAAAATGAATATTGATTCCCCCCCCCCATTATTTCCAGGGCTTATTATTAGGGTTGTGCATATCGATATACCCAAATCGAAAATAAACCCAAAATAGCTGTTTCTGCAATACTCAGGTTTTGGGTTGACCGAATACCAAAACCTGGGAATCTGCCCCAAGCCAAATAGGCGATTCATGAAAAAGCCAAATATTCAGCTTTTTTGGGTTTCGGCCATTCGCCTTTGCTCAGATGCACAGCTCTGTGCTTTCTTCCATTTTTCTATCTTTGGCTGGCATCTTGAAGTAGGGGTTGTGTAATTGGAGCCAACTTGGTCTGACCAAACTATCCATCACCATTCATAGGGTTAAAATGGATTAGCATAGTCTGCATAAGAGCCATTTAAAAGATAATAATAATAATAATATTTATTATTGTTCTTAGATGCTGCTCTCCCCGACAAAAGCCGTGCTCAAAGTGGCTAACAGCAGAATCAGCACATTAAATTCAATAAAATACATTAAACCATTTGTATAACAAAAAACAATAAAAACCAGCCGCATACATATCAACGATTGATAAAATCACAAAAATCAGTAAGAAATACATAAAATGGTGCACCTCAGAGGTATATCTGATATGCAGGACCAATGAGGAATAATCAAAGAGTAGGTAACCCCCACCCCACCTAGTAGTCAACCTAAATAAAGATTTTATAGAAAAGAGGCGAAGAGAGACAGGGAGGCCAGTACTGATGATATGCCCTCCAAATAAAAAATGCCAGCTTCTACAGCTACTTACTGGGCTTTTGAAGAAGATTCCTTACACATGTGGATGAGCAATCTCCTTCACAAGAGCTGCCTTGGGCATGACTTCGGCAAGCTCCGATATCATCCGCCCCAAAAAAACCTGCTCTCAAATTGAAGGTTGCCCCATGCAGAGGCTTCATTTCCTTGCACCATGACCATCTCTTGAAATCAGATTTTGATTACTATAATGAAGGACTGTTCACAGGATGTCATTTGCCACCAAAAGAAGGGTTTTCCGTGTCTTACTTTTCTTGCATTTAAGCCATTTTCCTCAGCTTGGAAGCTAATTTGCATGGACATCATGCTATGTGCCCCAGATATGAAGGAAGCCCCCAGACTTTGAGGCACCAGCCTGCCAGTCAGCTCTTTCCACCAGTCGTTGGCAATGCTGACCTTCTGAACCTGAGAACTGATTTACAGCTTGGCTCACAAATGCCTAGAGGATGGTGGTGACCCCTTCGCGGACCCATAAAATTGGACCCCCTGTCCCAATGTTCACCAAACTTCTGTGTCTGTCTAAGTAGAGTCCCTGTCATGGCCCCCCTGCGGCTGAGTCCAAGGCCTCAGATGCAGAGCTGGAGCAGTTGGCTGTCCCTCCTGGGAATGCAGCAGATGAGCCTTCTGAACCAGCTGCTGGATTAAAGGGGTCATCAGATGCTTCGACGCCTAGTCAGGCTGAGGAATTCCAGTTCCCCTTGGAGGCCCGATTGTCAGAGTCAGCCAGAGGCTCGGAAGGAGGAGAATCATCCCCCATGAGTCACTGAAGACAGAAATTCTGAGCTTTTGCCATGGCTACAGGGCCAGAGAGGCATTCCAGCTGTTGAGGATGACAGTGAGTGATAACAGGACCAGCCTCACTCTGATAGCTGGCCAGATTTAAGGAGCAGCAAAGAGAAGCCGCAGCATGGAAGCAACTTACTGAATTTCTGTTTCAGCCAAGCTCCATTTTGTTTGCTATTTTGCCTGACCATGACCTTGGACTGTTTAAGATGACGCTTAGTGCCTTGCCTGTGACCCAGACCTCGGACTGATTACTAACGACCCTTGCTGCCTAGCCTGTGATAAGTAAGAAACCCCAGCCTGGTTTCTGGACTGTTTCTTGGACTTTGCATTATCCCTGCTGACCCTACTGTTTCAGTGCAGCCGCCAGGCTGCAGAAGCCTTGGCTACTGTACCATTCTCTACTTCCTGCCACGCCCACTCTCAGCTCCCTCTGCAGTAGCAGCCCTGCCAGCCTGCCCAGCCAGTACAGTCCTTTGCAGCTGCACTGCAAATTTGGTGACTCTACCTCCAAAAATGTCCCCACACGTTCTTTGAAAAAATCCCCATTGTAAGCCCGTGGTTGCCATCTCCAGAACTGCATTACCTGGTAACGGCAGAGACATGTGTTCTAGCCATTCTAGACGGGAGTCAGCCCCAGATATCATGGACAGAGGCCCCCATACTACCCAGCCAAAAGAACCAGAGGGAATCCATTTTCTCTGTGTCCAGATAGTGTCTCCAGCAGCTGCCATTTTGCAAGAGATGACCCGACAGGTCCGCAGCTTCCCCCCCTCCATCTGCATACTTAATGGCTCATCGGAAGTCTCCGATCACAAAAATCTAGAGGCCCTCATGGGGACCCACAAACTGTCCGCAAAAGAACAGCGTTGGGCTGACTTCTTTGTTCAATTCCGTTTTGTACTTAAACATGTGCCTGGGAAGCAAAAGGTGCTTGCTGATGCTCTTTCCAGGTTGCCCCAATATCCAGTAAAGATCGACCGTCCTACGGACTCTTTGTTCACTCGGGCGCACAGAGGAGCTCTGCCCGTGCTAGCTGTAAAAACTCGGTCCCAAACTCTGCTCCAGTCCCAGACCCAAGCAGTGGACAGCAGAGCGTCGGGCACGAAAGAACCGACTCCCTCACCAGATCCACCCACGCCGCCTGTCACCAGCGCCCTGCATCAATCGGTTCTCCCCCCCACTCCGTCGCCACCGCCGGCAGCTCCTGATTCACCCTCCTCTGCAGGGGGGGGGAGTGATCCTGTCCAATTCCTTTCTGGACTCCCTTCGTACTCAATGCCTGGCCGAACGCACCGCTCAGACTCTACCCCAAGGCTTGCTTGAACGGGGTGGTTGTTGGTACAAAGACTCAAAATTGTACGTGCCTAAAGTACTTCGAAGAGAGATCCTGCAATTGGCCCATGGAGCTAAGACGGCAGGGCACTTTGGTTTCCTGAAAACCCTTCACTTGTTACGCAGGCAATTTTGGTGGGTGGGCATGCGTATGGATGTGGATTCCTTTGTTCGCAGCTGTCCCATTTGTGCCACTGTCAAATGATCTCAGGGCAAGCCCTCGGGACTGTTACAACCACTGGAAATTCCCAGCAGACCCTGGGAAGTGATTGCCATGGATTTCATGACCGATCTCCCACTTAGTGAAGGGAAAACTGTACTGTGGGTTGTTACTGATTTATTTTCCAAACAGGTACATTTGGTTCCGTGTGCGGGTATTCCCTCCACCCCCAAGTTGGCCCGCCTTTTTGTGTCACATGTTTTCCGTCTGCATTCCTTTCCGCATAAGATAATTTGCGACCGCGGAAGTAGCTACATGGCTAAATTCTGGAAGACGTTTCTCAAGTTGGTGGGGGTGGAGCAGGGTTTATCTAGCGCTTATCACCCCCAAACGGATGGGCAAACTGAACGTGTCAATGCTGTATTGGAATGTTATTTACGTTGTTATGTCAATTATCATCAAGATGATTGGGTTGAACTATTGCCCTTTGTAGAATATGCTTACAATAATGCTGTGCATCAATCTACAGGTTTTAGCCCTTTCTACGCTGTGTATGGTCAGGATTTCGGTCCTATTGCTCATGTAGATGTGATGGGGGGGAGGGGGATATCAATGTGGCCTCTTGGACTCAAGCTATCCGCACCACCTGGCCCTGGCTAGTAAAGAATCTGGCCAGAGCCGAACGCAAATATAAAGCTCAAGCAGATAAGCATCACTCTCCCAGCAAAGACTTTCAGATTGGTGACTTAGTGTACCTTTCCACCAAGAATCTGCGGTCCACCCGACCTTGCCATAAGCTCAGTGCCAAGTACGTGGGGCCATATCCCATTGCCCGGATAATAAACCCTGTCACTGTGGAACTGACTCTCCCTAAGACCCTGAGGCGTATCCACCCTGTCTTCCATGTCAGTCTCCTCAAGCCTCATGTCACCTCCTCAGATTGGCACCCGGAATCGCCTCCTGAGCAGCCTGTGATGGTGGGGGGGGGGAAGGAGCATTTTGAAGTGTCAAAAATTCTGGACTCTCGTGTACATCATGGTTCTCTGCAATATCTGGTTCGTTGGAAACACTTCCCCCCTGCCTACAATGAATGGGTGCGTGCACGAGATGTCTCCGCCCCCCACTTGGTGCACGCCTTCCACACTGCCTACCCCAATAAACCATCCCCCTTGCAGAACGGGAGGGGGCCCTAAGGGGAGCAGAATGTCAGGCCTGTGTTTCAGTTAGTTTCGTTTTCTCACCAACTTGCCTCCAAGGATTGTTTTGCATTCTTAGTCTCTTTGAAGCCGACAGAAGTCCATGGGAACGGAGGCGCCTCTGTACTGTTTGTAATCTGTAATCTCCTGAAACTGTAGTGTGCTGCTGAATGCTTTTTTCAATGCTTTTATATTATCATGTGCAATCCAGTTTCCTCCATTGCTGTCTTGGGTTCTCTTTGCTCTGCTTTCCTATGCTACCATTAAACCAGCTTCTTTGGACAACTTCGTCTCCTGGTGTGGTTACTGGTTCTCGATAGGACAAGTGCTTACACTGTGGGCTATTAGGGGGGACCCCTTCCGGGCCCCGTATCTCGGGACCCCCTGACCCAATCTTTACACAACTTGGGGGTTCTTGCAAGAAGGGTCCCCTCAAGCTACACTGAAATTTTGGGACCTCTACCTCCAAAAATGCCCCCCCCCGGGAGCTGCGGAATGGCGCGAATGTGTTTTTAATGGCTTTATTCGGCCATATTTTTTTCCTGAACTCGGAACTTGGTGCCGAATTCCATGGATCCAAATCGGGGGAGTTTGGACTTCAGCATTTCCCGAATCAAAATGGGCCAAATTTTGCTGAATCTGAATTTTACCGATTTTTTTCCCCAACAGCTCTAGTGGTAGAATCTAACCAAATGTCTCCTCAAACATTCTCTGAACATCCCTAGCCTGATGCTAGAGAATAAAGTTCACATGAAAATCACCGAAGAAACAGTTTTTCATATGACTAGACATGAAGAACAACCATCTTTACCCAATGGATATAAATTTGGTTAACAGTCATTAGAAGCAATCCTGGTCTACTCAGAAGTAAGTTCTATTTTATTCAGGGGGGCTTACTCACAGCAAAGAGCCCTTACTATTGCAGCCATTCTATGGGAATTATGTAGGAAACTCTGGAAACAAGCATTTTAAGTGGAAAAAGAGATGTTGAACTTCCATCATTGTTACCAAATAATAATTCCCAGGATTCTTTGAGGGAAATGATGAAAGTTAAACAGAAAAAAAACACTGTAGAGTTGTAGACAACCTCTAAATCAAACATTCTACTCATTATGTGTATTTGATTTCATTATTTCATAAATGTATTTTAGAATTACAATGCCTTCTAAAAGCCTCCTTCACATCTTTGTTCCTCAGGCTGTAGATCAAGTGATTCAGCATGGATATGACCACAGTATAGAACACTCACACCCTTCTTTGCCATTCCAGAGACCACCCTTTGCTGGCCTGGAGCCTCGCCGCCAAGCCTCCCTGCCAATTCAGTCATTGTATGAGGGAGGATGCTCCAGACCTGGTGCTAGGATGCTGCCATCCTGGCAGTTTGGTGGCTTGGCTCGAGGAATCCTCCATCGTCCACCAGTGAGGTGGGCCCAACTGACAGCACAGCCCCTGTTTCAGATCGACTTCCCTAGGTGAGAAGTTGTTCCACCCTTAATGCTGCTCTCACACACTTGGCAGGGGGGAGACAGTCAGCAGGGGAGAGCAGCAGCTCCCAATGCCTGGCTTGGGGTTGCAGCAAACCATTCGGGGTGTTCGGGATGCTCATCTTAATGATCTCCCACCTCCTGCTCCACCCAGCCAGCACTGCCGCAGCGCCACCCCGCCCTTGAGCAGCACCCTTTATTTTTCAAAATTCCCACTATTTCCTTGACATCCCACACCATTCCAAACCCCTTAGGAGCCCACCTGCCTGCGCCGTTGCTCCACCTCTCCCACCATGCAAGAATGTGTACATGGATGTGTACATGGACATCGAATATGTCAAACTTAATTAGGGAATTATATAAGAGGGTGTGGCCAGTAAGGTGCCAGTTAATATACAAAAGAAGGCAGCAGATCAAACAAATACATGAGGAACTAGATGTGTTCATTGAACACTGGAATGTGAAATTTTTGGATTGTGTTCAGATGCACACACATACATACACATATAATTAATATATTGATTAAAATAATAATGATAAAAGAAAGGTGTAATTCTTCTTATGATGGTACTGTACGTATTCTAGATGAAGGGCTGTTGTGACTCAGCAGGAGAAGGAACAACATGAACTGTCTTTGGCACTAAATTTGGAGGACCAAAGTCTTTGAACTTTTGATTTCATCCCAGGATCCGGAGGCCACTGGAGGAACTGGAGGAGAGAGTGGGTGGTCCTTGTCTGATTCCTCCAGAGTCCATCAGGTCTTCTGAAGAGAGGGAGAAGAAGAGGCTGGTTGTGGCAGAACAGAAAGAGATGGGGGTGCACCCTGAGGAGCTGCTATCTCAACCCCTTCTCCCTTGGGCATCTCCTCACATTTGTACAATGTCAGCTGTGAAAGGATAGGCTCAGTTTTTATTGGTTTTTTTAAGATACAAAAAGGAAAAAGGAAGGGGAAAAGGCAGGAAAAGGATAACATTTTATGCGTACCTTGTAACCCATTCAAACTAAAATCAAATATATATTTTAAAAGCGCTATACCACTTATACTCTTCTAACTTAATATTACATTACATTATACCCCCTTTCATATTTTCTCCCACTAATAATTCAAGTGCCTTAAACTTCATAGTAATTCTATAAATCAGATTATAGTAAAACAATATCAGCCATATTTATCATAAAATAATTGCCATTTCTGTTGATGTTCTTCAATTGATTTTCCCTGTAATTGATTGGTAAGCTTTGCCACAGATGTAAAAATTTTGTAATCCACATTGAACAACGATATTGGTCTGTAAGCTTTTGGAAGATGTTTCTCTCGTTCATCTTTGGGAATTAGAGAAATGTGGGCTTCTTCCCAAGAGCCTGGTATTTGACCCTCCATAATTATATCATTATAAACGTCTTTGAGAAGAGGAATCAAGATGTCTTGAAAAGTTTTGTAATATTTGGCTGTTAGTCCGTCTGGGCCAGGAGCTTTATCTTGTTTCAGTTTTTTAAAAGGGTCTACCATTTCTTGTATTGAAATCTTTTGATTTAAAATTTGGCGATTTTCATCTGTAAATTTCTGTAAATGAGCAGTTGTAAGATACTCTTCCAATCCTTTTTGGTTTGTGTCTGTATTTTGATAAAGTTCTGAGTAGAAAGTCCTGAAAGTCTCTTGTATGTCTTCTTCCTTATTGGAGAGACCATTATCCTTTAATATGTCCATGATTCTCCTCTTTTCTGATTCTCTCTTCAAAGTGTTCACTAAGAGTTTACCTGGTTTATTTGCTTGTTCAAAGTATTTCTGTTTAACAAATTGCAACTTTTTTTGCAAATCATCAGTTTCTTCAGTGGCAATTCTGAGTTTTAATTTAGAAATTTCTTGAAAAGTCTGTGGGTTGCTAGAAGCATGATGTTTCTCTTCTATTGATGCAACTGATGATATAAGTAATTTAGTTTATGTTCTCTTTCTCTTTTCAGCTTAGATATAATTGCTATTAGTTTCCCTCTCATATAAGCTTTAGTCACATCCCATATGGTTTTGTGCACCATTCCAGGGGTCCTATGTATCTTGAAAAAAAGCTTCAATTCTTTCTCGCATTGCTCCACTATTTGTTTTCTTTGTAAGATATTATCGTTCATTCTCCATCTTCTTTGTCCTGTTCTAGGGCTCCATAGATTTAGTTCTATTGGATTGTGATCTGCATAAGTTGTGGGTAAAATATTTATTTCTCCCAGCCGATTAAGCAAAGTACTGGAAACCCAAATCATATCAATTCTGGAATATGTCTTGTGTCGATTTGAATAAAAGGCATAATCTTTTTCCTTTCAATGTGTACATCTCCAAGCATCTATAAGTTTTCAGTCTTCCATGAATTGAAAACCCAACTTTGGCAATTTTCCTCCCTTGTGTTTAGCAGATTTATCTAATTTAATATTCATCACTCCGTTCATGTCTCCAATAATTAAAAGTTCTCCTTGATGAAAATTAACCAATTCTCAAAAAAAATGACTGAATTTTTTTTCTCTGGCTTGATTTGGTGCATAAACATTAGCTATTGTAAATTTCTGTCCATTAGTGCCTTGTGTTAGTAAAATCAAATATCTTCCCTGTTCATCCTTAATTGAATCTATTACGGACAGTTTATTACTTTTAACATATATGGCCACTCCTCTCTTTTTTGTTGAAGGGGAAGGTGTATATACAGTTCCTAATTTTTGACATTTTAAAAATTCAACATGTGATTGTTTAATGTGTGTTTCTTGAAGACAAATAACATCTGATGAAGTTTTAATAAGTTTGTGAAAGATTTTTTTCCTTTTAGATGGAGAGTTTAGACCATTAGCATTCAAAGACGTAACTTTGAGATTCTCCATTGTTACTCTATGGCTGTAGCTTCAGACAATTTAAATTCCTCTTGTTCTTCCGAGGAGAGTTCTTTTGATGCCTGAATACTCAGTTGGCTTTCTGCTTGATCTATCAGTTGTCGTGTTTCAGGAGAAACTGCTGTTTTAATTGCTTTCACAACTTTGTTGACTTGAATTCTTTCTGCTATCAGTGTTCCCAGTTCTAATTGTTCTAAGTTGAACACCGCTTCAACAATTTCTGTCCTTTTATGTTTATCTGATTCAGCTTCTTGTGTTGGAGTATTTCTGCCTTTTGAGTATGACTCTCCTCTTGATCTGCTCGATTGATATGAGTGTTCAAATAGTAGTTCATCTATTAGTTGATCCACCTCTTCCTTGTTTCTAATTATCCTTCTTCCTTTAGGTAGAGAAATGTTCAAGGTGTATGGGGCAATCCAGCGGAATCTTATGTTTCTTTTATGTAGGATAGTTCTCAGTTCATCAAATTGTTTTCTCTTCTGTATAACCCGCTGGTGGCAGATCAGTGAGGACAGAGATTTCTCTGTCTTGATCTCTGTTGTCTCTTTGCGCTTGCAGTATTTGGTCTCTAGGTTTTTGATTAGAAAACTTGACCAGTACATCTCTGGGTGTGTTAAATTTGGAGGAGAATGATGAATTGATTCTGAATATCTTGTCAATTTGAAGTAATTCTTGACGGAAACCATAAGTTTCTTGTAGTTCTGCTTCCAAGTCCATTAAGCCAAATCTTTCCGGCAGGCCTCTAAATTTTAAATTGTGTTCGCGGTTATTGATGTCTTGAAGGTCAAATTTTTCTTCTGCTTCCTGATGTTTTTGCTCATGTGTCCGTATAGATGTTGATTGTTGGTCAAGTTTCTCCTCTAGTTTTTGGTGCTTTTGTTGTAGGATTTTTATTTCCTTTGTGTTGTCATCAATCTTTTGTTCAATCCTTTGCAAAGATTCGTGTATAGTTTGCTTTATTTCTTGTTGTCTTTTTTTGTTTTCCTCACTAAGTTGTATTATTAAAGTTTTGAGGTCTTCCATTTGCGTTTGTGATTGTTCCTCTTTGTCCTGATTTTTAGTTTTTTTCTTCAATTTAGGCATTTTTCTATAGCTATTTTCCAGGTATTGAATTTGCTCAGGGGATGTTGTCGAAATTTTTGATGAAATGAGATGCTTCTTAGATTTTTGCAGGTATTTTCTCATAATCTAAGGCAATAAATCCTTAACAGTACTATTTGCACAATTAAACCATAATTTATCAAGTTAGCAGTTAATCAATATTGTGTTAATAAAATTGAATGTTTCAGTATCAAATAACCACCTATAGATAAGATCAGTTTCTAATTCATCAAATGCTACTTCATAGGGCAGTTAAAATCAAATATTCATTCATCAATGTTCAAATCACCAATTTAAAACTTTTGAATAAATGTCTATTAGTTTTGTTACAGGTTAATTAATTAGTAATTAATAAATGTCCAAAATTTTTATTAATATATATTAAAATTAGTTAGATTTAGATTAAGCCAAAGTATTAGATGGGGAGATCAATTTTTATGAAGCCTGATTGGGGGTAGTATTAGTGCCACTATAGGAGGGGAGGAAAGCTATTAGTATTATCTTAGCAGATGATGTCTTCTTTAAGGCTCAATCAATTAGTAGGGAACCTCCACCAGCGGCCGCCCCTGGCGCCTGAGCCACAAACCAGCGGCTCACAGTTGCCTGTCAGCTCACTCGGCTGTTTTCTCCTGTGCCCGCTTCGCTCTTCTGCCACGATCTTCCCAGTGCAGGCCTTCCAAAACACCTTCCCCGCCGATCAGCACCATCGCCCTTCAATGCTCGCCTGCCTCAATTGCCACAGATCACTCTCTGGGCTCTGCAACACTCCCTCCTCACAACCGCAACTTCTCGGCTGCCAAATTCACCTCTCGCTTCTCTGGCCCGGCTCTCATCACGTCACAGCCGTCTCACTCTCTGCTTGCTCTGGCTGGGCGCCCAGGCTCTCACTGTGGTCGCCCCTTGGCAGCCGAAAGCCGGTCGGCCCCTACCAACTCAGCTAATAAGTATATACCTCTCAAGTATTAAATTCAAGTAAATCTTTCTTTTATTTAGTTACTCTCAAAGCCCCCTCCGCTACCGCCGTTGATTCTGTAGTTAGTTTTGTTTTTGTCAGTTTGCCATTTTAGACTCCCTCCTCCTTTCTCTTCCGTTATCTCTAGCTTTCAATATACAATTTTTTTTCCCGTGTCTTATATGTCTATTAGGCTTGTTTCACTCACCAAGAGTAATTCGTTTAGGTGGGTTGCCAAGGTACAGTCCAAGGTTTTCTCTTCAAGTAGGAAAGCTGTGAAGAGGGAAAGAAGATGGGGGTGGTGGAAGCAGCCGGCTCGGGAGAACCCGGCACAGCACCAGCTCAGTTCAGACCCGTGGCAAGCGGGAGCCCAACTCTACGGACCCCAGTCTAATGAGAGGGGGAGGCTGTAAGCAGATGTTTACAGTCCTCCGAGATTTCTAGAGCGCCAGAAACCCCTCCTTGCTGGTGTGGTTGGGAGCAGCTAGCTGAGGCTAGACAGGACGGGGGCCATTTCCAACCCGGAAGTCCTCCTGTCAGGATAGGCTCAGTTGATGGGAAGATCTGTATCATCTTTCAATGATGGGGCTCAGGAACAATCCAAAGAATCACCACCAGGCAGTGTTACTGTCAGGTCCCAGGGCCAGAGGCAGAGGAGCATGGTCAAGAGTAGTCCAAGTTCAAAGCTGAGGGTCAGAAGCAGGTAACTGCAGTACAAGAGAATCATCAAACACCAGTCCAAAGTCCAAGATACAGAAAGGTTTTCAAGCAAATTGCTCACATGTAGCACAGAGTGAAAACACGTTATTCCTACGTCAGCCTGGCTGCTAACGTTTTTTAAAAGGGCCCAGCTGTTGCCAGTTCCTCTGACTCAGTTGCCAGTTCTTCTGACTCAGTTGCCAGTTCCTCTGACTCAGCAGTTCTTGCCTAGGGAGCTAATCATCCTCATTGCTGTCAGCTGCCAGGGATCTCTGTAGTGCTTGTAATCTGGCACTTCTATGCTGGAGAAGAAGGGTTCTGCACCTTTGGTGCTGCTGCAGCAGTGGTGGTGGGCTGCTGCTGGGCCCAGGTGAGTCCTCTGCCCTGGGTGGTTGTAGGCCTGGAGAACAGTCACCTGCCTGAGCCTGCTCTGGTTCTTCCCTGTCACTGGCAGCAGTTTCCAGATCTTCTACTCCCAAGGAATCATCAGCAGACTTCTCCCTGGCAGAAGCTTCAGTAGGCTGACCCATGACAGTTACTTCAGGGGGAGAGACAGGCTGCTGGGATAGCCATGCAGCTATGAGCTGGCAAAGGGGAGTGCATGGAGAGTGATGTTAGCACATCACCAGCCATGGCATTATGTTGTCAGTGAGCCCCTCCACTCGTAACCCCCCCCCCAGTTGCTAGGCTCTGCCTTGCAACCCAAATGGCAAGCCTGGGTCTCATCATTCTCTTGATCAAAACACTTTAGGGGCAGATGGCTGCCTTTCTGGACCTGGATGCAGGACATGGAGATATTTCAGCAGTGTGTACACTGGTGCAGAGGTGGCAAGAGGGAATCGGGACCCACCTGGAGCTTCTTACCAAGCAGAAGGTTTACATGTTGGCAACAATGTGTGGTAAAGAAGCCTCACCCAGTGAGCTGGCCAGCTCATTTTCTGGATAAACAAACTGTCTTGTTGGATAAAGCATTTGCAAACCAAGAAGGGCATACTGCTTCCAGGAGAGGAGGAGTAGGTGGAAAGCACTTCTGCTCCTCCCACCTCCCCATCTGGGGAAATAGGAGACAAGGACAATTAGCTGCTTCAGACAGAGGAAGAGAAGGTGTGAGGTAGCTCATGGAAGGAGTAAGTGGAGAGAGAGGTGAAAGGCAACAGGGATGTGCAGCCTCAGGTGGCACCCTTTTTTTTGAACTGCCACTGGATGTTCCTTTCAAAAACATTCCTTTATAAATAACTACCCTTCTGTTCCTCTAAGTTCCTAGTCTGTTTATTCAGAATGAGAACTCTTTTTGATAGTGATCGGATACAACTGTGAATGATGTGTTTCTGCAGTTCCTATCTACCCAGGGAACTCTGGGCACTATAAATTTCCAAGCTAGAAATCTATGCGACAGAACTTTCAGCACCCTCACAACAGACAATTTCAAGGATTCTTCCAGCCATTATGCACGTCATAAAGAATATCAGTTTGTAAAACAGATATGTCCATTTGTACCATGAACGGAAGTAAAATATTCTTCTCATTCTTTTCTGTGCTTACTATGTCAAATCTGTACTTTAGCAATTACAGGGTCTTCTTTAGAAGTCTTATAAAAGCCTCCTTCACATGTTTATTCCTCAGGCTGTAGATCAAGGGGTTCAGCATGGGGATGAACACAGTGTAGAGCAAGGAGGCCACTTTGTCTTGTTCCAATGCATACTTGGTACTCGGTCGAAAATAGATAAAGAAAATTGTCCCATACAATAAGCTAACAACAATCAGGTGGGAAGTACAAGTGGAAAAGGCCTTATGTCTGCTCTCAGTGGAACGGATTTTCAACACGGTGGCTAAGATACAGACATAGGAGATTAAGATAATCATACTGCCTATACAATTTATACTAACATGTGTATACATCACTATCTTATTGGTGTGGGTATCAGAGCAAGAAAGTTGTAGGAGTGGGGGAATATCACAGTAATAATGATTGATCAGGTTTGGCCCACAAAAGGTCAAAGTAAAGGTGAACACAGTATGCAAAACTGCAAAGAAAATACTCAGGACATATGAACCACATATTAACCTAAAACACATTTTCCTTGACATTAGAACAGCATAATGCAAAGGCTTACAAATTGCCACGTATCGGTCATATGCCATTGCAACCAATAGGATGCATTCAGTACTACCACATATAATATACATAAGCATTTGTGTTGCACAACCAGAAAACCCAATGGTTTTCTTCTCTGCTAAGAGATCCGCCAATATTCTGGGGGTAATAGTGGAGGAATAATTAACATCTACAACAGCCAAACTACTGAGAAAGAAATACATGGGAGTGTGTAGCTTTGAGTCAACCTTGATTAAAACGATCAAACCCAGATTTCCCACCAAGGTAACAACATATATCAGCAGAAACAAGATGAACAAAGGCAGCCTTAACTCAGGTTGATTTGTGATTTCTAGAAAAACAAACTCAGTGATGACAGTGTGATTGAAAAGAGGTGTTTCCATCAATCTCACCTACCTGTTGGAAACCAAAGACATGAACAAAATAATAAATAACTAAAACATACTAAGATATTAATTTTTCATATCTACAATACCCTTTCTGGCAGGGTATGAGCTTTTGTGAGCCACACCTCACTTCTTCAGATCAAGAAGAAGTGAGCTGTGGCTCACAAAAGCTCATACCCTGCCAGAAAATATTTTTTGCTACTGGACTCTTGCTCTTTTCTACTACTGCAGACAGACTAACATGGCTACCCACTGTGAATTATCTACAATACCCTTGTACTCCATTCAGGCAATCAAATATGTACAAAACACTCAACAGTCCAAAATGAAGGTCTTTAAACTAGATGATAGTAGTACATAATTATGTATGGTTGGAAGTTGGACTTTAGATCCATTTTAACTGATCAATGGAATTCAACTGAGGAATTTCAAGAACTCTGAAAAGGAATTTTAAAAAATAATATTCTGGCAAACAATACGCTGATCAAAGTTTTTGTAACTGGGAACATTTCCACTAAAGTAGCTGCTTTTATCTTTGTTTCATTGCCTGTCTGTAAGTCTGTTGTCCCAATTTGTATCCTGCTGTTACACCCAAGAGCATAAAGCAGCAGAAATAATTTCCATTCCATTAATGATTTCAGATTGTGGCCTCAGAGAAGCACAAATGTTATGGGAAGGAGATTTCACTTTTCATTAACTCACATCCTTGTATAACAACAGAGATTCCCTTTCAATTCACTATGATGCCATAGGCTAAAGGAGACAGGACTTTTGTGACCACTTAGACACAGTTTCTTTGTTGTCATTTAGACACTGTTCTCAACATTTATCCCCTGTGTTCCTTCTCAGGGGAATATCTTCTTCCTGACTGGGGAATCTCCTGTCACTTACAACAAATGCATTAACACTGGAAACACTGCCCAAGAAATAACATCATATTGCAGAGGAAAAATCTCTTAAATTTGAAGCTGCAGAAAATTGTGCTTTTGCTTGGGGTATTCCAAAGCTAATAAGCATAGGGTATTCCAAAGCTCTATCTGAGATTAGACAAAGAAGTCAAGATACAGAGCCACAACATTTGAGTTTGGCCTGGTAATTAATGTTTAAAGAAACGAACAGCATAGAGTGTGTTCATCCCTGTGTCTGTAAGATCTCATAATCATTTTTCCAGTATCATTACTTACTTGTTATACTGATCTTAAGGAATAAATATAGGTCAAATCAATGAAATACCATTGGTTGTTTTTGCAGCACCAAAATTAGTGAATGTACCGGTCAAATGGAGCATCAGATGCCTCAGAAGAATATTATACAAGTAAGGTATTCATGGTGTATTTATTCATGTTGTTATTGCCTCTGGGACTTACAGAATATTCTTCTGCTCTTATTGCCTATGTTGCTATGGAAGAATTAAATCTGGTGAGGATAGGCATCATTAAATAGTTGTATGTCATTGGTTTATCATAAACAAGAATGGACATTCAGGCAATCTTTAATAATGCCTCAATAAACTAACAAAGATGGTTATCACTTTATATACATTCAAGCTGTAATTATTTATGACCCCATCGTTACCTTGATCTTCCTTTTGCTATGGACATAACCAAAAAACCCTTTTTTGTTGTTTTTAACTTCTCTGGCAAGCCGGAACTCATTCTGCGCTTTAGCCTTTCTGACTTTCTCCCTGCATATGCTGGCTACTTGTTTGAATTCCTCTTTGTTGATTTCCCCCTTTTTCCATTTCTTGTACGTGCCCTTTTTAAATCTTATCTCAACCAAATGTTCTTTAGACATCCACCCTGGTTTTTTCAAACCTCTACCATTTTTTCTCCTCATTGGAACTGATTGAAATTGAGCCTTTAATATCTCACTTTTAAGAAATTCCCATACTTCATGCACTTCCTTCTCTTTCAGTATTCTTACCCACTGGATCACCCCCAGTAATTCCCTAAATTTATTGAAATCAGCTTTTTAAAAATCTAGAATACATGCCTTGCTACTCCTTGCTTCTCCTTTTTGCTATATAACAAACTCCAGGAGAATATGGTCACTCCCACATAAGGATCCCACTCCTTCCACCCCATAAACCAGGTCATTATTGGTTAAGGTGAGATCCAAAATAGCTGTTTCCCTTGTTGCTTCTTCCACTTTTTGGACAATGAAGTTGTCCTCAAGGGAAGTGAAGAATTTATTGGACCTTATTGTCCTGGCAGAGTCTGTCTTCCAACAGATGTCAGGATAATTGAAATCTCCCATCTCTACCACATCTCTCTTTTTTTAATGTTTGGACATCTGTTCCAGGAAGGCATCTTCAGATCTATAATATACCCCCACAATGACATCACTGTTTTTCTCCCCCTTAATTTTTACCCAGATAGTTTCAAGCTGGGTTCCAGTCCTGGACCTCCTTGCAGGTGTAATCATCCTTAACATATAATGCCCCCCTTTCGATTTGGGCTATTTCTCCAAAATACCCTTCAAGTATTACATTCCAATCATGAGACTCATCCCACCAGGTTTCCATAATGCCTATTATATCATATTTGCTTTTTTCTGTTAAGAGTTCTAGTTCATCTTGCTTATTTCCCATCCTCTGTGCATTAATGTAAAAACATTAGTGTAAAGGACCATGGGTCCTTTTTCTTGGCAGCTTATTTAAGATTGTTTCCCTCTCATTGGTGAGTTTTTGAACTGTTCCTTGCGTATGTGCTACCCTCCGCAAATCCTTCATATCTATATCGGCAGATATTGTCCTTATTTGAGGCTTTAAATTTATGTCTTGCTCCCCTGGAAGATTTAGTTTAAAGCCCTCCTTGCAAGGCTCTGGCCAAACATTTCCCCCCACGTTTGTGAGGTGCAAGCGATCTCCCAATAGAAGAGCATCATCTAGGTAGTGTAAGCCATGGTCCAAAAAACCAAACCTTTCCTGGCAGCCTTTCCAAACCTTTCCATCAACGCAGCCACTCATTTATTTCCAGAAATTTTCCTTCCCTTCCAAGGCCGCAGCCTACTACAGGAAGGACTGACGAAAACACAACCTGTGCTCCCAGTTCCTTCACCTTTTTACCCAAAGCTGTATAGTTCCTTTTAATACTTTCTGGGCTGTGCTGGGCAATATTGTTTGTTCCCACATGAATAAGCAGGAAGGGATAATGATCTGTGGGTCTAACAAGTCTATCCAGACTTTCCGTAACATCCTGGATGTGCGTTCCTGGCAGACAGCACACCTCTTGAGATGACAAGTCTGGTCGACACACTT
The DNA here is from genome assembly GCF_029931775.1 of Euleptes europaea. Classification (NCBI taxonomy): domain Eukaryota; kingdom Metazoa; phylum Chordata; class Lepidosauria; order Squamata; family Sphaerodactylidae; genus Euleptes; species Euleptes europaea. The sequence goes on along the minus strand of NC_079317.1, from coordinate 103,990,321 downwards.
TACCCTCTATCCCTCTCAGCAGGGAATCCCCAATAATCAACACTCGTCTACTTCTACAATGGGGAGCAGAGGTTTGAGTCCTGTCATCCACAGGGTCCTGAGAGACAAAACAGGATTGGGCGCTTAACCTTTGTTCCAATGGTGCAGACTCAGCATCTGTGGGGAGGTTTTCAAACCGATTGCTAAGCAGCAGAGGAACAGAATGTCTCCTGGCTTTCCTGGTCCTGTGGGTAATATTCTTCTACGTGTTCTCCTCCTGAAGTGGGTCCCCCTCCCTACGCTGAGTTATTTGACCCTCCTCCTCCTCTTGCCCTCTCAAGAGGATTTCAAGAGTTTGGTCCATGAACTCCTCACCCTCTTTTATAATTTGCAGTGTGGACAAGCGTGCCTCAAGTCCCCTTACTTTCTTCTCCAGTAGAGCCACCAACTTGCACTTACTACATGTGTAATTGCAGTTACCCTCAGGTAGGAAAACAAACATTCCACAGACCTTACACGTCACTGCCTCTGCTCCCTCACCAGCCATTCCACTTGAATTCATTACAGACATGGTATGGTTTCTTGTACACTCCCCATTGGGAGTGATAACCCTACCAATAGCCCCACAAGACTCACCGGTTGCAGAGTAAAGAATGGAAGCAAAACTTTGTTTCAAGGCCCCCAGACACAACCCCCAGGCTAAGAGGAGGAGCCTTATATAGAGCAAGGGTGACTCAGCAAAAAGCTGAATCAGGCCCAGGCAAACAGCCCCTCCCATTCAGTGGTTTTGGGGATTCTCAAGTATTTTCCCTAGCTTTCAAGTCTATTATGATAATGACTTATTTTGTCTTCGTGGTTTCTAGATAAATGTGAATAACAAGTTTATTTGTCTATTGTGGTTAATAAGCACTGAAGAAAGTGTGAGAAAGGAAATATGTTTGGGTTATTCCTATGACATCTGTTTGTCTGATTTGAGATCAAAGTTTGGGAAGGATGTTCGTTAAAGGGATGTTTTGTCTTATTGATACAAGTGATGTCTTTTGATTTTCATTGGTTCTAATAGCAAATGACCTCTAGAAAACGTATATAAAGGGGCTTGAAATTGGGCAAGGTTGGAGATCCTCTCCCATTGAGGCCTATATGCTGTTGGGAAGGGCTCCCCAACATGACTCCTCTGATGGTTATTAGGGCTGTCAAAAAAAAAAATTCGGTACAGTTCGGATTCGGCCGAATTTGGCCCTTGTGGGTTCGGTACATGCCGAAGTCCGAACTCCCCCACTTCGGATCCGTTCAATTCGGCGGGAATTCAAAGTTCGGAAAAAAATTTCGGCCGAATAAAGCCATTAAAAACACAACCGCGCCTTTCCGCGGCTCTGGGGGGGGGGGCATTTTTGGGCTTAGAGGTCCCAAACTTTCAGCAGAGCTTCAAAGGACGTATATTGAAAGACTCCCCGAGTTTTGTAAAGATTGGGTCGGGGGGGGCTGAGATATGGGCCCTGAAAGGGGTCCCCCCCACCCTTAATGTGTATCTCTCAGCAGAGCTTGCCACCCACGCACAAAGCTCCCAGCCCCGACAAACAGCTGATGAGAGCAAGGGCGGGGCAGGTGCTAAGAACTTTGCAAAGCAACACAACTGAAAAGCAACACCTTTGCAAACATGCAAAGGGCGGGGCAGGTGTGAAGAATTTTGCAAAACAATACAACTGCAAAGCAACACAAGCACGCAATGCAACAGTGCAAAGCAACACCTGACACCTGGGAGTTTGCAAACCATGGAAAGGGACAGAGGCAGCTAACTATGCATAATGAGCAGGAGGGGGTGGAATTTCTCCTTTTGCATTGGACTTGGGACCAGGCAGATGCATTCTTTAAGTCACCATTTGAAAACCAGTTTTGAGCAAGCATCAAAATAACCTAACTGATCTTATGAATGAGGAAAAACCTGAAGAATAAAAATGAAGTCCCCTCTCAAACCAGGGAGAGAGAGACTGGAGGGGGAACACACACCCCAGGCAGAACCTTTGGCTCCCCCCCCAACCAAAGAAACTGCTCCCTCCCCACACACACACACAGACTCTGCTTTCCCCCCCCCACACACACAGAAAAGAAAAATTATAGATTAAAGCCCCCAAAGGGGTCTTACTGTGGCTGTCTTCTGTTCCAGCAGGAGGGGCTGGGAGGCTGGGTAATCCAATATGATTCCATTTGTATCCAATATAAGATCCATATGTATGCATCTCTCGAGGGTGATCCATTCATCCCAATAGGGAAAAGGGGAAAGCCCATATCTCGGGGGGCCCTGGCCCAATGTTTACAAAACTTGGGTGGTCTCTTAAAAAGCCTTGACTGAAGCTCCGTTGAAAGTCTGGGGTCGGCACACCCAAAAATGCGCCCCCTGCAGCCACGGAAAGAGAAAAGGGGGGGAGCCGATATTTCAGCCCCCACTGAACCCATCTTTACAAAACTTGGGTGGTCTCTTAAGAGGGATTCTCTGAAGCTATGATAAAAGTTTGGGGGCTGAACCCCCCAAAAAGCGCCCCCTGCAGCCACGAAAATGGAAAAGGGGGGAGAGGAAAAAGGGGTGGAGCCCATATCTCGGAACCCCCTGACCCAATGTTTACAAAACTTGGGGGGTATCTTAAAAAGCCTTGTCTGATGCTCCGCTGAAAGTTTGGGGTCGGCACACCCAAAAATGCGCCCTCTGCAGCCATGGAAAGAAAAGGGGGGGAGCCCATATCTCGGGACCCCCTGACCCAATGTTTACAAAACTTGGGTGGTCTCTTAAGAAAACCTGTCTGAATATCCCCTGAAAGTTTGGAGTCTGTACCCCAAAAAATACGCCCCCTGCAGCCACAGAAAGGAGCGAATGTGCACAAGCACCCCCTCACACACACACGAGGATTTCCCTCTCTCTCTCTCTTTCCCCGGCCGGCTGCACATCAGCTGATTCCTCCAGTACTCAATCCTGACTGATTGGCCAGAAGAAGACCCAGCTTGGCCACCGATTGGCCGGGGGAGGAGAATGCTGCTTACTGAAGGTTATGCTGCTTACTGACGGCCCCGAATTGGCCGAATTTATTCGCGAACTCCCAAACTCGCTGAATTCGGCCCCCCCGGTTGCCCGCCAGTTTTGAGTTCGGTTCCTCCCGAACTAAAAACCACCGAATCAAGGGAAATTTGACTAATTTTCAGTACGGGCCGAACCGAATTGACAGCCCTAATGGTTATGTAACTTTGAATTTTTATTTCTATGTACCAGTATCCAGATCTTTGCTAGAATATGTTATATTTTTTCATGTAACCAATTCATATATTTTTGTGTTTTTATATTATATTTTTTCATTTTTTATACTGAAGTAACCACAATAAAAAGGAATTTTTTAATTCAAAGTTTGTATCAGTGCTTAGGGTACTTGGTTAAATAAGATAAATTATTTTTCAGTGAAATACAAGATCTAAAATCTTAGTAACCTATCACAGCACTTGATCACTTCAACCTGTTCTCCAAGAATTTTCAAAAATAATGGACAGAGGCTCAGAAATTACATCTGCAAGTTCTTAAGTACCCTTGCATGCAATTCATTTGGCCCTGAGGACTTTGTATCATTTAAAGAAACTAGGTGTTTGTGCACTACCCCAGTGCCAATACTAGGCTGCAACTCCCTTCCCTCATCATGTGTTGTGGCCCCAGCCCTATGGGGGGAAGGGAACCAGGGGGGTCCCCGCCACCCCAGGGGAAACCCATACCTTGTGTGTCTTTCCCCCAAACTGGATCCGGCCCCATGCCCAAACCGCCACAAGAGGTGACCGGAGATGCCAGCCCCACCTCTCCGGGCGTCTCCTGCCAATGCCTACTGCTGCAACCACCCGTGGAGCAACTGTCGTATGTCCTGTAGCCATATGTCCGTGCCCCATGATGACAGGTGCACCCCGTCTGGGCGGAACAATGCCTTCATCCAATGAGACAAGTCTGGGTGTTGGATCATGGCTCCTCCTAAGGCCATCACGGCCTTACCCGCCACCACCGTGACCTTCTGCCTGGCCCGGTCCACTTTAGCAGGGGACTGCACACCCCGCCAGTACCTCTGCTCCAGCATGTCTGACCACACCAACGTTGTCCCGGGCAGCCGCGCAGCCAGGGTCCGCATGTCCGCCGCCGCCACCACCACCCGCAGGTCGCGGCCCTTCCATCTCACCAGGTCGTTCTCACCCAGCTGTATAACCACTACGTCCGGTGCCCCGTGGTGCCATACGTGGCACCGCACCTGCAGCACTAACGACTCCCAGCGCATGCCATGAACTCCAAACCAGGAGATCTCCAACTGCTCCTCCAGCCCCAGGTGTCTTCCCCAACCGGCACCCGTTGCATAGGACCCAGCCCAGTGCACGATGCTGTGCCTGCAAATCCAGACTTGCTTCCAGAGATGAGCTGAAACTCAAATATGAAACTTTAGCAAGCGTCCCCCCAACGGGCAGACATACAATTTATAAGCAGAACACCAGCAACCAATGGCCTTAATCCAATCTTCCAAAAGGCTGCTCGCGGCCGCCGTGGATGCAACCCCAATCCTGAAAGAATGGGAGGTGAAGTCCCCTGGGTCGACGCCCAACCTGGCCAACCCCTTGTGCATAACACCCATGAATTGGTACCTTGTAAGCGGAGCACCATCAGCATGCTTCAAAAAGGCCCCGCCCCCGGCTGGTCTGATCGCCACAAAGGCTTTCATGGTGATGGGAGAATTTTTAGTTCTCCCCTGGGTTCTTGAATTGGAATTTCCCTGCCTGCTCTACTCACCAAAAGCAATGGCCAGAGAAGGTGATAGGGAAACACAGGCCATGTACAAAGGGACACTCTTACATAGAACAGAAAACTTTTATAAAAGTAAACCATGCAGTTTTATTATACTTACAAAAGAATATAAAGCAAAGGAAAAAACAATACTTAACTGAATATATATGACAGCACGCACACTGACAGACAGACAAACAGTTAGTCAGAGATCTCTGAGGCCATTTATGCACAGGAGGTTTTGCCTTGGGGTTGCTGGTCTTGAGATGCACATTTTCCCCATTCAGATTATCAGAACTCAAAAACAAACCCCCATGCAGAGTTTTGAAAATCTGGATGGGGGAAATGTGCATCTAGAGAGCTGCAAATCCGGCTGGCTGGCTGGCTGGCTGTTGGGAAGGATGTCATTCAGGTGCAAAGGGGGGGGGAGAGGAAGGCAGCCAACGAAACTCCTCCCTGTCGCGGCCATGCAAAAAAGATAGCCAGAGGCTCATTGCGAACTCTTTCCAAAATGTCTGGATCCAGGGGGCATGTTGGGGAGAGGCGAGCGAGGCGCACACACCCGCTTGTAATAGCAGATCTCCAGCTAGTGCCTGAGATTGGCAACTCTATTTGTGGTTCAGGTTGCCTGCATCAGGTTTGGAAATACCTGGAGATTTTTGTAGGGGGAAGCCTTCGGAGGGCAGAAATTGGGTGGAGCCGGGTGGTGTGGGGCAAGCTGGAGGCATGTGTGCCAGGCTCTCTCGGGGCATCAATAAATGCACATTTTCCCCATCCGAATTCTCCAAACTGCATGGGGGTTTCTTTTTGAGTTGGCTAAAGAGCACAGTGTGGTCATGTTACCAAATAAAAAAACAATAGTTTCCCTGATCCTGCCATTCCACGACTGTGTTCTAAGATTAATGCTTCCCAGGTATTGTAGCTGCACCTCTTTCTGCACACATTTTTGTATTCTTTTACTGTTTTACCTGTACATCTCAAACCCCAACCAACCACCACCTTGTGTGTGTTGACATAAAGATGGCCTTTCGAATAATGCTTTTTTCTTCTGCAGTGTACATTTTCCAGCTTAATAAAATGCATTCCCTTCTCCATCTCTGCAGTTTGGTTTATCACACAATGGCAGATGCCCACATTAAGGACGTGGCGCGAAATCAACCGGAAAAATGTTGCCAGCAAGCCTTCTGAAGCCAGGTTTAGGGTGGGGAGGGAAATAAAGAACACTTTCTGCTGAGGCCACAGTGAGGCGTGGACTCATCTTCACATTGGTAACCCCCCCCCCCCGACAGTTGCTCCCTTGAGAAGAGCAAACCAACCCACACTTCAAAAAATAATCAGGAAAGCAATTGTGGAGAAAATTCAAATCTTTAATAACATTATCAATTACAATGGTGGGGCCTGGGCAACAAATGGAAGTAAGACTAAACGCAAGATCAAAGTGACCAGTGCCCCTGCTGTGAGTGGAATGCACTGTTGGGGGAGCTGCTTGGATTGCACCCCCCCACACACACAAAGCCCCACCCAGACTGCATCAGCAACACATAGTGGCCGCAAGAAAGCCAAGGAAGGACCTAAGGTGGCGACTATTGTTTGGTGGGGCCAAGATATATTTTCTAGTGGTGCTGGGTGATGAGCTACCCAGGGAAGTTCCCATTGTAAAACATAAAGGTGACAAGTGATTAATGACTGGCTGCTGGGGGACGGGAAGGTTGCGCAATTTGGCGATCTATTCTAATTTCAATGCTTCGTGCAATACGGGGAGGGGTCACTCTTGTTCGGAGCTTGGATTACTTAGCCAAGACAAAAGGGGACTGCAACTGTCTCTGGGCTCGGTGCTTTTATACTATGCTCAGAGAAAGAAGGGATTACTGCATAAACCGATAGGCAACATGCATGTTAGACTATTTACAGCAAAAAGAGGGGGGGAAACTACGTGTTCAGACATAGTTAAAAGCTGTGAAAAAGGAAAGACTTCCAGCTATTCATTTGCAATCTTACAGAAAAAGCTTACAGAAAAACAGAAAACAGGAAATTAACCCCCCTTGTGTCCTTTAAAGGAAAATGCTTAAAATTTCTTTATAGTAGGGGAAGGGTTAACGTGAACCCATTCAGGGGGCCCATGTGGGTCCCATGACTGCACGGGTGTAGCTCTGGTTTTGGCATGACCTTCCCTTCTGGTTGGTTATAGTCCATTACCCCAAGATCTCTTCCTAAGGGGACAATTCTAAAAGGGAGTGGAAGGGAGTGGAATCGTTCCCTTCGGAAGGGACCTCCCCTAAATCGGTGAAAAAGATTGAGCTTCTTAGCAAGCAACATACACATAGAAATATAAGCAAGAGAGAACGTTGTCACACTCATACATATTCATGACAAGGGCAAGAGTCCAGTAGCACCTTAAAGATTAACAAAAATATTTTCTGGTAGGGTATGAGCTTTCGTGAGCCACAGCTCACTTCTTCAGAAAGCTCATACCCTACCAGAAAATAGTTTTGTTAGTCTTAAAGGTGTTACTGGACTCTTGCCCTTTTCTACTACTGCAGACAGACTAACATGGCTACCCACTGTGAATTATATTCATGACAGTTATGCATATTAGATGGGAATGCAAATTGGTCCTGGTCTTCCCTAGAAGGTTTGACATTTGCAAATTTCTAAATCTTAAAGCATGATGGGTACCTTACTTTTTGCAGCGTTTATACAGTTTTCAGGGGAAGGAGTTTTCAATGGAAAAGGGAGCAACACATTTTTTGCCTGGCATAGGAGGTGGAGTTTCCAAGGGCATGTTGGTTTTTAGGGGAGAGGGTATGCACTGCAAAGCCTTGCCTACCCAGGGGACATGCATTTGGATACCGGCTCCAAAGAACTCTGGAGGTCCCAAGGGCTTTCAGTCACCTTGGAGGGCTGTCATCCCCTCTTCAGAACACTTCTTAGGGAGCCAGGGTCTGTCATCCCCCCTTCAGAACACTTCTGGGGGTCCCAGGGGCTTTCATCCCCACCCTAGAACACTTCTGGGTGTCCCCGGGGCATTCAATCAACTTGGGAGGCTGTCATCCCCACCTCAGAACACTTCTGGGGGTCCCAGGGGCTTTCAGTCCCCTTGGGGGGCTGTCATCCCCACCCCAGAACACTTCTGGGGGTCCCAGGGTCTTTTAATCCCCTTGGGGGGCTGTCATCCCCACCTCAGAACATTTTAGAAACCTTACTGGGAAATCCATTCAACATTTTCTTTGCAACTCTTTCTGTGCTGTAATGTATGTCAGTGGAGTCAATGCAAGTCAACAGTCACTCTCCTCTCCCATTGTTTCCAATGGGCTGTCTTGTCATTCCTTTTAGTACATCCCCTTTCTGGCATCCCCACACACATGCACCTGGCCCGCACATCCCCGCATGTAATAGCAGGAGATCTCCAGCTAGTGCCTGGAGATTGGCAACTCTATTTGTGGGTTGGGTTGCCTGCGCCAGGTTGAGAAATACCTGGAGATTTTTGTAGGGGGAAGCCTTAGGAGGGCAGGAGGGCAGGATTTGGGTGGAGATCAGGCTAACGTTTCTCCTATTACTGTATGTTCCCCTCAGCAGCTCAATAAAGTTAATTTCCCTCTCCATCGCTGCAATTTTGTTTTCCTCAATACTAGGAAGGCCAGGCAACCTGTGGGAGGGGGGAAGATGTGACCGAAAATTTCTACACAGGCTATTTTGGGTTGGTGGCTCATCAGTTTGTTAACCACGCCCCCCTCAGACAATTGCAGCCTATATATGAGCAAACCTCCCAGCACACTACACAAGAAAACTAGGAGAACATCAATTCTGATGGAAAAAAAACCAATATCAGAAAAGCAATTATGGGAAATGGACATGTATTTGTGAAACCTTTCAGTACCAACTGCTGTTCCACTGAGAACAATGGAGGGAAACCTCAATGATTAAACAAACCTAACAGCGGTCCTCCTTTGAGTATGACCCACTATTGGTTCAGCTGCTAGGAATGCCCCCCCTCTCTCTCACACACACACAAAACCCACACATATTAACGAGAAACATTTTCCTTCACAACTGCAACATGAGGGGCATGGTACTTGGTTGTCACATTTGGAACTTAAATTTCTGAGGATCGCACTTGTCACCATTGTGATGGAAAACACTTGCATTGCAGGAAGGGGGAGCGCTATTTGCATAGCTGTAGGGATTTTGTTCTGCTGGCACCTCCACATCCTGTCGGCAGCTTTGAGGCCGATGATGCCAAGAGGGGGAGGGTTTAACGTGCCTCCAAGCCTCGGCATTATGGCTGTCAACAGAGCAGGCACTCAGGAGCCAGGGATCCTTTCAGGTTCATTTTTCACAGACTGCAGTTTTCGGTCGCACATTAAAATAAGAAAACGGAGGGTAACCCACTGAACATTCTGTTCTACACCCCTTTTGAGTTCCCCACACCAGTCAGGGACAACTCAGTACAGTGTTTTTCAATTTTGTTTTGGGCAACAAATTTCGGCTGTTTAATGAGGTTTGTAAAGCAGAAGTCACCGCTCTGATTGAAACTGGGTGGAAAATTACTATGGCGTTTCCCCCCCCCAAAAAGGAGGCAATGTCTGTGAGAATTTCCCAAAAGCCCCCCAGTGTCTGCAAAGGCAGAGCCTAAAATGTTTTCCAAAGAAGACATGCATGTGATTAATTCGCCTTGAATTCAATTTTATTGCAATTCCAGAGTTACAACAGAATGAGAAAACGTACGTTCAAGTTTCTGGTGTGTTGCTCCTTATCACACTTGCACCCCACTTGCCATCTAGGAAGTATAACGCTTCATACGCTGAGTTGTTGTACCCTAACAACAACCTTCATAAGGTCACATTTGCAATGTATGAACTGGTCTATTGGGGGGGCAAACAAGGGTGATGAGGTTGTAAGGCATGATCCTCACACCCAATGGAGTAAGCGGATGTTCTGGATGGCAGCAACATGCAACCACCAATAAACACGTGTACCCACAGACCGCAATTCTAACTCTATGACCATGGCAAAGTAGGCAAAGAGGGCAAAGAGGGGGGGGAATGCAACAATTTCGAGTCAGTGTCCGTCCGGAGGAGTGTTGTCAAATCACAAGAGAGGCAGCGACATCTAGAGGCCAGACGGAGCGAAACAGCATCATGGGCAAAGTGGGAGGGGTTGGGCAGGATTGGGGTGGAGAGTCACCAGCGGGATGGAAGGGGGAGAACAAGGGAACAGAGGAAAGCAGAGCAAAATACTGCGGAGTTTTCCTCATGAAAAATCGAAACTGCTTAAGGATGGAGTGGGAAGGTCCGCTGTCATGAAAAACAGATTTAAACCGTGTGTTTTTTTGCTCCCATGGCAAAAGAGAGGCAAAATCTACCGTGAAAAATGCCCCATAGTTTTTGCCCAAATACTAGAGCATCCTCTCTTCACTGGAGGCATGATGAGGCCACTTTTAGTTCATGTCAGAAGTGACAGCATCACACTGCCAGTGATGCTTCTCTAGGCCTCCCTTTGGTAAGTCCCCCCACTGGCCAGCTGATTTATGTGGGGATGGGCCCCAGGGCAGAGGATTGCCTACTCCTGGCAGGGGCCTGGGAACCCTACTTGTGCTACTTGTAGAGAACATATTAAACCCATTCTCTTGGTCTTCAAAATCCATTCCTGGTTTTATTTGTAACTGTAACTATTATGCTGAGCTCCTTTGCAAAACAGCTGAATTGCAAGCAATAAAACCATGCTGGCTAGCTAAAGTAACAATTCATTAATGAGAACAAGGAAAGGTACAATCCACTTTAAAACTAATTCCTTTTGGAAGACAGATTTAAACAAGGTTTCAGAGAAAATAATTATGGCTGTGTAGTAGTGACATCATCCTGACCTGGATGGGCCAGGCTAGCCTGATCTTGTCAGTTCTCAGAAGCTAAGCAGGGTTGGCCCTGGTTAGTAATTAGATGGGAGACCACCAAGGAATACCAGGATTGCAATGCAGAGGAAGGCAATGGCAAACCACCTCTGTTAGTCTCTTGCCTTGAAAACCCTAAGGAGTTGCCATAAGTCAGTTGTGACAGCACTTTACACATATGCAGTAGTGACACTGGGATGTTAAAAGGCAGCATGCATGACTAAAAGCTGAGCATGTGTGAGTGCTGTGGTGCAGCTGCTGGCACCCCAGCAAACTTCAGGGAATGGCTTGTGGATCAGTTGATTCTATAAGTTGATAAATCAGTTGACATATTCACACCTGATTATTACAAGACAATCTAAACCCACAGGAGTTCAAGCATCCCTGAAGCATATCCAGTGAAACCAAACTAATTGGGAAAGACTATGAATCCCTCATGGCAGTTCCTTGAACAAGGTGCAGTGTTGACAAGTTGATTTCTTGTTTTCTCTCCCCAATTAAACAACAGTCAGCTAAACTTGGCATCTCTCAAAAGAGGTGAATTTTTCTACACTTCTTGGGGATAGATTTCTACAGGGATCTGGATGTATACATAAATATATGCCTGCCATGCATTCTGGTTTAGGATAACTGGATCATATAAAGAGGAAATAAATCTACAGGCATCCTGGACAACTGACTTTGTTGTTTAAGGACAGTTCAAGCAAGGTTTTTATTCTGCCATGTCTATATTTTTAAAAATCTTATTTTCATGTTTAGAAAGAGAATATATACAAAATCTGTAAACTGTCATCCGTGAAGAAAAGAACTGTGTTCATTTTGCCATGAATACATGGCTTGAAAAATAGCCTTACCTGTCTCTGCATGGTTACTTATGACATAATGCATGTGACACACTAGCTGTGTATTTTTTTTCCCTTCATCTACAGAGATTGCTTCCTTATAGAGAAAGTGTCAAGTATGATTTGTCCCTCTGAACTACATAACCATTTTGTTTGGGCAACCTGAAGGTAAATGTCTGAAAGAGATGCAATAGTGCTGCAGACTTTCACTTGAAAATTTATTGCTTCCGTTTGGTTTGTGGAAAACAATGGAATTTACCTATTAAACATGTATTGTAAAGCATGTATAATATTTTTTAAAAATTCAAACATTAGATTAAGAAAACCTTTGGAAAAGAGAGAGAGGGAGAGAAAATGGTAGTAGTTTTCTGTTGATTAAATATACATAAAGTTCTAGGAAAGGTCTCCATATATTCTGGAATTTATAATCCATTGCTTGATGGGCATTTGTTGTTTTTCTCTTTTCCAGCAAGATCCAAAAGAACTTTCATTCACCTCTCTATACTTAGGGTTGCCAACCTCCAGGTGGTGATTGGAGATCTCCTGCTATTACAACAGATCTCCAGCCGATAGAGATCAGTTCCCCTGGATAAAATGGCCGCTTTGGCAATTGAACTCTATGGCATTGAAGTCCCTTCCCGCTCCAAACTCCGCCCTCCTCAGCTTCCACCCCCAAAATCTCCAGGTATTTCCCAATCTGGAGCTGGCAACCTAGATGAAGTAACTGATTTCCAAGATCGTTTCAGGTGGGTAGCTGCAGTAGAAGAGTAAGATTTGAGTCATAGACCAACAAGATTTTTAGGATATACGCTTTCAAGAGTCTGGGTTCATATGAACCAAGGTGTAAGAGAGAAGCAAGGGAGTACCTGCTTAGTGGAGAACATCTTCGGCAAGCAAGGTTTTAAGAATTTCCCCCTACTTCCATGTTGGATGATGTAAGAAGGAGATTCTGATACTTTAATGAGGATCTGTTTAATGAGGCCTGTGATGGCAACAGTGAGAGAAGAGAAAGAGGGAGATAGGCTGAAGAGAAGTGAACTCCTGCTTAGGGGTGGCAAGTTGAGACCAGCCCCAGCTGAATAAATCTTCATTCCCCATGGTAAAAACAAGGGCCTACTGGGCGTTGTACCACATATGTTCCATGTAGCTGCTGTGTGCTGTGCCAAAAACCTATTGTATTGTTAGCCCTAAGAGGGGACATGATGCAGGTTTATAGAATTATGCGTGGGGTAGAAAATGTGGGAGAGAGCTTTTTTCTCCCTTTCTCATAACACTGGAACTCAGGAATACCCACTAAAGTTGATTCCAATAGGTGCAGGACAGACAAATAGGTTGATTCCAATAGGTGCAGGACAGACAAAAAATATGTTATTAAATATCTTGCCAAGCAACATGCCAAAAATACATAATGAATTATTTAAGTACATGGTGATGGCAGCAAGAGTGATATATACAGCAAAGGGGGAAAGCAGAGGAATATCCAGATTTGACTGAATGGATGAAAAAACTAACAGAATATGCAACTATGGCAAAACTAACATATTTAATACATAATAGAACAACTTCAGAATTTCATGAAAGATTGAATATATTTTAATTATTTAATCAAAAATAGAAATAGAGTATAAAAATCTAGGTAATAAATCTTTAAGAATAAATGTATTATCAGATATGAAAATCTAATGAGAACATAGAGGTGTAAGGTAAAGAAGTTAATAATTGAAATGCAATTTCAAAGTAAGCTCCATTATAATGCAATAACCCTTAAAAAAAGGATGCTGAACTAAATGGATCACTGGTCTGATGCAGAAGAGATCCTCTTGGGGTCTCTGGAAAAAGACCAATGGTAAATAATATTTCCTTAATGATTTCTGGTTGCAATGATTCATGCAGAAGTTGAATGAAGGTTTTTGTTTTGTCAGCAACAAAAATTCCACTACTCTATTTCAAACACAAGACACAGGGAAGATTCTTAAAATGGGGAACAGAAGAAATGATCACCTCAGAATGTGATAGGATCATACTTAGCACTCGACGTCCACTATTTTTGCACAAAGTCATAGCTAAACTGCTTCCCAGAAAAAAACAATGCCCTCATCAAGGAGATGCAATAAAAGGCAGACAGATGTCTAATAGATATATTTTATTATTGTGAGAATACTGTGCAGAAATTTCTTTACCAAATCAATAGCCTCCCAGAGAATCACCATGCTGTAGAAGGAAGAGTATAAAGTAAAGTTCTAGAAGAATTTGGCTCAGTTCTTTGGCACACCATAAGTTCTACCAGATAGCTATGTATCTCACCTAATATACCTAATAACATTTTAAAATTTATTGTAAAAATCTCTCTCTCACATACACAAAAGTATAGTTTTTGATACTTGGAAAAGGATGAATGGTAAATAATATTTCCCAATTTTTATTTGCAGTAATTCATGCAAGTATTGCATTCTCGCATGAACATCAAGAAGAGGACTACTCTGTTTCATTTACAAGACATAAACAAGACTCTTGAAATGGTGCCCAGGAGAATTTATCACTACAGAATGTGACAGGATCATACCTAACAATCAAGAAGAGCACCTGTCCACTTTTCTGATCCTCAGAGTCATAAGTAAACTGCCTCACTGATAAAATCATGCCTTCATCAAGTAGATGATTGAGATGGAATAAATGGCAGATGTCAATCACACCAAGACCACTGTCAAAGAGTTCATTCTCTTGGGGATCACTGACCGTCCAGACCTGCAGATCCCTCTCTTTGGTGTGTTCCTTCTGATCTATATTATCACTGTGATAGGAAATCTGGGGATAATTATCTTAATCAGGACTGATACTCATCTCCATACTCCCATGTACTTCTTCCTCAGCCACTTGGCTTTTGTTGACCTTTGTTATTCCTCTGTCATTGCCCCTAAAATGTTGGCAAACTTTTTAGCAGCAAGGAAAACAATATCATACAATGCATGTGCAGCACAGTTGGGCTGCTTCCTAACATTCATGACAGCAGAATTTTTTCTCCTGGCAGTGATGGCATATGACCGCTATGTGGCCATCTGTAACCCTCTGCTTTATCAAACCATCATGTCCCATAGGGTATGTGTCCAACTGATAGCTGCCCCTTATATATACAGCTTTGGTGTCGCTCTGTTCCACACAATAGTTACATTCCGTTTGTCCTTCTGCTCTGCTAATGTGATCAATCATTTCTACTGTGATGACCTCCCACTGTTAGCACTTTCGTGTTCTGACACCACCACCAAACAGATTCTCATCTATGTTTTTGCTGGGTTTGGCTTTTTATGCTCCCTTCTCATTGTACTCATCTCTTATATTTTTATTCTCTCTGCCATCCTAAGAATAAGTTCTGCTCAAGGCCAGCACAAAGCCTTCTCCACCTGTGTTTCTCACCTGACAACCGTTACCATCTTCTATGGAACTCTGATCTTTATGTATTTGCAGCCTAGAACTAACCACTCACTACAGACTGATAAAATTGCTTCTGTCTTCTACACACTGGTGATCCCCATGCTGAATCCTTTGATCTACACTCTGAGAAATAAGGAAGTTAAAGATGCTCTGAAGAGAACAGCAGAGAGAATTCTGGTTGTTCTAGGATGAAAATTGACCAATACATGTTCCCAAATGCATGTTATTTCCTACAAAAAATGAATAAATTGGAGGAAATACCAGCAACTTCAAATCAGAATGTACTGCAATGTTTTTGGAGATGCTGTTTTGTCTGGTTTGCCATCTGATTCTTTCTCCCCTTGGTGGCTGGTTTTTTGGCATCTGCTATATTTAAAGAACTTTTATGTATCACAGAAAAATGTGTATATAACAAAAGAACTGGAATAGCATCTCTGCTAATTGCTGTAGCAATCCCTCAAGGAGGACACAAGATGCCTGCATGAATATACGATATGACCAGTCATTCTCTTTACTTCCAACATTTACATTAATCATGCTGACCTAGACATGTTATGTGACTGAAAGTGCCAAAGACTATGAAGGCAACAGAAATCACTCAGGACTGTCTCTGAAGAAAATTTCCGAAGTGCTTCATAAGGAGCAAGAGAATTCTAAAAGATCTAAGACTTTCACAGTGCTGGGTGATCCCAGACAAGAGCTCTCTACAGATGTTATTATTACATGCATAGAAATCAATGTGCACAAATGAGAATGCGCTCCTTGTATCTCACCTGAGCACAATTGCCAGCTCCTGAACATGGAGTTTATGCATGTAGCCAATGTATGCAAGTAGGGAATGTAAAAAAAGCAATGTTTCCGATTATGGGGAAGGATCCTGTACTTCCTACACTTGTAGATTCTGTGCTCACGAGCTGGCAATCATGTGTAGGTGAGGGGCAGTACCAGCATGTTCATGTCTGTTCTCCCTCTGTGCCAGCTGAACTCAATGCCTGTAATGTCATTTATAGAAGGCTCAGGAAAATGGCTGTGAGCATAGGTCACAGTCATGGGGCTGCATGGTATGGCTGGCTCTGACAACTCAGCCAGTAGTCCCTGCTTCCTCCCACCCTCAGGTCCCTTCACCCTGATGTTTGTTACTGATGTTGCACCCTTATCCCTTCAAGACAAGCTGTGCTGGCAGGGCCTGTTTTCCTCCAGACACTGGGTATCTCAGTTCACCAGGTTCAATGGCTGTGGGGAGCCCATGTAGTGGGTGGACTCGATGTCTTTGGAGAGATGGGAAGGTGTCACAGGTCCCAGGTGCTGTGGCTGCTGCAGCTCCCAGGTCCCTTGCTGGGAGTGGCAGCCAGTGCAGCCCATACCCGCACCCTCTCTTACATGTGGGTGGCAATCAAGCAAGAAATGCTGGACATCAATTGTGAGTGGAGGGATACTTTCTCCAGGGGTCACCGGTGCATGGACAGGCTGGCAGCATCTGTGGAAGCAGTTATCAGGCACCTGCAGGGGTTGCTGGCTGTCATGAGTGACATAGGGAATGGACAGGTGTACATCAAGAGGCTACTAGGGATTTGTCAGGGGCACTGCATGCCCCTGCACAATAGCCTGCCCAGGCAGCCCCCTCATGCTCCTCCTCTAGCAGGGGTGGCCCGAGGTGTAGCCCATGGTGTAGCCCAGGGCAACCTCGACATCTTGACTGGATTGGTGGGGGGATTCCCTCAGGTGAGTGGAGAAGACTCCTGACTGGGTACAATCCCCCTGTCATCTCCCCATGCCCCTTTCCTGACGAATGCTGCCTGTTTGGGATCACCACCAGAGGGAGAGTGATGGGGCCCTTGCCAACTCTGTCAGCTGCCTTGTTACTGCCTTGTTACTGCCTTGTTACCCTTTAAGGGGGTGCGGGTGCTGCTGCTTACATGCCCCCACAGTCCATAGCCCTGCCCCCTCCCATCCCTCAACTATGACTTGTGCAGGGTTAGGTCTCCAGTCCTGCCGGCTCATGGTGGTTCTGTTTGCCCAATCCATCACAGTCCTGCCATCACACCTCATGATCTGCATGGGATTTGATGACATGGTTGCTGGGGGTGCGATGTAGTTGCAGCCTGGGCAGCCCTGCTTCTCAGTCTTTTTCCTGTTTCCTGGCCAGTGTGGTATAATGGCTAAGAGCAGTGGACTCTAATCCACTGGGTTTGATTCCCCACTTATCCACATGAGTGGCGGACTCTAATCTGGTGAATTGGGTTGGCTTCCCCACTCCTACACATGAAGCCAGCTGGGTGACCTTGGGCTAGTCACAGCTCTCTTAGACCTCTCTCAGCCCCACCTACCTCACTGGGTGTCTTTTTTTATAGGGGGAGGGAAGGTGATTGTAAGCCAGTTTGATTCTTCCTTAAGTGGTAGAGAAAGTTGGCATATAAAAACCAACTCTTCTTCTTCTTCTAAATGTATAAAAGAATGGGGGACAAAGGAGAAATGGAATCTTTTGGGACAGATGTGAGGCCTAAATAGCTGAGAGGAGCAAAGTGCGTGATACAGAGTGGTCTGGAAAATAAAGGGAGATAGATCAAGATGGGAAGCAAAGATATGCCTCTCCTAGTCTACGTAGAAATCAGACCAGATAGCTGACATCCATGCTGAGCCATACCATTGAAAGATTTTATGAATCTATTAAATGGGTCTATTGAAAACTCTAATGCCCCACCTGATTTGGGATTGTGCTTATCCCAAACATTTTGAATTAACTGAACCATGCTTTCTGCTGCCCCACTGGAGGATGGATAGTATGGTGGAGTGGTTATATGTGAGATAGACATTAGGAGCATTAAACCCTTAATTAAAAGCCAGGGTAAAAACATGTATTTTAGCTTGGTGCCTAAATGAAAGCAAAGTAGGTGCCAAGCAAGCCTCAAGTAGAAGTCATTCCAAAGGTGAGACAACACCACAGATAATGCCCTATCTCTAGTCACCACTGGCTTTACCTCTGAACAGAGGGGCACAGAAAGCAGAGCTGGTTTCGGTTGCAGTGGAAAGACACGTATTTCTGCTACTCAGATAAGACATTTTTACTTCTTTCTAAACCTTATGCTTAAGAGGGTAAATAACTTTTTGAGCAAGTTTGATGGGAGAGACGGTTGTGCTGGAGGCAGTGAAAAATTTATCTGCCATGCCTAATGCTAGAAAGAGAAACAGGGGCTGTTTGGCCGGTTACTCACCCGACTTCCCGCGGCTGAGAGATTTCAAGCAATTAAAGATAAAGGATTTTTTTGCAAATAATCTTGAGGAAGACAGTGCCTTTCTAATTCCACGCTCAGTTAACAACTTTGAGGTGCTAGAAGTACAGGATAATTTACAACCCTCCTCCCCCCTCTTGAAGAGCTGCTGACAAATAAAGATAGTGGGAGTGGCACTTGTAATGTTTCAAAGGACTGTGGAGTAACTTTCCATCAGATGCCAATCCATTCTGAGGGCTGTTGTGCCATTCGGATTGGGAGCGTGCCCGGTGACGTGTATGTGCCTTCTAGGAGAGTACTGCTAAACCACAAAATTGCTCTATCAATAGCCAATTTACCTGTAAACATTGATAGGTGGAAGAATAGAAGCCTTTTATCCCTGAACGCCTCTTGAGGTCCAGGCGTTTTTTATCCAATTTTAAGATCCAGCTCACGAGAGTTTTTTACGACCCAGTCATCACACCCCTTTTTAAAAAGAAATCCACGAAGGAGATCTCTCTTCCATCCGGGAGTCCAAAGATACAGAAGGGTCCCTCCCTACTATTCCCTCTGACGGTGGCAGAGTGGAATCTTTGATTGACACCTTTATACCCTTACAAATTCCTTTCAGAGCCTTTTGCTCCAAAGACGAACCTTCCGCCAACAAACAACTTTGAAGTTCGACAGGAAGCTGCTTCGCCGCTGGATTGTAACTCTCCTGAATACTCTTTCCTTATTTCATTCGAAAAACTAACCCCACTGGAGCAACAGGGGGTAATTGAAAAACTGGAAAATACTTTTCAACGTCTTCAATCGCACAAAATCTTCTCATCTGTTTCTTCCCCTGACCCTCATATAGGGGTCAGCCTACTTGAGGAACCAACCCCTTTGATCCATGGCTCCCGGACTTCTCCAACTAATGGAAGACTTGCCTCCTCTACTTCGATTTCAAATAATTTAGCACCCTTGACATATGTACAAGCTCCACCCTCTCAAGTTTGCCCTTCATCATCCAACGGGTGCATTTTTAAAGAGTCCCTTAAGAAGCTGGTCTTAATTGAAGAATCTGATTGACTAGCCTCAAAGACCACAGCCAATCATGTCAAATTGATATCGTGGAATATCTCAGGTTGGAATGGGAAAAAACAGGACTCTAATTTTATTAACTATATTAAACAGTACGACTGTATCTGTTTACAGGAAACTTGGATGACTGGAAATTTTAATGTAAATGGGTTTTTTCCTTACCTTTGCCTGCATATAAAGAACATGTAAAGGGCCGATATAAAGCTGGCCTAGTTATTTTAATTAAGCAGGATGTTTTTTCTAGGTTTGTCCTACTTGGTACC